>NC_136507.1:83075044-83172544 GCF_053919585.1 Euprymna scolopes
GATTTCACATGAATGGATAGTCCGGTGAAGGGTAAAAAATCCAAGAATGGTAAAATCCAAAACGGTCGAATTAAAAATTTCCAATCCAATGGGTAAATTCCAAATGGTCCAAAATGATCCAAAAGGCAGAGTTCCTTGGAAAAAATCGCAAATGGAATGAATTCCAAATCATTAAAAGAAAAAGCACTGGAGAGAATATTTAAAACATGTCTGTCAAGGCTGGAGGAATCAAGTAAATACTTTTATATGCAAAATCCGATCCCTCATTTTGCTAATTCCTGCCCTCTGATGAGAAGGAGAGTATTTCTTCGAAACTCCGCGGATTAAGGACTATCCACTTATCTTGTGCTTCCTTTTTTAAAATTAAATATGTTTTTAATTCTTTTTCAAGATGTCTTTTAACATGTTTTATTAATCATTAGTTCATATATGTATATATATATATATATATATATATATATATATATATAAAATTTTAGTCATTGAATGAATTTAAAAGTTCATGACTTGAAATGTTTGAATTTAAAATCAAGAGATTTTTATTATTCTATGTAAGACAAAGAATACATTTGAAATAATCATAAAAATCTCTTGATTTGACATTCAAAAATTTCACGCCATAAATTTTTAAATTCATTGAATGACTAAAATTTGACTTATTTGCTCTATCTTGTATATCGAGCAATTCTTATTTAGGTGGGATAGTACTTATAGAATATTACTGCCAGTAATATTTTGTAAAACTTATAATCACAGGTTTCCATACCAGTTGATTGTTAGATAATTTTATTCGAGAGAGATAGATAGATAGACAGATAGATATATAGTAGCCCCTCTCTACATACGAGCTGCTCTAGTTACGAAAAAATTCGAGATATGAGATGTCTTCGGAGCAAAAATCTTGCCTTACACACAAGTGATAATCCAAGTAACGATTTTCCAGATGCTACCGCTAACAGAGAAAAAGAAAATGAAGAAAAGTAAAAACTGATAATGTTAAAAAAAAAAAACAAAAAAAAAAAAACAGGGAAAACATTAAAATTAATGCAGTAAAAAAAATTTAGTTTAAGTTCATTTAAGGTTAACTTTAATTTGAAGCGTATATAAAGACATATCATAAACTTGCTTCCTCACTCTTTCCCTCATTTGTCAACCTCCACGCATTCACCTCCGTTAGCCGCCATCTTCCTCCATTGTAAATGCTCATAATAAACTTGCAGTTTTTTTCCTTAATTTCATCATATTTATCTGTTTTTATGTTTAATTACTATTTGAACATGTCTTTAGTAAATAGCAATCAGGAAGATGTGTTTTATAGTTAATTAGATTACCCGTGACCCGCTGGGTCAGCATGTTATATTAGCTATGGAATTAATGTATGAGCGTGACACTTGTGATGTAAAGAAAATAGTTTTTTGTGACATAACAAACATTTCCATGAAAGTATATTAAAATGAAAAAAGAATATAGATAGATTCCTATGAGTTGTTCTGTTTATAATTGTTTATTTTTTCAAAAATAACAATAAAACTTACAGCCATTGAATTATAAATGGTTGGCCATACTTATAGATAAATGTGCATTGAACAGATACGATAACACTTAAAGTTAAATTCAAATTTTCATATATCTTAATTTAAAAACGAAAAAAAAACAAAAACAATTGGGACACTGAAACGTACACAGTAAAACAATATGTTTTATTGTCGAGTTGATTATTTGTTTGTAATACATTTTAAAAAAAACATATTTTCGGGGTTATTTATTTATGTCGGTAGTGTAGAAGAAAATAATAATTTCTAAATAATAACATTAATATTTCAGTGCGCAAGTCACATTCTGCAAAAGTAGCGATTTGTGTTTATTAGTTTACGCTGTTATGGGTTTATGTTTATGTATGCATGCGCAACCAGAAGTCGTAAACCGGATGTGGGTTACAACACCCGTTACAAGGTCATTTGAGTTTTATAATTATATAGATTAGCTTCATCTTGGATGATTTGGGGAGCTGGGAATAGATTAATTGGTTTTCAGTTAATTTCTTGTGGGAAAATTCGTTCGAGATACAAGCTTAATCTGGGAACGAAAGGGCCACTATATATATATATATATATATATATATATATATATATATATATATATATATATTATGTTGGGACAATTAATCGGAATCAGAATCGGGAATCGGAAAAAGCAACAAATTTGAGGGTATCAGAATCGGTATTAAAAAAATCGGTGCCTATTTTCTGATGCCAAAATGATGTATTAATTGTCTTTTTTTATTTTATTTTGTTTAAAGCAAAATCTTCCATTGCTGGTAATAATGATAAAATAAATATTTATTGATTTTAAAATACCAATAAAGCTAAAATCTCTAGATCATCCTTCTCAAATGTAATTGTACACTTTGGAAAATATCTGCATATTTAACATGTATTTTTTTTACAGAAATCGGGGAAAATAGCAACTCTATAGTTAAATATTTAAAGATTTATAAATAATCGGAATCAGAAATTGTATCGGAATCAGGAATTTAGTACAGAATCAATCGGGAAAAATATTGGAACCGTCCGATCACTAATATATATATATTAGTAAGTTATAAAATATATATGGCGATTAAGCTACACTGACTGTTCCGCGTTTAATCGCCATATATATTTTATAACTTACGAACTAGCTCTACCTACGTATTGAGCACTGTTGAAGTAAATACTTAAAGTTTAAGCATAAATTTATACTTTCGTATATTAATTTATGTGAATAAATGAAGTATTTATATATATATTAGATTGGTCAAGAGTTTAGCATTCATAAAATAACATATAGATTCGTTTTTAATAGGCATATATATTCAACATTTGTTTATTCATACATTTTGGTGGTCACATTTATTCATTCCATATGGTTTTGAAGAAACCTTTTGTTTGTCATGAATATGTCTGGTGTCTCTGTCATGTCTATCTTGTATCTATTTCCTATTTATTCTTTTATTTATTTGAAGCTTTTGTAAAATACTGTATCTTCTATTTCAACGTACATTTTTGTCATTATATTTATGACAACCATTTTTTTTTTTATTGCAGTTTTCACAGCTGCACGCGTATATCCAAATAAAATTATTCTAAAACACTATTCATGCAGTTGTTAGTTCTCTCACGCATCAGGAGTCTAAAGGAATCACACTAATAGACAAAAAAAATAAGTGTAAAAGCCAGGCAACAGGCTATATTCTCAGAGTTGATGTGTGCAATGACATAACTCACCTATGACTACATGTGTGAGGGCACTGCCAAGAACGACCAACCAACCCCAGCCTCCATCCGGAGCAGTTATTGTATATTGAGGCTGACGATATACAACTTGTTTCTTTGTCGTCAACCGCTCAACCTCCTCTGATGGTGGCAACTCTGTGTCTGAAATGTTTTCACCGTTACTTGATATTTTAGCAGTTTGGGTCATTTTTCTTTGGTCTTCTTCCGTTCAAATATGCATTAAGGTCGAATGCTTAAAAAGAAAAAAGTAAGTCAAGTTTAATTAATAATACTTGTTTGCAATAAGTAACATTAAACATAAAAAAAATGGTCATTGTACAGTAAGCAGAAGGCCAAAGTTGTTTGGGATAATGGATCGCCATAATACCACATTTACTCTATAAATATATAATCTCTATAATTACTCTATATTTACTTATAAATCCTCAAATATTTTAAAGTGAATTCTATTTTCCAAAATAAAATGAAAGATGGAGAAACAGACAAATTACACCTGCCCCCAAAATGAACAAAAATAACATTTTTTAAAAAGTAAAAAAAAAAAAAAAAAAAAAGAAAAAAAAAAAAAAGAAAAGATGAGAGGCATTTTACTAAGAGTACTGAGTTGAGAGCCATTCTTGCCATAGAAAATGTCCCAAGCAAAACTTGGTAGCATTAATCCAATCAGAGTAGTTTTGAATTGTAAAGAATTCTATGCAAAGAATGGTAGTATTAATCCAGTCAGGCCCAGCAATGGTCCTTTTCTCATGTCAAGACGAAAACCTATGACTGAAAAATTCACAGATTCTCTATATTTTATTCAGCGATTCTGGTTCAACAGATGAAAAGCTATGACTGAAAAATTTAAAGAAACCCAGTATATTTGATAAAGCAATTCTGATATCCAATTGGTTCATTCTTATCACCTTTGATTATAAATAAAATCATTAAAATTTTTGTGATCATACCAGAGTTCTACCAAAAATATTGTAACACCTTCCTAACCTACAATACTGAATTTTGAGAGGAGATTTGGACACTCCAATCACAAAAATCACAGAAAAAGAAGAAATAAGACATATGTCCAGCTCAAGGGAGGTAACTTCATAAAAAAAACAACCCTTTTCCCCCCTTGGAATTGCACCCCTACTTGCATTATGTTTAAAAAAAAAACAAAAATATGTGCAGGTATCAATCCTCTGTTTTGTAAAACATTTTTTTACTAATCTTAACGATTAGTATAGATATCCCGCAAAATTGAGTCATAAGAAAGCCTTAAAAAAAAAAATTTCTTAGTGACTTCTGAAGATTGAACTTTCTTTATGATCTACAGACCCACTCTCAAACCCACCGTTCGAATTCTTGTAATGCAGAGTCAACCCTCTTTTCCTTAGTAGAGAAAAAGAAGCACGGTTTCAACACCCGAAGAAGGTCGCAGGTTGCAGCGACCGAAACGTTGTGCTAATAACCCCCAAGATGATAATAATAGTCCGATTAATCAACATAACACAAGCACAGAATCACCTTATTATATGAATATGTCGTTTATTCAAAAGATTAATGTTAGCCATTTGCCCAACACAGTTATGCCAAAAATATTGTAACACCTTCCCAACTTGTTTGTCAAATAATTTCAAAACACCGAAAACAAGAAAGTCAATCTCTAAGTAGGAGTGGGAAGTAAACAGAAGAGTTAAAAATGTTACTTTAGATAAAAAAAAGTAAAGGAGATAATTTTCAGTTTTTTTTAAATTTGTTTTGAAATGAAGAAAAGTCTTTATTGGTAAACAACTTTTGATTGAAAAAAAAAAACAAAGTAAAAAAATAAATGTATGATTCTGATTTTTTTTTTTTAGATAAGGATAAATAATTAGTGTTATTTGAACTACTGTTCTCATCTTGAATGGTATTCATAAAATATTTCAGCCGATGTGACCTCTGACCTTCTTCAGGTGTATCTTATTAAACTCTGGCATCTGCACAGTTTTTTTTAAATAAAACCCTTTATTTAATTTACATGGATAGCATGCTATCATTTTGTCAGCCATGACCTAGTAGAAGTCTTAAGCAATTCGCAATTCTATTCTTCATACTGCACTCACTGAGGATTGAACCTTCAATCCCCTAAAGAGTGTAATTTACAACTGAGTTTTATCTAGTTCTTTATCTGTTATGCTATAATCCAGTATGAATTTTGTGAGCCTTAAACCTTTTCTTGTTTTTAAACGTACAAACTTACTAATTATCACAATTAATTGCAACATATCATATATTTATACATACATATATATATATATATATATATATATATATATATATATATATATATACACTGAAGACTGAAGGATCAGTCGAAAATTATGTACCTGTAAAAAAAGTTTTTACATTTGTTTTTCATAATATTATTTTGTATTCCTGCACATCACCAATTGAAAACGAATAAAGAAAAGTTATAAGCTTTTATACTTTTCGTATTCTTTTTTATACATTTTCATATATATATATATATATATATATATATATATATATATAAACTACTTCATTTACTCACATAAAATTAATATATGAAAGTATAAATTTATGCGTAAACTTTAAGTATTTACTTCAAAAGTGCTCAATACATAGGTAGAGCTAGTTAGTAAGTTATAAAATATATATGGCGATTAATCTACACTGAATATTCTGCATTTCATCCACTCTAGGACTATTCAGGCTTTTTTGTTTTGAGAAGGCATTTTTATGGAAAATTTTAATAATACAAAATATAAGTTTTTTTTTTTTTTTCCAAACAAAAAAAGTTCAAACTCCTTTGCTCCTAAAATTAAATTCACATATATAATTATTTTTTTCCTTTCTTTTTTTTACTAGCCTGGGTGCCCGGCGTTGCCCGGGTGTTTGGAGGTGTGTGTTGCGCAAAAAAAACAAAAAAAACATGACGTCTTTGCCGTTGCGTCCATCGCCAAACCAGAAGTGACAAAGGTTTAAATTAAGGCTAGACAATCGAAATGAGGGGATGACTTTCGAAAATATTGGCGCAAAATGCAACCCCTCCTTGTAGAAAAGTGCCCAGTTAAGAGTGAAGGAATTAACGTTTTTGATATTTGTTGTCTGAAGGGTCGAGCTTCAAAACGATACTGATCTTGTGCAAATCCGTCGGCTCTGTCGAAAGTTTAAGGCAAACATACATAGATACATATATACATACAGTTAAACAGAAAAGTGAGATTTATATTATAGATTACACTGTACATCACTAAAAAAAAGTACCAGACATCTTTGATCAATTTTATATGCACAATGGCATGGAAAGTATATTTCTGGCCTTCTTTTTGTTGTCAGATACAATATTTTTTTTTAATTTTCATTTTCGAGAATTTTAATGAAGTGATTGATGAACATGGCGAGAGATTCCATCAGCATATTTCACTGACGGAGAAACATTTAAAAACAAAATGGAACCCTGGCATGTTGAGAGATTACTGCTGAAATATAAAAAATAAAATTGAATGACACTCGACACAAGAGGTTTATAAGAACAATTGTTGTTTAAACTGACAATTCTTTGTTTTTCATTCATAAACAATACTAATAAAATGTGATTTATAGTACATAAAAACGGTGATGAAATCTAGAGAAAGAAATGTCAGATTTAGTACCAGGGTACTTTTTTTTTTTTTTTTTTTACACCAAAACAGGTTTTATGTGGGATGTGCTTTTTTTTTTAAACCTGAAATTTGTTGCACAGTGTTATTAGTATTGAAGCAAACCAGACACATATAGTTTAATTTTTGATAATATATTTTATAATTTATACAAATACTAACCCAACAAGTCATGGATGGTTTATTTTATCTCACGTGAATTCGGTGGGTTGGGCATTTTAGACTAAAATGACAACGAAAAATATAATTTATTCATTGATGATTACATTTTTTTTGTAAGCATAGATGAACAAAATGGATGGGAAATATGTTTATTTTATTTTATTTTTTTGACTTGTCTGTTTAACTGTATGTATATATGTATCTATGTATGTTTGCCTTAAACTTTTTACATAGCCGATGGATTTGCATGAAATTGGTATCGTGTGGAAGCTTGACCCTTTGGACGACAATTTATAAATATTTTACAATTTTTAAAAAGGGATTTGGGTACTTGTACAGAATAGACCTCCAATAATTAAATGAAGCTTCACATGTTTTTACAACAAATTCCATACACACAGACAATAAATTGGTCGATATAAATGAAAAAAAAAAGCAAAAAAAAAAAACCCACCCAACTTTTCTCCTTCTTCTTCTTCTATTTCAGCAATATCGCTTCCTACTACATCTTCGACTTCTTTTTTTCTAATATTTTGTAAATATGCCTAATTTCAATTTGCAGTCTTCTTTCTTCACGCAGAAAAAATCATTAAGCTTAACCACAATTCCAAGGAGCAGCAGAACTTTGTCCTCCAAGACCTTTAACATTTTGTTATCTTTTTCCTTTCAGCTTTGTTTAACCCGGCATCATCGGGGACACTAGGTGTGTATACAATGGGCAGATGATATCAACGCAACATGCTGGGTGTCCATGGCTGAAGACCACAGCCGCTGGAGAAGAGTTGCAGAGGTACGCTCCATGAGGAGTGAAGAAAGACCAGCAGTAGAAGGAGAGGAGAGAACAACAGAGCTCTCACTATCAGACATGACAATTGCAACAGAGCCTGTCGAATCAAGATAGGCTTGCACAATCACTTGGACTCATTTTTAAAAATCTGCTTGGAAGTTAAAACGTAAACGCACTTTGTGTAACAAAAATCTGTTTGAAAATTTGAAAGTTTTACAAATCTATAAATACACTCTACATAAAAATCAATCTTGGTTATGAATAAATAATATAACTCGTTTTTATTATTATTTTTAATAAAAACATCAATCCAAACTTTAATTAAAATTGTGTAGATATTTAAAAATAACCCACTGTTGTTTACAGAGGGGACGTGTGTGCGAAGGTGAAGGTAAACCGGTGTCACCCAATATGTGTCTTTTTTTTTTCTTTGCTTTTTCGAATTGAACTCGGTTGGCATCCATATTCCATACTTTGTCTGCTTACTTTTTTTCCAGATTTGTGATTAGTAGCCATCTACAGATCAAGAACATCACCTCGCCCTTCTTTCCTTCTATTTCTGTAACACCACTTCCTACTATTTCTTTGCCTTCATCTTTTTATATTTCATAGACGTTGCAAGCTTGTCTGTGCTTTATCATTATTTTCATGGCAAATGTTTGTCTGATCACCAATCTATGGTTCCCCCCTGGTCTGACACAAAAAACATGCGTTTATCTGAAACCAATATCAATAATTTCCCCACTCTTTATCTGTGCCTAACCTAAATGTACATTCTTAGAACTGCACGCCTGTGGAACTCTATTCCAACTGACTATAATATAATGAAGAAGTACCAAGAAGTTTCAGGAGAATAAGTGGATTTTCGCAAATTGATATTTTTATTAACATTAATAATAAAAATGATTTATTCAAGACTAAGACTTATATCTATTTACAAAACTTTAATAAATGGATGTTGTGCAGAGATGGTATCACAAAAATTAAAACATTTCGTAAGTATATAAACATACTCTGTGTCACAAAAATCCGTTCAGAATTTTAAGTTTTGTAAATATATAAATGCACTCTACATAAAAATCAATCTTGGTTACGAATACATGAAATAACTTGTTTTTATTATTATTATTTTTTAATAAAAATATTAATCCAAACTTTAATTAAAATTGTGTAGATATTTAAAAATAAGGCACTGTTGTGATGTGTGTGCGAAGGTCAAGATAAACTGGTGCCTGGAATGTTGAACATAAGGAATTACATTGCTTAATAATCGGAAAATTTAAATGCGATATTCATTTTCAGCATGACCGAAATCTATAAACGTCAACATTTTAAAGAAAAATGTTAAGGTGGAAACCAAGTAAAAATTTACCAATCACACAAATTGACCAAATAGTTTTTTCTTTTAAGTAAGAAATTCAAATTTTATGAAGCGAGGACAGTCTGTTTAGTTCCGCCATATTTAATAAAAGGGGACAGCTAAACTCGAACTACTGAAATTTTTAAATCAACATTACTATTAATCGCTAAAAATTGTAAAAAAAAAAAAAATTATTTTCTCCTCTCTCTTAGTAGTCATCCACAGACAGACTGCTTGCTTCGCTGTATTACAGCTCTTCAGTGTGGCTAGACTGTTATCCATCCAGAACCAGAGTTCGTACCTAAACTATCTGATCAATTTACGTGATAATTGGAATATGACATTGTTGTTTTGCCACGGGGTACGTACATCATAAACATTTTTCTGTTTTTTTTTTTTTTTTTTTTTTTTTTTTTTAGATTAAGTTGGATTTTGGATGAGGACCAAATAAACAAACCTTCTAAATATTTAAATAAAATTTTACATCACTTACTTGAATATTGAAGTTTAAAAAGGACTAAAAAAAAAATAGGCTTAATGTTTTTCTTTTTTTCTCATTGTTCTTGGGAAAGTGCTTTAAACCGTCGTCATGATGTCTGTCAACGTTGAATTTTCATATTTGTTTATGAAAAGGCCAGATTCGTTCAACATGGTGACGAACAATCAGCCTTCGCACGCTTTGCACGATTGAAGATGATAATAAACGGAATAATAGTAATCACAATAAGCGAAGGTCATCTGCACGGTTTTCAAGGGAGGTCACTCTATTTGGCTAAACGAAAACGCATCTAAATAAACTTAATCACAGCTTCAATTATCAATACTAACTAAACTGGAAACTATATTACTACAAGCATGTGTGTGTGTGTGTGTGTATATATATATATATATATATATATATATATATATATATATATATATATATATATATATATATATATATATATATATATATATTAACGTCAATTATCAGCCAGCCAGCTACATTGAAAACAAACAAACAAAAAATGAATATCCGTATAAAATGAATAGCGGTTTATAAATAAAATCGATGGCATCTCTCTAATTATGCACTTATTTCCTGACTTAAGAGGATTATCATTTATTTGCCTTACAGTGACGTTTTAATTCGTCTCTACCTAAAGTATTAATAAATGGGGTAGTGAGCAGAAGAAGATAGGTCAAATCTAAGAGAAGTACTACTGTTTTTTATTTACTTATTTTTCTTTACTTGGGAGTCACCACTTATCAAGGCCCAAAAACCACTCAAGGATAATCGTTGTAGTGTAGTAATCGTTAACGGTGTAAATTGTGTAGAATTTGATTACTTATGAGGACGGCTCAACAAAAACTTGTTTACATTGGATTTGAAGGTTTACCATGTTGTATTCAACTGGGAAGCATGCGAGCGGAACAGTGTTTCACAGGCGGGCAGTTCTAGAAAAGAAGTTTTGTTCATGGAATCTGCATTTACATTTAGGCACAGTTAGAGAGTGGGGGGAAATCGTACATAGTGGTTGTAGCTAGTCAAGTGTTTTTTTGTGAAAGTTTGGCAAGGAGGAATCGTAGATTGGAGTTCAGTGAAAATAACGATAGAGCAGAGACAGTCTGGCAACGTCTCTTCTGCAAGAAAGAGGTTGCAGCTTAAACGTAATTTATGGATGCTAAAATAATATGGGGTTTATTTAGAAGTAAACATATTGTGTGTGTTAAGATAGAGCCGATAGATCGATTTAAAAAAAAATATATCGTTTTAAACAAGAACAATATTATGTCAGAATTGTCATGTCGAAAATAGTAATATATCCAAAAATTACGAAAAGTCATTGAATAGATCAACTGCTTTTGTGTTTTTAGTAAAAAAAAAAAAGAAAGTCTATTGCTATAGTCTATAGTATAGAAACAGTGTGTCAGCCATCAAAGTGGTGAAAAGGGAAATTAGTACGTCCCCTGTATTTACAATCTTCAAGGTATTCACATATAGGAAAAATACAATTTCTCTCCCAAATTTCTGTAAAAATTACTTTTAACAATGAATAATTTTCTACTTAATGAATTTTTGTAATTTTTGGATACATTACTATTTTCGACATGACAATTGAGTAAGTACTGTTGCTTTTGCTTAAAACCGCATCATTTTTTTTTTAAATCGATCTGTCGAATTTATTTTATTAAACACCAAACATATAAAAAAACAAAACAAAAAGCAACTAAATTTGCAGAAAAAAAAAATCTTTACAATGTACGTACCTGTCACGGGAAAAGAATGTTAAATTCTAGAAATTACGTGAATGTATCAAGTATCTTTTTAATATATATTTAGAAAATCATGTTATTACGAATTTTGGTGATTTTAATGGTAGATTGCAATCATGACAAGGCTGACTTTAATTTCAATAGTTCGAATTGAGTTGTCTTCCCTTATAAAACATGGTAGATCAAACCCCTTCATTTTGCTTCCTCATAAAATTTGATTTTCTTAGTTAAAAAAAGAAACAACTACTTGTTCAATTTATGTGATTTTTGGAATATGCCATCTTTGTTCTGTGACAGGTATGTACATCGTAAAGATCTTTCTGCAAATTTATTTTTTTTTAAAAATAGGTTGAATTCTAAATAAGCACCCAAAATATGACATGATTAACAGAAATACAAATTTATAAAACTAGCACATATGTACTCCCTCGGGTTTTCGGGATTGTGTTGGGTTGTATCGATGGAGTTTTCAGGATCTGTGTTGATGTGAGAGTATGACAAACGACACCACCACTCCCCACTATTTTGATGGCCTTGTGTCTAATTTGTGTGAAATTAAAGTAATCATTACTTTATAAAAAACACCATCAATATTTTTTCTGATTCTGTACTAAATCACTGATTCCGATTCTGATTCCTTATAAATCTCTAACTATTTAACTATAAAATTGTTATTTTCCACGATTTCTGTAAAAAATGCATGTTAAATGTACAGATATTTTCCTAAACATAATATTACAATTGTGGAGGATGATCTGTAGATTTTAACTTTACTGGTATTTTAAAATCAATAAATGTTTATTATTTTATCATTATTACCAGCAATGGAAGATTTTGCATTTAACAAAATCAAATAAAAAAAAAGACAATCAAAATAATCGTTTTGGTATCGGAAAATAGGCACCAATTTTTCCGATTCCGATACCCCCAAATTGTCGATTTTTCTGATTCCATTTTCGATTAATCGTGCCAAAACTAAATTTAAGTTCTGTTTTGTTTTATCTGTGCATATAATTGAAAGTGCAGTATCTAATATGATAATACATTTCATCTTTCTATCCTCTGTCACAGGAGGAGAAATTGTTCGAAACTGAGGCAATATTATTTTTGCACCAATCGATAGGATCCCGTTTTGATAACTGGATTTTCTCCACATTAAAAATCGATGTGGTGTCCAAATTTCCCCTGGATTTTTTTTTTTTTTGGTTGGTTGTTTTTGTTTTACGGCATATCAACCCTTTTCGGGTTATTTAATGCCGAATCCAAAGATTTTGAAGAAAAAAATTTTTAATACAATATATTTGTTGTTTTCACGTCGGTTTTTATTTAACCCATAGTTGGGACCCTAACAGGTACTACCACTCCGGGTCAGAGTGGACCTGGAAGCAATGGTAATAAAAAGGGTGGCTCCACACTCCCCAAAGCCCACACACTGGGGCCTCACCACTGGATATAGTTTAAGGTCATATCCAGGACCCCCATCAAGGTACTTTTACCCTCTGCAGGGGGCAGTTGGCGTATTCTAATGCCCCACTGACAGGGCCAATTTCCCCTGGATGGGGAGGTAAATAAATAGGTGTATTGTATTAATTTGTATATGTTTATTTTAATAAACATGTAAACGAAAATGTTTATAATTTGTTTACACTGAAAATAGTAAAAGAATTTCAATCTCTTAAATCCTTGAAAAAATGTAAGTTTATTTAATTGAATGCAGCAAGAACACGCCTAGATTTTATATGCAAAGTGTGGGAACTGTTCTGATGGTACACTAAATGTTTTCAGCCTTCATTCATTGAAGGAGTAATCCTTAAACGAACTGCAATTAAGTTAGTACGGACACAGAAAGTAATTAATCTTTTGGTTCCCCGACAAAAGGAGGGTGGACTTGTTAATTCACGCTTGTCCGTTTGTCTGTTTGCACTTTTCTCAATAACTATGTGTTGGAATCTTTGAAATTTTGCACAAACATTAAACATGATATGAGTAAAAATGTAACAACGGATTTTCCGGGAAAACTCCGGTTGCTCCCCCAAAGGGATGCCTTTCAGGTTAAAATGGTTAAAATTGACACTTTTGTGCTTATTAAAAAAAAAACTGATGCCTTGGATTTTTATAAAACTTTCCGAAAGTTGTAACTAACTGATTTCTATATAATTTTGTTTGTCTATACTTCGCGATAACTCGTGAGTGTGCCCCAGGGGCTCTTTTAGAGCTAATAAAAACACTCCATTTTGGGGACTATTTTACCGTATTTGTCCAAAATTTTCTGTTTATGTCTACTTAGGAGTTTTGCATGGTACTGAACTCAAATTTAAATATGTTAAGGCCTTGAGGACTTTTGGGGCTAAATGGGGGGGGTAAATAATGGACTTAGTCATTTCTTTTTTTGCATGGTGCAGAACTCAAATTTACATATGTTAAGGCCTAAAACTGTTTGTTCATTTTCACCAGCATTTGACGTCCCCTGGGAACTTTTGGGGCTAAATGAGGGACAGGGGGCAATTGCTGAACTTAGCCATTTTTTTATGCCTCGTTCACTGTGCACTCACGGGGGATCATGCATGCTTCATTTGTCTTTGTAATATTGTCCAAGGTGTAAGGAGGATCAATGAGTATTTCACTCTTTCATATTTTATTTTTTTGAAATTGGTGAAGTCACCCGTTTTTCAATCAAATCGATTTATTGACTACCAAAGTGCACCGGGAAGGAGCTTCACATGTGTCCTCCTAGTGACTTAGTCCACAATATGCTGTAGGCGACATTGTCCTTTAGAAAACCTATTGTTGGTTTTATAAAATTATTTCTATAAATATTGAATAAAAGTTTAAAATCCCAAACTCCAGTATCACACTTCAATTGTGCTTTAAACAGAAACATTCATTTCACACGTGCCCCTGTCGTATCAAATAACCTACTGCTGATTTTATATGCCGGGCCTTTCTGCTTGTGCGGTAATAAAACGTCTCAAATGCTTTTGTGATGGTAGGCCTCAGTCAAAATCGGCTGTTCCTTCTTTTATCGGATTTTTTCAATTCTCTATACTTATTGAAGACATTCTGATACAAAACTTAAGAACACTGCCAGGCAGATAAAGCACATTTTTATGAGATTAAAAAAAAAAAAAAAAATTGGCCCAGTCGTTTAAGAGTCCATAGGGAACAAACTCACACACGCACACCCAAAATTCCTTTTATATAATAGATTAGTTTTCAATATAATAGACTAGCGAGGGGTACCCGGCGTTGCCCGGGTGTTTGCAAGTGTGTGTGGTTTTGGGTAAATCAAAACTCCGGGGGGGGGGGGGGGGGGTTAAAATTAAAAAAAAATGTTTTGGTAGGTAAGTATGAGGATCGAACCGGAACCCTTGAGGCAAAATTATAAATTAAAGTGTGAAAAAAAGCGTGCGATGTTAACCATTCACCACTGCGACATACCAATGGAAACGCGTTTGAATTTATTTAATTACTTAGATTTGGCAGGTGCACGTTTTAATAGCTTAATGAGGTCAGCTGTTGACTGCGGAGTAGCATTTCATTTACTCCAGAACGCGGAGGTAGGGGGAAACCGGAAAATGCCTCCAGAATTAATTATAGGAAAAGGCTTAATCCACATGCGGCGAGCGAAAACTGTTGAATATTTATCTTCCCGGAGTCGAGCAAATTAAATAGACAGGCGAGCTCCGTTGACAACTCTGAGATATTACGATTTACATGTGATATAAAAAGTTTTAAAAAGTTGTTAGGTGAGCGACCGCTTCTCTGAAAAAAGCCTTTTGTAGACATACAGAAAAGGCGAACACACATACAAACATACATACATTTTCGCTTTTATATTTATAGATTAATTTCCTCACATGAAAAACTGATATTGCATATTTTATGAATGGGAGTGTCAGCATATCATAATTTGCAAGTTTATGACTGAAGACAAATTTGTCACATGTGTAGCAAGTCCAACGTAAACAAATTTTTGATGAGCCATCCTCTTAAGTAATCCAATTTACCAAATTTCCACTACTAGCGATCACTACGATATTGTTCCATTGACTACTGTACACTCATTAACCCTTATCCTCGAGTGGTCTCCGAACCTTGATAAGTGGTGACTCCTTTGTAAAAAAAAAAGTAATGGAAGAAATGAGTATACTCACAGTTGAGTGGATGCAAATTTCATCTATCAGTTGTCGTCTGATATTATTTGAGTTTGTGTTTCACAACTATAATGAATAGAAGTCATATATTTCCACCCTCATTTACACAGATTCAAATTCATCTCTACGTAACAACTCACATAACAGAAGTAAAAAGGAGGAGGTAACTCCACCTGAAACAAAAAGAAAACGAGTTAGCTCACCTTGATTGTAGCTCTATTGTCTTAACAGTGTGTAAGTTTGGCCTTGTAAGAATGAAAGGAGCTGGGAACACATACTTTAATTAATTTTCTTCCAAATAACATTTGTTTAGTCTTCCCATGAAAAACTGACGTGGCCTGCAAGTCTGGGAAAAATGGACAAGAATTAATATTGATTAATTTTCAGCTGTAATATTCATCAAATATTGTTTTTTTTTATAAGAAAAAAGAAAAGAAAAAAAGGAGAGAATTGGACGTTGATCTTTTTGTGTGATTCTACATAATTTGAACTAAAAAAAGCTGACTTTTACCAATTTAAATGTTTGAAAATGTGTAGACAATTAATGATAATCCTTGGTGTTCAATGGGAGAGTATAAGTACATATTTTTCAGAGAGTAACAATCATTTCTTCTAAATATGATTGTTTTGTCAGTGTCAGGTTGGACAGAATAAATGTAAGAAATTACAAAATCAGATGAAAGTGATTGTTTGTTTCTGGAAACATGCATCAGTTATCAGCAGAATTTGAAATCATACTAGAATTATATGCAGCAGCCCTATTTATAGTGCTATGATGTCCAACTCTATAGCCTTGAGCTCCTGGAGGGGCATAGGCCATCTACAAGAAAGGAGTTATTTTTTTCGGGATGAGAGTACTGGCCCCACATCCAACCTTCCCAGAAGGTACATACAGTGCCTAGCCTTCTCAAATGGTCACCTATCTGGTACTGGGTGTGTCAATGTGATTGCGTCATACTTTACTTTATCATATATATATATATATATATATATATATATATATATATAACTACTTAATTTACTCACATAAAATTAATATACGAAAGTATAGATTTATGCTTAAACTTTAAGTATTTACTTCAAAAGTGCTCAATACGTAGGTAGAGCTAGTTAGTAATTTATAAAATATGGCGATTAAGCTACACTGAATATTCCGCGTTTCATCCACTCTAGGACTCCTCAGGCTTATGCACGAATTCTGTGGCTGTTTATCGTTTTTATATGCTCCTCTTATATAGATAGATAGATAAATTTTTTTAAAAATCTAATTTTTAAGTTGTGTGTTATTGTTGAATTAAACTAAATAAACATGGTTTCATTGATTTTAAAAAACAAAATCGGTTTATTATTTTAATTGTAAACAATCAGAAAACATATAAAAATGAAAACATTCAAAGCCAAGCAATGCAGATTATAATTTTTTCCAGTTATAGTATAAACCTATTTGTTATGTAGAAAATGTTAATCATGATGTATGTAATAATGGGCGTATTTTAAAGAGAATACAATCAATTACTGCAGTTATGAATTTATGAAACAAAATTTAAAAACAAATGAAAAATGATGGACATGCACCAAAGTCCTCAAGACTTCTGTGTCAGCGTCTTAGTCAGGCCTACCTGGCGTGAAAAAGGGTTTTGTCCAAGGGCTACAAAAAGACGATGCTTGAGGCATTCAGCAAGTAACTGCCAAGGCTGCTCTGGTAGCATGTTGGGTCATATTGACAGAATTGTTCGAAATCATGTTGAGTTGTATTGCTGAAGTTGTTCGAGATTGTGTTAGGTTGTGTCGATGGAATTCTGGGTCATATCGAAGGAATTGTTTGCATCATGTCGGGTTGCGTCAATGGAGTCGTTTGAGCTCATACCGGATAGTGTCAACAGAACTGTCCGAGACTGTGCCGGTCATGTTGATGGAAGTGTTTGGTACTGTGTCAGGTTGCATTGATGGTATTGTTTGTGTTGAGTCATGTAGATAGAAATTGTATTTGTTGTTCAGTTGACTTGACAATTCTCAAAATTGTATTGCCACATGTACTAACAATATATATATATATATATATATATATATATATATATATATATATTTGGGAGGGGAGGTCGTCTCTCTTTCCTCGTGAAGTTACATAATTAAGTTTACATATTTTAAAGAGGCAACAATCAATTAATATAATTATGAATTTACGAAATAAACAAAAAATAATCAAATAAACAAACTTTTAAGACAAAAGAAAAATAATTTTTGAATATAAAAACAAACGAAAAGTAAAAACCTATTAATTAATTTTGTGTTATAAAACTTGTTAAAACGAAACAAAAAAAATGTAAAACTAATTAAAAAAAAATATATAATCAAACTTATTCTACTGTCGCTTACACTTGCCCTGAAATTCTTATATCTGAAATTAAACTTTAATTCAATATCGCTATTGCTGGTGATCACTCTCTTTCTTTTTTCTGTTTTAGAGTTTTATTGCACTCAAATAACTTTCTGACATAAAAAAAATCTTTGAAAACTGAAGTTTTAGCAGAATTTAAAAGCAAAAACTAATTGTTGAAAAAAAAAAAAAAAAAATGCTGTCAACAAATAAATGTTGGTTTCTGAATTTTTTAGATGAGTATTGACTATTCGTATTATTTGGACTACTGTTCTCATTGCGAGTGTCATTTTCACAACGTTTCAGTCGATGTAACCTCCGACCTTCTTCAGGTGTATCTTTTTGAACTCAGGAATGTTTTTGTCAAGCTCAGGAATTTGGATGGCATCTCGAATGGAACCCTATATTTCCTTCACGAGGGTAGCATGTTCTTGTTCCATCAGCCATGAATACGTCACGCAGACAGTTTTAGTATGAATTTTAGGAGCGTTAAACCAATTAAATCCATTCCAAACGGAGGTAAATAGTATGTAACTATTGCCAAATTTTGTGTGTTCTGCCTTATTTTTAACATAACTGAGTTACTTCCCTTGTCACACCTCCCCAAAGAAATATAGCACAGATAAAGATCGATAGTACGATAAAGATCGAAAACTCATGATTTTTAAATAATGGAGTAATATTTAAGTACTAAATTGCTTTAGTTGAAATTGACACAAAAAGTCAGTAATTTAGTTTTAGAAAATTTCTTTTATTTTCAATTCTATGGTATTTTAAATGTAGAATAAAAAACTTTTTTAATTATAAAAATAATTTTTAAAAATTATTAATATTCATTGAAAAAGTATTATAGTGTGTGTGTGTGTGTGTGTGTGTGTGTGTGTGTGTGTGTGTGTGTATCTGACACTTCTCAACCTATATACTCAACAGATTTTTGATTTACGGTTTAAAATTTGGTATATAGAGTATTCAGACACGTGGAACACTTTTTAATCTGTTTCCAACCAGAAAAAAGGTCTGCTAAGAGTCAAAATTGAAAAATTGGTACGTGGGAGTCGTTGTATTTTTATCTGTCAACTGTTTCACGAATGTGCATGCGTGAATCATTCACATGACAGATTACTTATGTTAAGAATAAGTAGGTTTGAAAACACTTTTTAAAGATCATCTCAGGCTGGTCTAATAGTTATCCTACCTGACTCACTACCTTTAGCCTTTGGTTTTGATTTCAGCAAAAGTATTTTTTTTTTCTTACAAGGAGCGAACTGTTTAGAAAGAACTAATACTCGCATGCACATGTCTCAGTTTCTTTTCTTTTTATCTTTTAATTTCATTTTTGTTTTAAAGGAATTTAATATTACAGTTAATATCTACGGTGTTTACAGTATAATATTAATGCATATTTAATGTTCATACAATGCCAGGTGGTCTGCTAATGACAACAGCTGGAACACTAGAGGAGAAACAAAATCTATTTGTTTGATGTAAGATTCGAATCTACGATAATATAAAATATTGAGAACAAAGAAAAACACTTTCTTCACAGGCCACCGATTATAGGAAAACATTTTTTTTCTTTTAAACCTACTTATTACGTTTGTGAATTTTTGAGATATGAATAGATAATTGCCATTATTTGGACTACTGTTCTCACCTTGAATGTTGTTCTCACAATGTTGTAGCCAATGTAAACTGCAGCTTTCTTTAGGTGTATTTTTTTTTTTTTTTTTTTTTTTTTACAAGGTGGTCACCGCTTATCAAGGCCCGGAAGCCACTCAGGGATAAGGGTTATTGTAAGTACAGTACGTTAGTGTGGATATTTAGAGTGTCTACTTAAGGGGGCGGTTCGTCAGGAATTTGTTTACGTTGGACTTGAAGACATCCAAGTTGTAGTCAGGAGGGAAGCAGGCAGACGGAACAGAGTTCCACAGGCGTGCAGTTCTAAGAAAGAAGCTTTGTTCATGGAATCTACGTTTTGATTTAGGCATAGATAAAGAGTGGGAAAAGTTTTGTTGAACTCGGGAATCATTCTGTTGAACTGGTGCTACCAGATCAGGCTGTCTGAAGATATTGGCTTCCTGAGATGAAATGTACCTAACATTGGTGCTTTTTTTTGTATTTCCTTTTGCAAAACTTAATTATGTTCTGCAAAACCAACTTCACAAAACTTAATTATGTTCTGCAAAACCAACTTCACAAAACTTAATTATGTTCTGCAAAAGACTGTCACTTAGAACAGAATTTTACCTCGATTGTCCCTACAAAAAAAAAAAAACAACAAAAAAACAAAGGCTGGAGGTTAATCGGCCAAAACGTTTTGCAAGTAACACTTAAGTTGAGAAAAGTAATCTGAATAATTCAACTTATCAATCCTCAGCTTAAAAATCTCCTCAATGTAAAGTTTGTTTTTTTAAATAATGCGGTAATATTTAAGTACTTGATTACTTTTAGTTGAAATTAACACAAAAAGTCAGTAGATACAACTGTTTTTTTTTTAATCGATTTTATCATTTTTAGTAATTTCATAATTATAGTGTAATTTCACCAAATATTGAATCTGTTAATTATATACACGTAAACAACATCCAGACATTATTAACCATCTCTGCTTGACACCAGGCGAAATTGGCTATCATCGGCATTTGTTGTTATAATTCACCAATGAAGAAAAAAATAAAAACAATGTGTATGCTCACAGAAAAAGGCTTGAGTTGGTTGAAATATTTGATTTATTATATTAATTTTGTTTATTGACAAAAACATCATTTAGCATAGGATTTAGTTATAGAAAATGATTTCTTTTATTTTCAATTCTATGATATTTTAAATGTATGAAAAAAATTTTGTAATTATAAAAAATAATTTTTTAAAATTATTAATATTCATTGAAAAAGTATTATAGTGTGTGTGCGTGTGTGCCTGCTTTGAATTTTATATATGAAGTACACGTCTATGCCAGGAGTGAATAAAACTAATATATATATATATATATATATATATATATATATATATATATATATATATATAAGTAAGAATGTGTGTGTCTGTGAGGATACTTCTCAACCTATATACTCAATGGATTTTTGATTTACGGTCTTAAAATTTGGTATATAGGGCGTTCAGGCATGTGAAAACTTTTTAATCCATTTTCATCCAGGAAAAAAAAGGGCTGCTAAGAATCAAAATTGAAAAATTGGTATGTGGGAGTCATTGTATTGTTATCTGTCAACTGTTTCACGAATGTGCATGCGTGAATCATTCACATGACAGAGTATTTATGTTAAGAATAAGTAGGGTTTGAAAATACTTTTCAAAGATCATGTCAAGCTGGTCTTATAGTTATCATACTTGACTCACGGCCTTTACATTTTGGTTTTGATTTCAGCTAAAGAATTTTTTTTACTTACGAGAAATGAACTGTTAAGAAAAAACTAATACTCACATGCACATGTCTCAGTTTCTTTTCTTTTTTCTACAAGCGTGTTTCACCTTTTCATCGGAGTGAAACACACTTGTAGCTATTGGCTGGTTTTGTTGTCAGAATAATTATTAATAGGATATATATCATTTTATTTAGGTATAAATAATATACGCAATATAAAATACACAATACATGAATTGTAATTTTGGTTTTGGAGCCATGAGTAACCCCAGTAGATTATGGATGGATGGCAAATGTAGGTTAAACCCGTGGGTATATAATCAGCTTTAAGATTAAAAATATACTTTCAATTCTTAATTTGTTAAACAAGCTATCACTGCCTTTTCTGTATCTGATTAATTAAATTAATTAATAAATCATAGACGCTTTTTAGTATTTACCAAAGTTGAAACATCAAACGGCCTTAGTTGTCTCCCTTTAACTGTTATAAGTACCTACAGCGACCTTTGTTTCCCATAATTTTCAACTAAGTTTTCGAAAATTAATAATGAGATGGATTATCTCCCTTCATAGCTAGGATTTCCCAATTATCAATAATCACAATAGATTAGAATGAAAGAGAATACTAGAATATTAAATAATAAAAAATAGAATGGGATCCTTAACCTTGAATGATGTATGCGGATTAAATAAATATAAGGTTGGTTGGTTGGTTGTTTTTGCTTTACGGATATAGTTTAAGGTCATATCCAGGACCCCCATTGAGGGACTTTTACCCTCTGCAGGGAGGCAGTTGGCATATTCTAATGCCCCACCGACAGGGCCATAAATATAAGGTAATATCAGTCTTGATTTTCCTATTTAATATAATATTAACCTAAAACTGGTCTTAAATCTAAGTAATAAGATAGCCGATATTTTTGTAAACATTGAAGCCAGCATAGGGCGAATATGGAACTAACATATCTGTAACGTTTTAGCTAGGTTGTTTCTGGCCATATTATTAATATAAAAATAAAATTCCAAAATAAAATTTTTTTAAAATTAATTATGTGAAACAAAGTAATATAGAAATCTAATTTAAGAATTCAACGAATAGTATTATTAAAAGATATTAAATGGCTACAGGTTTTTGTGATAACTTCTTATGACAGGTTTTTAAATAATGATATGAAAATTAGGTGATATATTAATATTTAAATAAGCTCTTGACAAAAATGCGCCCAGGATAAATGTTTTTGCCTGCTTCATTTCCTTTAAGGGAAATTTCTTCACATAATGTTCTATTGTGAAAGTGTTTTTTATTCAAGAAGTCTGAAGAAAGGCTGGCTATGTGAAAATTTTCAAACGCCAGAATGCTTGAAATTGTCCAATCGGTCTTGAAACAATTGTAACTTACAATGAAATACACTTTTTGTTGCTATCAATTCCTTTTTTGAAGTCTTGGCTTTGTTAATACAGTATATGAATGCTCAATTATGAAATATGATAATTTTGTAGCTTACATTTTAAGTCACCTCTTTTTGGCATAAAATTCATTGGTATATGAAAAATTACTGAATTATACGAACCCAGTAAAATTCAGTATATTACAAACAAGTCTCTCTCTCTCTCTCTATATATATATATATATATATATATATATATATATATATATATATATATATATATATAAGGTAAAATTAAAAGCCAAGAACAATGCGAGATTTTTTTTTATATAGAGTAAAATTAAATGAAAACAAAAGAAATAAATTTCTTTTTTTTGTTGTTTGTTTTTTCTTTTTCACACAAATTTTAACTCTAAACAACAGTAAATTTTTTTTTCTTTCTGTTGTATTCAATGGTGTTATAAATCTCAATATATTTCAGACCTATTAGTCCTTTTTCAAGAGAAGACAGCGGAAGAGTGTTCAAAATTGGAAAAGCAGCTGTAGCAGCTGACAGCGGAAGAGTGTTCAAAATTGGAAAAGCAGCTGTAGATATTGTTCTGCCGTTTGTGCATATTATATTTGCATGAAATATCTTTATTTTTAATCCTATTAATGTCAAAATCAGACGGGAAAAAATGAGTTCATTTTATTTATATAGAGAAGATAGAAGATATACTAGCGGGGGTACCCGGCGTTGCCCGAGTGTTTGTTTCCGGGACGGGGGGGGGGGGAGTTTTAAAAAATGTTATGGTAGGTAAGTAGGAAGGATCAAACCCGGAGTCATGAGTAAAAGTAGGAAAATAAAGTGTGAAAAAAAAACAAAAAAACATCTGCAACGTTAACAGTTCGGCCACCAAGAAAAGTCCATTCCAGTTGTTTAGGAAAAAAACAAAAACAAAAAAAAAACGACTACGGTAGGTCGGCGCGAACGTGAAAATATAATGTGAATTGTCCAGCACGCTAACCACTACGCCACAGAGCACTGCAGCTTAGTTTAGTGATTTTAAATAACTTCACATGAAAGAACTACGAAGCCAAACCGGTGTTCTCTTCTCAACTGTTCCTTGTGAACGATCCCCAAACGGTGTTAAGTGGTGGCAGGGGGAGGAGGAATTTTTTAGAGAGAAAATATTTTACAACTTCCATTGATCTTAACCGGTTTTGGCCGTGACTTCTCAGCAGAAAAAGTATAGAAATCTAAGATTATCGAGGAATTTGAGAAATAATAAGCCTATAACACACCTCAGATATTGTTCTGCCGTTTGTGCATATTATATTTGCATGAAATATCTTTATTTTTAATCCTATTAATGTCAAAATCAGACGGGAAAAAATGAGTTCATTTTATTTATATAGAGATAAGCCAGTAAAAATAGCTGTTAAGGAGTCCAAATTGAAAAAAAATTTAATCTTGGCAAGCGTAAATCGACTTAAAGTGCTGTTGTAGGCATGCACACATATACATTTATACATTAAAGTTGGTTTATTTTTTAACTATTTCTAATCAATCTAACAATAGCTTTAATGCTAATGCTGGAATGCTAAATGTTTTGGTTTCGATTTTAGCTGATGGCACCTAAGTCATATTTCTTTTACTTTTGAAATCACTACTATATATTGGGTACAATATAATAATCAATAGAGAATCGGTTCTTTTATAATAAATACAAAGTATAAATTAAAATATCATATTTAACAGTATTTTATGACCAGGCAACACTGAGTGGCCTGCTAGTCTAAAATAGAAACAAAAAAGAACATAAATATCAAATAAAAAATTCTTATTACAGTAAAAATATTTTATCAAATATTTTTCATCCATTTTTCATTAAAAAAAAAAACAAGGAAGAATAAACATTTTCCCTTCAAAATAAACCATACATCAAAAATGCACAATGATTGGATGTGAAAAATGTTTAACAATTATTTCAAGTATGTTTGTCGGCTGAAAAGGGATTGCTAAAAATATTAGAACATTTGTTTTGAATTTTATTTTTGACATACTTTTAATCTAGAATATAAATCTCACCAGTCTGTTTAAATGTATGTATGTATGTATGTATGTATGCCTAAAACTTTCGACAGAGGCGACGGATTTTCACGAGATCGGTATCGTTTTGAAGCTCAACCCTTTGGACAACAAATATCGAAAAATTGGCTAAAAACATTAATTCCTTCAACCTAAATATGGCACTTTTCTACATGGAGGGGTCGCTTTTTTTCACCGATATTTTAGAAAGTCATACCCTCTTTTCAATTGATTAGACTTAATTTAAACCTTTGCCACTTCCGGTTTGGTGATGGGTGCAACAGCAAAGATATCACGTTTTTTGTTCTTTGTTCACATTCTTTTCCTCCTTCGCGGTGCGGGTTCGAGCCTGCCTGCCTACTACCACTTTTTTTTTTTTTTGCTCAACACACATCTCCAAACACACGGGCGACGCCAGGTGCCCAGGCTAATTTCAAATAATGAGTTTCAAAAATAGTTAAAAAATTTCTGACATCAATAAGGACATCGATGTCAAATTTGCAGATGTTTTTTTTTCTTTTACTCTCTTTCGCCCCAAACAAGATATACTGCCACTTGGAAGGTAAGGGGCAACTATTTGGGATTATATCTAATAGGGGATTGTGGGGAGTTAAGCAGAGAGATGTCTGTTTACATTACATTTAAACTTCTGCAGGTTACTATTGCCAGGGAAGCAGGAAACAAGAATGGAATTCCAAAGTCTAGCAATCCAATGAAAGAAACAATTATAGTAGAAAGCTTTCTTGTATCTAAGGTTCTCAACTGTGAAAGGGTTGATTTTTGCTGCTTGTCGTGTTAGTCAAAGGGTGCATGCGTCGAGAGGGCACAAAATGCTGTAAGGTCATCAGAGCACATTCCATTAAAATACTTGTAAAACACATGCAGGGATGCAACATTGCGATAATGGGATAGGGATTGGAGCTGAACCGAGAGTGAATAACATATCAGATTTTAGACTCATTTTTGGATCCTGTACAAGAGGAAGAGATGTGACAATAATACACCATGCATGGGTGAATTGTGGCTTTATAAAGATATAGGATTCTCTCTGGTGGGAGTAATTTTCTAGCATGATAGAGGGAGCCCACCTTCAGCCTAACCAATGTTACTAATGTATAATTTGACTTTGAGATTAAACTTGTAACTGTGATGCCAGAACACACATACAAACAATTTTACTTCATATATAGAAAATGATTATGGGTGTTACAATGTTGTTTTTCTTTGTATAGACACAAAGCATTCATTATTTTGACATTTAGTTTCACATAACATGAAAATAAGGTTCAATCCAACATTAAAACATAAATATTGCAAACATTTTGTGCTATCATAGTCTATTAGATAAAGAGCAAACGTATGTGTATGTGTTCATATGTCTGCTAAAAACGTATGTGTATGTGTTCATATGTCTGCTAAAAACGTATGTGTATGTGTTCATATGTCTGTTAAAAACAGGCACGAATATGGTACCATTAAAAAACGATCTCTCGGGCACATAATATCAAAAAACTGGGGAAAAATCGTCACTTATTAGCAGAAATTACTTGTGTAGAAACGTTGTTTTGTTTGAATGGAGGGTCGGATAAAACCTTGCTTTCGACACTGTCATTTCGTTCTTTTGTTTTAAAAAGCTAAATGGGATAACATCTGTGTCTTCATCGTCCCATCAATAACGCATTCATTTACTTAAGTGATGTGCGGCCAGCACGCAGCATTTTTTTTTTTTTGCTTACAAAATTTTGCTTTCAGTTTCACTTCTGGCTGATGGTACCCAAGTTCTGTTTTTTTTTTTGTTCCGATCAGGCAACAGTGTCCACCTGCTCCCCATTCTGCATCCATTCTCACAATTTTTTTTTTAAAAATTAAAATATCATATTTAAGTGGATTTTACGACCAAGCAATGCACCCCTACTCCCCTCTGTCACAATTTTTGTTTTTACAATCAGGCAATGCTGGGCGCCCACCCCTTCCCACTAGTCTATATATATATAAAAGCGAAAATGTGTGTATGTATGTATATATATATGTATGTGTGTTTGTATGTCTCGCAAAAACTTTCAACACGGGCCACGGATTTTCGGCAGATAGGTATCATTTTAAAGCTCCAACCTCTGCCCGACAAATATTGAAAAATTGGCCAAAAAAATCAATTCCTTCACCCTAAAATCATTAGTTTTGTACAGCGAGGGGTGCCGAAAAAATCGTTCCTGTTTTTCTCTGCTCCTGCTACTACGACAATGATGTCATGTTTGACCTAGAAAACGTTGACGTTAGTTTCAACCACCTGCAAGTGTTTTTAAAGCTTTAATTTTATCCGTAATTAAGTGTATGTCTCTTTGGCGTAGGGATAACGTGTTCAGCATTTTTTTTCGCTTTAGCCTCGATGCTTCGGGTTCGAGCCTGACTTTCTACCTAAACATTTTTTCCTCTTTTACATCTTTTTTTTCCTTTTTTTTTTACGTTTGTTTGCTATTTGCTTTGTTTTGGTTTTTCCAATTTTTCTTAACATCGTGTTTTTTTATAATATTAAAACAGGATCACCCTCTCCTACATACCCCCCCCAACATCTGGGCAACGCCGGGTACCCCCACTAGTCTATATATATAAAAGGCAAAATGTGTGTGAGTTTGTATGTATCGCAAAAACTTTCGACAGAGGCGATGGTACCTCACAAAACCAATATCATTTTAAACCTTGACCCTTTGGACAACAAATATCGAAAAATTGGTCAAAAACACTAATTCCTTCACCCTGAACTGTCTGGTTTCCTACAGGAAGGTGTCATTTTTTGGTGTCCCTATTTTTTGCAAGTCATCGTATCGTCATGTCAGTTTGATACTTTTCTTAATTTCAACGTTGCGAACTTCCAGTCAGATGATGGAGCATCCGTAACGCGTCAGGTTTTTTTACACTTTCTTTTCTGCCTTCGTGTCAAGGGTTCGAGCCTACCTGCCTACTACCACTTTTTTTTTTTTAACACCTCTCTCCATCTTGGCCCTCCCTTCCTGCTACTACCATTTTTTTTTAACACCTTGGCCTAATTTCTTTTCTTCTTTCACACACCTGCAAACACCCGGGCAACACTGGGTACTGCCGCTAGTCTATATATATAAAAGCGAAAATGTGTTTGTGTGTATGTATGTTCGCTTTTTGTGTAAGTCCAAGAAAGGCTTTTTTTCTGTGAAGTGGTCGGTCGGCTCACAACTTCTTAAAACTTTTTACATCACATATAAATCATAATATATACGAGTTAACAACAGAGGTCGGCTGTCTATTTAATTCGCTCGACTTTGAAAAGATAAATATTCAACATTTTTCACTCGCCGCATGTGGATTAGGTTTTTTCGTATGATAAAAGTGGCACTAATTCTGGCGGTATTTTTTTCCGATCACGATTGCCAGAAATGTCCAAAAGCAATCAGCTTTGATCAATGTGGAAATTTTCCTTATATCAGACAATTGCTATTCAATTTGGACAATCCCCTTTTTATGGGGAGCTGGTCCCCTCCCCCAACATCTTGGAAAATAAAAATTAAAAAAAGCGTTGCCGCAGTAAATAAAATACTGTCCTGCAGTCAAAGTTGACCTCATTAAGTCATTAAAACGTGCACCTGCCAATTCTAAATAGTTAAATAAATCCAAACGTATTTCTGTTTGTATTTCGCGGTGGCCCAATGATTAACGTCGCACGTTTCTTTTTCACACTTTAATTTCCAAATTCGCCTCATGGGTTCAGGTTTGATCCTCATACTTACCTACCAAAACATTTTTTTATCCCCCCCCTCTGACACAAACATCCGGGTGTTTTGATTTACCCAAAACCACACACACCTCCAAACACCCAGGCAACGCCGGGTACCCCCCGCTAGTCTCAAATAAAGGTAAAATAGCAACATCTGCAATCTCTATCTAGGTTTTGTATTGGAATGTCTTTGATAAGTATCAATAATCGAAATAATCTGATGAGAGAAGGAACAGACAATTTTGACCGAAGTTAACCCTTACATAGCCTAACATCACATGTGCATTTAAAAAGTTTTATTACCACACAAGCCGAAAGGCAGGACATACAAAATCAACAGTAGGTTCTTTGCTATGACAGGGATGCGTTCGAAATGAATGTTTCTGTTCAAAGCATAACTGCATAACTGCACTATGATACTTGACTTTTGCAATTTAAATTTAAATTCAAGCCATTATCACTGCACAAACAGTAAGGCCAGGTATATAAAATCAACAGTAGGTTCTTTTGATATGACATGGGTGCGTTCGAAATTAATGCTTGTATTTAAAACACAATTGAAGCATGATACTTGACTTTTGCATTTTAAACTTAAATTCAAACCATTATATATAAGCATAATTTTATAAAACAGTAGGTTCTCTACAGTGCAATGTAGACTTTAATGCACTGTGAACTAAGTCACTGCAAGAGACATGTAAAGTTTTCTCCATGTGCACTGCAATGGGTCCCCAACTGGAGCAGGTAATCAATTAATTTGATTGAAAAATGGTCGATTTCACCGATTTCGAAGACAATAAAAATATGGGAGTGTGAAATATTCGTTGATCATCATCCAATCCTGGGCAACGTCAGGTCACCTTGCTATTTGTATATAATAAGAAAACATTGTAAATAAAAAAGAATGCATTGAATTTAAAACGGAACATGTTATTTAATCTACGGGGAGTAGCATGCTTTTGTTCCATCAGCTACAAATGAGTAGACGTCCTAAGTAATTCGCAATTGTATTTTGAAGGTCGCCCGCGTTGAGGATTGAACCTTCAACCTCCAGAAGAGTGTAACTTTACACCCGAATTTTACCGAGCACTTTATCCACTATGTCACGGTTACAATTGCAGACAAAAAGTAACTAGATACAATCTGCTTATTTCGATCAAAATGTATCGAGATTCTAACATTAGCGGCGAACACTCATTCTCATTAAATAAATAAAATCGGGTTATTTAGAAAATAAAATACGAAACAACTGTAATTACTCTCTTCAGTTTGTAATAAAAATCTCAAGCTGACCTGAAATTATACACTGCTGATCAAAAATTTAAGACCACTTAAAAATCTCTAAAAAAAGAAACCTTTTTTTAAGGATAGATTTTAAACTCTTCCGACTTAAGGTTACTAATACTACAATCTAAAAGGTTAAGGAAACAAAAAGGTACATTCCAAAAATTTTATTTAAAAATTTGCATTTTTATTAAATTAGGCTTTTTACACATGATCAAAATTATAAGACCACAGGTATAAATTGTTAGATTCATAGTAATTCTAATGTTTTTAGTTCAGTTAGAGATTAGCAATCACCGTGTAAAGGTGTTACCATGCCTAAAGCAAGAAAACTAACTGAAGTTGAGCACTCTCAAATTCTAGGATTCCATAAGCAAGATTTGTCACAGCAAGCGATAGCAGCTAAGGTAAATCGCAGTAAAACTGTTATTTGCAACTTAAAGAACACTGAGAATTATGGAATAGCAAAATTCTTTTGTAGGCCCCCAAAATCAAGGTCTGTATATCAGATCAGGATGTCTCAATAGCTTCCTGACCAAAAATGCACCAAACACTGATCTTATTGTTTTTTTCCATTTCTTTTTGCAAAACTCAATCATGCTCTGCAAAGTCTAAAACAACAACAGCAATTTTCCTCTAAAAAAAAAAAACAAAAAAAAAAAAAAATTTTGAAGATGTCATTTCCTAGTTTTAGTTGAAAGTTGTAAGTTTAGGAAGTCAATATAATACAGAATTATTTTATTTTAAATAAACATTTATTTATTTAAAATCGACAAAGTTTCGACGATACAATACCATATTCAGGCATAGCAACAATTTGTGCTTTTTTTCTTTTACTTCCTCGTGGCATGGTTTTTTTTTTTTTTTTTTACTCATGTTCCCCCCTTACAAAGCATATCACCACTTGGACGTAAGGGGCTATTTGGGGCCATGTCTAGGAAAGATTAACAAGATATTTGTTTATGCTACATTTCTGCATATCAGTACAGCCAGGAAAACAGGTAGCAAGAAGGGAATTTCAAAGTCTAGCTGTTCGAGGGCAGAAACTATTAGAATAGAAAGCTTTCTGGCATTTAGGGACATCAACAGTGAAGGGGTGAGTTCTTATTGTTAAGCGGGTTTGTCGAGGATATGTACGTCGAGGGGGTAAAAGTGAAACGAGTTCATCAGAACACATTTCATTAAAATATTTGTAAAATAGGCACAGCGATACTCCCCATAGATTAAATAACATGCCACTGTGAAAAATTTCCCCCACTCTATATCTGTGCCTAAATCAAAACGTAGATTCCATGAACAAAGCTTCTTTCTTAGAACTGCACGCCTGTGGAACTCTGTTCCGTCTGCCTGCTTCCCACCGGACTACAACTTGGATGTCTTCAAGCCCAACGTTAACAAATTCCTAATGAACTGCCCCCTTGAGTAAACACTTCATCAAATCTCCACACTAACGTAATGTACTTGCAATAACCCTTATCCCTGAGTGGCTTCCGGGCCTTGATAAGTGGTGATCACTGTGTAAAAAAAAACATTGCGGCAATGGGACAGGGGCTGGAGCTTAAGTAAAGTCTGTATGGTGTTCGATAGTGATGTTTTTTTCAAATGTTCTAATCAGAAGAATAATGGTGGCTTATGAGAGAGAGAGAGAGACAGACAGACAGACAGGCAGACTATATATTGTGAACGAACAAAAAAAATATTCCTGTTCGTTTTTTTTTTTTTTTTACAAGGTGGTTACCACTTATCAAGGCCCGGAAGCCACTCAGGGATAAGGGTTATTGAATGTACAGTACGTTAGTGTGGGGATTTAATAAAAGTGTCTACTTAAAGGGGCGGTTCATCAGGAATTTGTTTATATTGGACTTGAAGACATCCAGGTTGTAGTCAGGTGGGAAGCAGGCAGACGGAACAGAGTTCCACAGGTGTGCAGTTCTAAGAAATTATTTCTATATAAACTATTTATTCAAAGGAAATCCACACTCAAGAAGTAACCCCATTCACATGTTACATTAAAGAAAATCTATTTTATTAACTATATCCCTATTATTAATTGTTTGTTATAACTTAATGGTTTTTATTGTTCTATTTAGAAATATTATTTAAAATTGATTTATTTTATTTAATTTTTATTCATAGTTAATTAATTTACAATTACTATTACTGATACCGATTTCCTTTAAAAACAGAAGTAAGTTTGTTTCTCTATAAGCTATGAGAGTTATTTCTTGTTTTATTTTCATAGATGAAAATAGGCGTGTTTTATGCTTTCATAAATCCAATATGTGGTCTACTTTCAGGAAAATTGTTAGGATATTTGGTGTCTCTTAAATAATATAAAACTAAACTCTCTGCCTTCCTGTATGTATGACAAGCGACCCATTTTTCTCCGATGCAAAGCAGACCAACCACGCCATGCGTGCCTAAACTAATGTCATAACTGTATTTCTAAAACCGAAAAAAGTTGATTTGAATAAACAAAATATATTATAACTAGATTTATTTAGCTGCCACGTGTATATATCGAGATAATAACAAAATTAGCGGGACCTGTGGATATTCCACAGCAGCATCGTTTATATGTAATATATTGTTGCTGGGTATTCTATGGACGTTTATCGTGAATGGATACCCTGCCATATGATGGCACCCTTTTTTTGTTAAAACTCTAAAAGTATTTATCTAATTAATTTGCTTAATGTAGTATCAGAATATATCTGGTTATTACGGTTTATCCCCATTATCCTTATAGGTGCCTGTGACACATTTCCATCGTATGGATATCCAGCTTGAACAAAAAATCCCACAATATCATTATACCGTCTTTAGACAGAACAGATACTACCCCTGGATCCTAACTAAAAGACACAGAAGATATATTTTAGTTTCACGTACGGCCCAAAAGCGACATCATTTTTTTTTTTTTACACTGCGTCTTTGGTAATCGGGAGATGCCATTTCTTAAAAAGAGGAGTAGAAGGTGATAACATACTACGGACATTAAATGAACGTTTCTATATATTAACAGTACAAGCAATGAATAATTGATAATATGGTGACATGGAATACATTAATGTGTTAACCTGGCAATGATGATTCTATACAGCTAGTATTAAATGGATTTTAACTTAAAATGATTACACATTTAATATGTCAGAAAAACAACATAAAAACATTTTAATAAGAAATTGTTCCAGCATTCTACTCTAACCTTAACTTTTAATGTTTTTAAAAACTATACTCATTTTTTTTATATACATTTTTCTCTCTATCTCTTCTTATATAGAAAAGGCACTTTGTCTGTGTGTGTATTCATGCTATTCCGTTCTCTCACGTGTTTGTTCATGTTTTTCGTATAAAAGCGAAACTAGTCGAAAGCGAAGGCAGCTTCCCGGCTCTCCTGCCAGGATCGTCCAGAAGCAATAAGCTTTCATCACTGGTGGGGGAAACCCCTCATATCAGACAATTGCTATTCATTTGGACACTCCCTTTTTGTGGGGAGCTGGTTTTCCCCAACATCGTGGGGAAACAAACACGCTAAATTTAAATGCTTTTCACTTCCTGCCGCGTCACAGCACAACGGTAAAATCTCACATTTTCTTTCACTTTCTTTTCCACCTTCGTGTCAAGGGTTTGGGTTCAAGCCTGCCTTCTTACAACAACTTTTTTTTTTCAAACTAAAACCTACAAACACCCGGGCACCCCCGCTAGTATGTAATATATTGATGTTCAACATAAATGGAGACGCTCTAATATTATTGTAGCTCTTTTGTTAAAACTGCAAAAGTATTTATCTAAGCTAGCATGTATGCCTGGCATAGCCCAATTGTAAAGTACGCTTAAATATGATATTTTAATTCTTGCAGATTCTGTATATATTATTATAGAGTTAATGTTCTATCGATTTTTATATATTACTAGCAGTTCAGCCCAGCTTTTCTCGGGCCCTATGTACTGTTCATAACTTTATGTGTACATCTATAATATAAAGCTGAACGTCTGTGTGTGTGTCTGGTCACGAATAGGCTCCTATATGGTTGACTATTATAGAAAACTGATCACATATAATGATAGAAGATGTATCGAGACACAGGAATGGGTATGTTTGATCTGGCATAATGATGATTCATTATAATTGTGGGGTCTGCGTACGCGCCTGGTCTTTGTGTATGGGAATAAAAAATTTAAAAATTAAAAAAAACGTTTACAAGTGTTTTTGATATAGATGTACATAAGAATACTTTGATAAGTATGTTTTAACTTAAATAGGGATGGTATAATAAAATTGTGGGGTCTGCATTCACGCCTGGCCTCCATAGAATGGAAATAGGCACAAACTTTAATAAAGACTTTTCATATCTATCTGCGTAAGTATACTTTGAAAATTATGTTTCAGTTTGAAGAAATATGGTATAATAAAATTATGGGGTGTTCATTCGCGCCTGACCTCCATAGAATAGAAATATGTCACAAAGTTTAACAAGGTTTTTTTAATATAGATCCACAGAATATTGTGATAAGTGTTTCAGTGTGAACAGGTATTGTATAATAAATTATGGGGTTTATCTATTTTATTTTTACTTTCATCATATTTTGCTTTGGTTTTGATACCCCCAAATTCGAAGCTACCTCTTTACAACCCTTCCTTTTCATAACCTATCATACTTTCATAAATCAGAGTCCATTTTCTGTAGGCTGTTTTTGAACCCAGTCAACGACGGTTACTTTTGCTAGTATATATATATATATATATATATATATATGTATTAAAAAGTTTGACTAATGTCAGGGTAACCTATATCTAAAATTTCAAGTGTTTAAACCAAAAATTGGCAGAGGAGTTTTGTAGAGTTTTCAAAGGTCAAATCGTTAAACTTTGACCTCTTGACAGCCAAATTTCCGGCCGAAAACCAATTAAAAGGATTGTTCCAAATCTCAATACTTCTTATGTCAAATTTCATGTCTGTAGACTGAAATAGTAGGTTGGCAGGGAAATGTACACATACAGACACACACAGACAGACAATTTCACTTTTATATATATACTAGCAGTTCAGCCCGGCTTTGCTCAGGCCCTATGTACTGTTCATAACTTGCCCTACGTGTGAATACACTTTATGGAAGATTTCAAATGTTTAGACCAAAATTTGTCAGAGTAGTTTCGTAGAACTTTGACCCTTTAACATTTATTATTTTGATCTTAAATCAAATTAAAAAAAGTTTGACTCATGTACAAGTTACCTACATCTAAAATTTCAAGTCTTTACATCCAAAATTGGCGGAGGAATTTGGTAGAATCTGCAAAGGTCAACTTTTTCGACTTTGACCTTTTGACAGCCAAATTTTTGCCCCCAAACTGATTAAATATTGCCGCATGTCTGAATACCTGTTATGTATAAATTTCAAATGTTTAGACTCAAAATTGGCTGAGTAGTTTGCAAGACACCGCAAAGTTCAAATCTTTTGAACTTTGACCCCTTGGCAGCTCAAATTTCCAACCCAAACCGATTGAAAAGCTTGACCTATCACTGAATACTTATGTAAAATTTAAAATGTTAAGACCAGTAATTTAGTAGAGACGCTTAACATTTATTGTTTTTGGCTCAAATCAAATTAAATAGCTTAATCCATGTCCAAGTAACCTACATTCAAAATTTCAAGTGCTTAGACCCAAAATTGGTGGAGGAGTTTGGTAGAGTTTTCAAAGGTCAAATCGTTGAACTTTGACCCCTTGACAGCGAAATTTCTGGACGAAAACTGATTAAAAATTTTTTCGCAAATCTCAATACCCCTTATGTGAAATCTCGAGTCTCTAGACCAAAAATTGACAGAGTTATTTGATATGGAAATGTACACACACAGACATTTTCACTTTTATAGATATACTAGCATTTCAGCCCGGCGTTTGGAGGTGTGTGTTGAGCATTAAATTAAGGCTAAACAATCGAAAAGAAGGGATGACTTTCGAAAATATTGGCGAAAAAAGCGACCACCTCCTTGTTGAAAAGTGCCCAGTTGAGGGTGAAGAAATTAATGTTTTTAGCCAATTTTTGGTATTTGTCATCTGAAGGGTCGAGCTTCAAAACGATACTGATCTTGTGAAAATCCGTTGCCTCTGTCGAAAGTTTTAGGCAGACATGCAAACATACATACATACATACATACATACATTTATATATTGGTAGCTCAAATTTTCGACCCAAACCGATTAAAAAGTTTGCCTTATCTCTGCATGCTCTTTATGTAAAATTTCAAATGTTTAGACCAGAAATTGTCTGAGTAATTTGGTAGAGACCGCAGAGGTCAAATTTTTTACAACTTTGACCACTATTATGAACACTTAACATTTATTGTTTTAAGCTCAAATCAAGTTATTAAGTTAGATCCATGTCCAAGGAACCTATATTTAAAATTTCAATTGTTCATGCCCAAAATTGTCGGAGGAATTTGGTAGAGTTCTCAAAGGTCAAATCGTTGAACTTTGATCACTTAACAGCCGAATATCTGGCCGAAAATGGATTACAAAGATTTTCCCAAATCTCAGTACGCTGTATATCAAATTTCGAGTCTGTAGACTTAAAATTGACAGTTATTGCGTAGGGAAATGTACACAGACACACACACACAGACAGAGAGACATACACTTTCATGTTGTACCCACAAATAAAGAAGGGAAAAATATACAGTGTAACCCGGATATAAGAGACCAGAAATAAGAAAAACGGATATCATATAGATTATCTTTGGTCCCAAATTTGAGTCTGTGTTAACCCGGATATAAGAGCGATAAAACAACATGAGTCTCTTATATCCGGGTTATACTACATACGTTTTAAAGTTCATTCTTCACCCAATAATCGGTGAAAATTTCGTATTGCTTGGATAATTACTTGATTTTTGGCAGATTTTTAAAGACTAAGAGAGAACTCCGTAAAAAAAATACTTCTTCCGTTCATTTTGGCTGTGCCTACAAGAACGGTGTTTATACATATATATCTTTAATTTATTTAAGCTAAAAATAAGCTCTCAAAATAATTATGTATTTGGCCCCAACTGATTATTTAACGATAAAATAAATGAATCTAATTGGCCGAAAAACTGTTCAGCTAATTTTTCATGAATAATAAAAAAATAATACATGAAGGTGCGGGGTCCATTCTCAGCGCAAACGAGGACATTCTGTTAGGCAAACGCAAGTTACACACGCACCAACACACCAGTAGTAACATAGCTCTTCTTTTTGTTTTTTTAACGTGACCTTGTTCACCGTTTTACGGAAGTTTAAGAAGTTCGTTGCGTTTGCCACAGAAGAAGGCCCAGAAAAAAGTGTGCGTTTTTTTTCTTTTTCGTCAAGAAAATGGATTTCTTTGGGGTGGTAGTTGTTGGTATCGGCATAGCCGGCGGCGTTCACGTAAGAAACTTACAAAATCTCCCACAAGATTACCCGGCTTTACTCCGATTAAAATTAATCGGTTACGTATCAAGGTATGCACGCACCCCACTTTTTCCTTTAAAAGTTAAAAAAAAAAAATTAAAAAATTAATTAAATAATATAATTATCATAATTCTTAATTATATGAATAAAGAGTACCTATGCTGAAATACGGACCGGACGGCGGACCGGACCGCTGTATTTTATTTTTCAAGTTAAATCCAATTTTCACGGTATATTTAATCTTATTAGTTGAAAATACAGAATAGTTACAAAACACCCGGTATGTTTTTACGACCTGCCCCAGGCGTAGTATAAACACTCCCAACCACCCGATGGTAAGAACGGCTTTCGAAATAACCCCCTCCCCTAATCTCCCGATATTAAGAACGGCTTTCGAGATTGGGGTGTGGGGTGTTTATTCCGAAAGACGTTCTTAACATGGGGAGGTTGGGATGTTTATAATACGCTGAGGCATAGTGGGTCGTAAAAATTTACCAAACACCCTCCCGTCTCATGTTAAAACAGCAAAATTCATTTGCTTATTTTTAAACTGGTAAACATTAATCAGAAGGGACTCTTTCTGAGCATTCATCGTGAATCAGCACGGTCCGCACAAAATGGAAGTAAACCCCTTTGTCAACAATTACAGACTCAATTTGAAAAAGTCCTGAATAATTGTTATGTAAACAAAAAAGAAAGAAACAAAAGGTGATCCGTGTTGAAATAATAACGTTATTATTTAAAAAGCTATTCTTAACATGGGGAGGGTTTTTTGTACCTATTCTGTATTTTAACCTTACAATTGAATAATAAAAAAACCCCATAAAACTTTAATTCAACTTAGAAATACGATTTAAAAAATAGTGCGGATCGGATCAGTAAGTGCATTTTGCACCAAGAAAAAAAAATCGTCTAGCCACAACCACTTGTTCTTCCTCTATTTACCTAAAAACTAACCGGAACTTCTGTGTACAAAGTTGGTTTCCAAGAACTTACCGTTTGTGGACCACAATACCACGCAGTTGATTCCTGACCGACTACAACATAGTTGTTTTCAAATCCAATGTTAAATTCTTGTCGAGTCGACCTCTTACATCACTAATCAAAATCCTGCTTATTTTCAACGATCGTTTTCCGGTCCTTGCAAAGTGTTATTACTTGTCCAACTGAAGAATTATTTAACCTTTATTCTCGGATGGCCTTTATGTTTTGGTAAGAGGTGACTTGTTAGTGAATAAATAGAATGAGGGTGGGGACGAACTAAAGTTACTGATTAGCTTAGCCTAAGTGTAAAGACGGCCATTTTTAAGATGAGAGACATTTTGCCTGAACACCGCTTAAAATTTGCCTCAACGCACTACTCCATTTGTATTAGTGATTCTTTTGGTACTTGTGCACTTTGTTATCGTGCTGAAATAATAACGTCATTATTTTGAAAGCCATTTTTAACATGGGGAGGTTGCTTTATAACTATTCTGTGTTTCTACTTCACAATTTAATAAATAATAATAAAAACGATATCGTGAAACTTGAATTTAACCTGAAAAACTATTTAAAAATAGCGCGGTAACAAAAGTGCATAAGCACCGATTATTATTTTTTTTTTTATTATTGATAGATAAAGGAGAACGTGCTTCTTGCATTGCCGATCTCTTAAACCAACGCATTTCAGGTGAAAACGTTATTACTTACTTAAAAAAATAAATAAATAAAAAATAAATAATAATAATAATACGAAAACTACTCCAGTAACAAAAATTCACCCACAATTATTTTCTTTAAAAGTGGTGACTGCTGGTTGAGTGGTTGACCCTTAAATTAAGGGTCAACCAGTCACCACTTTTAAAGAAAATAATTGTGGGTGAATTTTTGACTAAAATTGAATTATTAGTCATTATAAGTCAAGGGAAATAAGTCAGATTATGTCATACTGAATTATTCGCACAACCCTTCTTCCACATAAATACATATGATAAAACTCGATAATTGGATAAATTCTATTTGGGCTTCTACAGTTTATCGCCGAAAATGGAAACGCCATTTTTTCGGGCACCTGTCTTCAAAATCAGAGGGATTAATCAGTATTTTAAACTATGACCGAAGCATGAAATATATATATAAAATATTAAACTAGATAATGATTACTTCCGGCAAGAACTAATTACTATGTGCCCTAGAGTAGTATAACACCCCAACCTCCCCATGTTAAGAACGGCTTTTGAGGTTTGGGGGGGTATTCCTAAAGGTGAATCTTATCGAACATTTTTACCTTTGTAGCAACTGTTGTTCATGAATGCTTATTTTTCAACCTTATCGTTTTTTGTAATTGTTGGATATGCTAATATAAGAGTGTCAGAAGTTTTTTTTTTCTTAAAATCTAAAAAAGAAAAAAAACATCGAATGAAATAGAAAAAATTGTTGTAGATATCCAAGTTTTTCAGGAAAATATTTTAAACATGTGAGGTTTCACTTAAAAATAAAAATATCAACGTGGTTTTAAAAAAAAGGTTTTAAACTTTTGACTTTACAGGTAAATTTGCACAAAACTATTCTTTTTTTAAGATTATTTTATTTATTAATCTTTTATCTTCAATTTGTGATATATAAATCTGAGGTGAGGAAATTATTTTCATTTTAATAGACATTTCAAAATGGGGGGGGGATTAAAAAAAAAAAAGGTTGTCTAGAATATTATATTCGTTTTATTGGAAAGAGCATAAAATTTCACATTAAACCTGCAAATATTGTAAAAATTGAACCAATAGAAAAATTTTGATAGATTTTTAAATTGAAAAAATTGAAAAAAATTTAACTCATAAAATTCAATTCATTGCATTACATAGAAAAAATGGCTGCATGAGTGTGCGCAGGCACTTTGTAAACACTGTTTTTTTTTTTAAATAAAAAATAATATTTCTATTATTTTTCAAAAAACTTTAATAGTTTATTTTGGAAGTATATTCCATAAAGAAATTAAACAAACCACTTTAAAAAGAGAAATTACTAGTTTTTTATATTTTATTTGCAGTTTTGTGTTAAGGGTGTCAAAAATTCTCCAAAAATTCTGACACACCTAATGGTACTATTTGTGACATGACAATTACGTAGGCATCATTTGTTTTACTTGAAATTCAATTTTTTTTTTTTTATTTATAATATAAAAGCACAAAAATTGCTATGGTTACCGTACTATTTTTAGATAGTCATCCATTTTGGGCAGTTAGATTTATCTGACATTAAAAACTGACCTTGTGACTAAATTTTCCCTCGTGAGGAGGCAAGTAACTAGAGACACACCCCCTTCTTTAAGATGTTCTCCTTAAATTTTCTTTATTAAAAACAAACAAACAAACAAACAATAAAAACAAACTTTGATTATTATCAACCCGTATTAGATTATATAATTAGAGAATGTTTTACAAAATGTCACGATGTCAATTCTAATAAATTACAATCTTAGCTTCCAAATTATGAAGTCGAAACTACCTGAATATAAACTGAATTGTTAAAAAAAAAAAAATCTTTAATCGTGTTGCTAACACGATTAAAGATTTGTTGAATCTTATCGAACATTTTTACCTTTGGCGAAACTGTTGTTCATGAATACTTATTTTTCTACCTTATCGTTTTTTGTAATTGTTGCAAATATTGCAGCCATCTTGTTTTTATAAAATAGATCGAATCGGAAAATTACCTCTTTTTTGAACTCTCCTGTGTCTTACATAAGCAAATACGATCGCTTTCTTCAAATTCTATTTTCTTTAATAAATAATTTTCTACCTTGTCGATTTTCGTAATTTTTGGATATAATCATCTTAAAAATATGAGGAATACGTAGATACCATTGTTTTCATGTGAAATTCAGTTTTACGATTTTCTAAATTTTGTTCTGATAGTGTAGAAGTGCCATTTAGTTTCAATCGAATCTCTGGACTTTAAAGGTGAGACCCTCATGTGTCCGTCTTTGTTTTCATTTTAAGTTAAGCGCTCAACACTACTTGCATTTCAAACTTAAAAAACACTTTAGCTAAGTTAAACACGAATTTTTTTTATTTTACCTTTGATAATATTTATTTGTTATACAGAGTGACCCCCCCCCAAAAAAAACGGGACCCAACTCTAATTAGGCCCCGTTTCTTAGTGTTTTGTCCGAATGAAATGAAACTTTGGACATAACTAGTTTATTATATTTAAAACATCACATCAAAACACTAGGGTCTTTGGCCTTTTTTTCTCCATTCTACAGCATATGTTCCGTCTGCCTGCTTCCCACCTGACTACAACTTGGATGTGTTCAAGTCCAACGTTAACAAATTCCTAATGAACCGCCCCCTTAAGTAAACACTTCATCAAATCTCCACAATAACGTAATGTACTTGCAATAACCCTTATTCCTGAGTGGCTTCCGGGCCTTGATAAGTGGTGACCACTGTGTAAAAAAAAAAAAAAAAATTATCTTTTGGTTTTTTTTGGGTCACCCTGTATATTTTTTTTTTTTTTTTGTTTTTTTTACCACTTTTTCCTTCTCTTGTTTATTATAAAATATACCCTAAATAACCATTTTATTTCTCACTTTTTTAATCCTTGCAAGTCCACCTGAGAATAAAAATGGGATTGTGCTCCTTTCTTGTGGGCTCTGTACCAAAGCCAACAGAATCTGAGCCATTTTTGAAATAGCCTTTTCCTGTTAACACTGTGGTATGTTGCTACTTCTGTGCAGTTTTAGGAAGTCTATCCTCCCAGACTTTGCCTTTTCTCTTTGAGAAGGAAGTTAGTTATTGCTAATTGTCTGTGGCACCCTTATTGAGGAATGCTGACGAAGCTGCCCAGGCATGTTTCGCAGGCCAGAGTGGCCTTTCAATCCCATTTTCTGCCCCTTGTGTCACATCTTCCTGCCGTACAATGAAAATAAATAACCTTTTTTTTTTTTTTGTTTAAGACTATGGTATTTTATTTAATTACCTTGGAAAAATATCCGCTGTTTGAGTTAAAAGACAAAAATTATTTTAGCTTAGCGGGTCATTTTCTATTTAACTGGTATTTTCTTGTTTTCACAGCTATTGTATTTTAAACAAGAGTAAACATGGGATTCTACATTTGTTAGGAAACTAGCAGGGGTGCCCGGCGTTGCCCGGGTGTTTGTAAGTGTGTGAAAAAAAAAGTCTTAGTAGGTAGGCAGGCTCGAACTTGCGACACGAAGGCAGAAAAGAAAGTGGAGGTATGTGTAAGGGTGTTGGTTGAACAAATAAAAAAGGAAAATTTCGGGCACAAAAAAAGGAAAAAAGAAAAGGAAAAAAAAAAAAAGGAAAAAAAAAAAAAAAGGAGTAGTAAGCAGGCTCAAATCCGTGACATGCCAGAGGAAAAAGAGGTGAAAAAACTCAAACAGATTTACCGATGTGCCTACCGTAATTGTGACGTCACAGGCGGTCGAAATAACGCCTTTTAGTTTTATGCGACGTTGAGGGTTGAATGACTTGCAGAAAATGTCAGCGAAAAAACCGACCCTCCCAGTAGAAAAGTGCCCAGTTGAGGGTGAAGGAATTAATGTTTTTGGCCAATTTTTTGATATTTGTCGTCCGAAGGGCCGAGCTTCAAAACGATACCAATCTCGTGAAAATCCGTCGCCTCTGTCGAAAGTTTTAGGCAGACATACAAACATTCATACATGCATATATTTAAACAGACAGGTGAGAGTTATATTATAGATTACATGTAAACAGCTTGCAAAAATAAACATAAAAAGGAATTATTTACCTATATATAATATATTTATAGTAAGTTTTGAAATTATATATTGCCATTAAGCTACACAAAATTTTCTGTGTTTCATCCTGGTGAGTATTCGTCAGCTTGGCAATTTCAATAAGAAAAAAAAAAGGAAAACAAACAAACAAACTTACCTTCTTCAAAATTTCAAAGTGTGACATACATCTCTAGCAAATTGTGTCATATTTCAACTAATGAGGAACTAGAAGATATCAAACTAAAATGGGTCACACAAATGGGGCGGGGACTAAAACAAAACAAAAAAGGGGCCTAATGATATCGTCTATACACTAGTTATGTTATGAAGTAAAATAAATAAAATAGGTTACCTTATCTGGACTTAAATAGGTTATTCAAGTGTAACTCACCTTTCACCAAATCCTGGCAGGCAGAGTTTCATCTTCTCAGTTCTAATAAACTTTCAGGCAATATTTGAAAATTCTAATAAAGCTGGGAGAGGTGAAGGTCTAACCTTTTTTTTTAATTTTTTTTTTTTATTTTACACAGTGATCACCACTTATCAAGGCCCGGAAGCCACTCAGGGATAAGGGTTATTGCAAGTACATTACATTAGTGTGAAGATTTGATGAAGTGTTTACTTAAGGGGGGCGGTTCATTAGGAATTTGTTAACGTTGGACTTGAAGACATCCAAGTTGTAGTCCGGTGGGAAGCAGGCAGACGGAACAGAGTTCCACAGGCGTGCAGTTCTAAGAAAGAAGCTTTGTTCGTCAAATACTTTCATATGTGTTGAGAACATCATCCCTCTCACACTTGCTAGTAAGTTCAGAAATACAAATGGTCTATCCATTATCGAGCTCTATTGCTACATACATTAATCGGTTCCAGGTTGAAATTGTCAGTATGTGAAAAAAACATAAAATCTGCAACAAAACTTTCATTTCTCCGTCAGAATGATGAAGCCCATCTGATCATCCAAGAGATGATAGATAACACATGCTGGGAGTTCATTTAAAGAGGAGCTGGCTTGTATAGAGCCAGCCTTACTCTCTTCTCCCAACCAGTCTGACCCAGTGGTAGGACAGGGTTGATAAAGCTGAAAACCAGGCGGGATTTTTTTTTTTTTTTCAATTCAATTTTCACCCCAAACAAGGCACAGTATTAAGCACTCTTATTTTAACTTTGATAAACTTCATTGTTTACTTTACCTCTGAAAATATTAACCTTGTATTATATATTAGCAGGGAGACCCAGCATTGCTCAGGATTGAATGTTACACTCTCATATTTTATTGTCATTGACATCTGTGACATCGCCCATTTTTCAATCAAAATCTGTGCACATGGAGGAAGCTCCACATGCCTCCCCGCAGTAACTTAGTCCACAATACATTGTAATCTACATTGCACTGTAGAGAACCTACTGTTGATTTTATTAAATTATTTTTTATATCTAATGGCTTGAATTAAAGTTTAACATGTAAAAATCAAGTATCATAGTTCAACAGTGCTCTAAACAGAAACGTTCATTTCATAGTTGCTTCTTTCATTGTTCATGACTGACCGCGATCTCCTTGTAGTTGATGATCCTTGGCCTCCTCTGTTTAGCTAGACAAATAAAACTACTCGTACATGTAAACGCAACAGAGACCCTCTGAGGTTTCAAAGTTTTTATTTAGAGAGTTTACTCATTGAGTGTATGACCACTATCACTAATTTACGAATTATTTTAACTTAGTCTTAAGGATGGCAGCCTATGTGCAGAGTCTGGAGGCAACATTTGCTTAGATTTCTATCACGCCACCTGCAGCTGGATCTATTTCCATTTGTGTGCAGTCAGCACCAACTCAAGGTATAACCGGCTTCCTCCGAAAGAGGAAGTTTCATGGGAGTATAAAATTCACAAGCTGTCCCCAGTCGCATGTATATCCCCGTTAGGGGAGATGATGACGTTAGGTTTTTGCAACTTTTTGCAGGGAGGTGTCGACGTCCTCCTACATACAGCACCTGGACTTCCCAAATTGGTCACCCATTTTAGTAATGACCAGGCTCAATGTTGCTTAACTTCGGTGATCTGACGGGAGCCAGTGTGTCAACGTGATTATGCCGTATATATCTAGCTATTTCCATTTGCTGCCAGGTTATCCTGATATGTACTATTGTAACCCTTGTCAAAATTCTTACTAAGTAACTCAATCGCTACTTGTCGGTACAGTCTTATTGATATAATTTGAATTGTATTTTTTATTTTTATTTTTTTTTAAGTACTGTACAACTGTATTTTAACCAATATTTTTACACCCTGAAATTTATTTTTACTCCAGGCGTAAACTCGATTTGCCAATTCCTCAACTGACTTTAGATGAAGCTGTGGCTCGATCAGATGTTCATGCAGTTATTATCAGTACTGAACCTGCAAGACATGAAGATGCAATCAGGTGAGATATCTTACGAGGCGGAAGATGATAATACACTGAGTAAATCACTCTAAAAATCATCTGCAAAATTTTGAAAGATTGCAACTTTTTTTTTTTGTTTTTAGTTCTTTTGTATTTTTGTTGTATAACTTGTTGAAATTTTGTTTTATCATGTAGTGTGCTATTTTTTTGGTTTTTCAACCCATATGTTGAAATTTTATTTTTTTTTTATCATGTAGTGTACTATTTTTTTTTTGTTCTTCAACCCATATGTTGAAATTTTATTGTTTTTATCACGTAGTGTACTATTTCTTTTAGTCTTTCAACCCATATGTTTAAATTTTATTAAAAAAATAGCACACTACATGATAAAAATCATGTAGTGTGCTATTTTCTTTTTTTTAGTTCTTCAACCCATATGTTGAAATTTTATTTTATTTCTTTTTTATTGTTTGGACTACTGTTCTCATCTTGAGTGTCATTTTCACAATGTTTCAGTCAGCGTAACCTCCGACCTTCTTCAGGTGTATGTTGTCGAACTCAGGAATTTGAACGGAATTTTGAACAGAACCCTTTATTTGCTTCACAGGGGTAGCATGCTCTCATTCTGCCCGCAAATACAATTGTGAATTACTAGGGCCTCTATCAAGTCATGGCTGACGGAAGGAGAGCATTCTACCCTCAAAGTAAATAAAGTCTATGTGTTTGTTTTTGTATTTTTTTTTTTGTATAACTTGTTGAAATTTTATTATTTTTTTTTTATCATGTAGTGTAATTTTTTAGTCCTTCAACGTATATGTTGAATTTTGTATTTGTTTTTGATTCTTTGGACTACTGAGGGTTGAGGACACACACACCCATAATTTAACTAACATGTGAAGCATCAGAGTTTTTCTTGTGTTTTATTTTATTTTTCTACTTGTGAACCTGTGCTTCATATCGATGGTCACCAGTGTCAAAAAAGACGATCTCACGGCTGGAACTAGAATTATGAAAGATGGAGAACAAAGCCATGACACACAGCGTTTCGGTTCAGCAATTTGTCAGTGAGGCCACACGTGGTGTCACAACACCATGGATAAATATTTGAAAATATAAACAACTTTAATCATAAAAGCTTTTTCCAAAATTACTGGATTCGACAGTAAATAACCCGAAAAGGGTTGATGTGCCGTAAAACAGAACAGCCAAACTTTAACTCTTACTATCCAACAATGCAGATAAAAACAATGAGATTTTCCCTCTGAAATGTTTAGCCAATCACAAACCATTAAGGATGCTTTTGTTTGTTTGGCAGTGAAATGGCATTGACAATAAAATAAAATGAATAAATTTTATTTAAAAATTCTTTTTCAAAAATGGAAAGATAAATAAAATATGATCATTTCAATCTTTTTTTTTTTGTTGTACAGGAAATACAAAAGAGATTAAATGTGACTATTTTAAAAAAAAAATTTTCTTCTCTTCCTCGACAGAAAATCTCTAAATGCGGGCAAACACGTGATGGTCGATTATCCAGTTGTTCCCAAATTTAGTCTTGCCAAAGAATTATTTGCACTTGCAGCTGAGAAAGGTAAGCGGTATCTTTTTAGTTTAAACTTTAATCAAACTGAATAAACGTGTTGTTAGATCACAAAAGTCGAGCAATGTTGAGCTTGGTGACCATTTTGGAATAACAGGCGCTACAACTGATATTCCCTAGAAACTTCCACTTTAGCAGACACCTGAACAACCCGTCTATATAATGATTTGTATTAAATGTATTTTTAGTTCTCAAATAAAATTCCGATTTGCTTTTAAAAATTTCAAGAATCTAATTTAGATTTAATGTTTTTATTGATTCATTAATTCTTTTACACCAAAAATATATTTGCTTTTTAAAAATGTTATTCTAAAAAAACCTCAGCTTTTTTCATACAATAATCTTTGTGTTATGTAATTGATCCAGGCAACGTCAAGTTAGCTGGGCGATTATTATTTGTGATCGTTATTTATGTTTGTAAAAATAGAGACAGAAAGAATCTTATCAAAGCAAAATAAATATTTACAGATAAAATTATTTATATTATTTATTCATTTATTTATCACGGACTATTATCCTCATCCTTAAGTTGTTGTTTCATGATGTTTTGGCCAACTATTCCTCAGACCTTCCTCAGGTGGTTACCGTGATGGGATAGAAACTCTGAATCTCCCAACTGCGTCCTTAGCAATTACTGCCTTCCATAGTTGTTGTCGTCAACAGTAATTGCTGAGGACGCAGTTGGAAGATTCAGAGTCCCTATCCCGTTGCAGTAACCACCCGATAAAGGCCTGAGGAATAGTTGACCGAAACGTTAAACAGCAACTTAAAGATGTGGATAATCGTCCGCAATAAATAAATGATTAAATAATATAAACTACTCATCTCAATAATGAATTTCAATTAATTAAATAAAATTATTTATGTTAAAATAGTTTCCCAAAAATGTTAACTTTGCGAAAAAGAATGTTAACTAACATAAACAAAATATGTGACGAAAGGTGGATCATCCAATTTGTGTCTTTGGTCATATAAAGTTAATGATGTAATGGGATAGTTTGGAAATACTGTTATATATAGAGATATTGTTCGAATAACATCACCAGATATAAACGTATAGATTGTATGTATTGTTGTTTAACCATAGGATATGATATCGGCGTATAAACTGAGTCATGTTGTATCAGAGAGTTATCATACGGGTATCTATCACAGTTCATATTTATATAAGGAATCATTTTTTTTTTTATAAGGATATAATATGTGCTTCATACCTTTCTTTCCTCAAGAGTTTTTCTATCTTCACTGCTGAGCTCCGTGATGAAACATGAAATGACCAACATCATAATCAATTGAGACCTCTGTTCTTGCTTCTTTTGTGAAACCACAGAACAACACTTTATATTTTTTAAATTTGAGCTTACAAGTTGGAATAAGAAGACAGGACAAGTTGGAATGAGAAGAAAGAATTTCTCAGGAAGGAGTTGTTCACCTATGGAAGCATTCGGCTGGAAAGACAGTAATATGTTAGGGTTAGGGTTAAAGAAAGACAGTAATATGTTAGGGTTAGGGTTAAAGAAAGACAGTAATATGTTAGGGTTAGGGTTAAAGAAATACAGTAATATGTTAGGGTTAGGGTTAAAGAAAGACAGTAATATGTTAGGGTTAGGGTTAAAGAAAGACAGTAATATGTTAGGGTTAGGGTTAAAGAAAGACAGTAATATGTTAGGGTTAGGGTTAAAGAAAGACAGTAATATGTTAGGGTTAGGGTTAAAGAAAGACAGTAATATGTTAGGGTTAGGGTTAAAGAAAGACAGTAATATGTTAGGGTTAGGGTTAAAGAAAGACAGTAATATGTTAGGGTTAGGGTTAAAGAAAGACAGTAATATGTTAGGGTTAGGGTAAAAGAAAGACAGTAATATGTTAGGGTTAGGGTTAAAGAAAGACAGTAATATGTTAGGGTTAGGGTTAAAGAAAGACAGTAATATGTAACCCTTGGAAAAAGAATGGTGTGCAACTCGAGAACAAAACATCGTAACAAGAATGAATGTAAATGTGGAAAAACAATTTGGTTTAACGTTTCTGAATTTTTGAGATGAGGATTGGTTATTCGTATTATTTGGAAAATTCAGACAACCAAATTGTTCGTATTATTTGGATCCATCAGACTACTGTTCTCATCTTGAGTGTCATTTTCACAACGTTTCAGTCGATGGTCGAAGGTTCTATCCTCAGTGCGGGTGACTGAAAAATACAATTGCGAATTACTTAGGACCTCTATCCAGTCATGGATGGTGGAACAAAAGCACGCTACCTTTGTGAAGTAAATAAAGGGTTCCATTCGAAATTCCATCCAAATTTTTGAGTTTGATAAGATACACCTGAAGAAGGTCGGTGGTTTCATTGACCAAAATGTCGTGAAAAATCACACTCAGGATGAGAACAGTAGTCTGATGAATCCAAATACTACAAACAATTTGGTTGTCTGAATTTTCGAGGTAGAAACTAACTTACATTTTCAGAAGTATGTCTGGACAATACAGTGAGGGTTGCGAACAAAAGGTATGTCTTTCCTTTGTCTAGACAAGCAGACAAAGATGCTATTCGTTTGTTGATCTCTTGTTGAAGATATCCATATCTGTTTATTATATGTGTTAAAAATGTACATGCACGCACATATAATGAATATTATATAGACGACTATATAACATGTACACGTTTTGGTCCCCTCGTTTATATATACCCATTATATATACCCGTAATTAAACTACAAAACATTTGATCCCCCCCACTCCCAAAAAAAGAATAAGGAATCATTTTGATGTAAAATCCATTTAGTATTACATATGCAACTTGAGAAAAGCACACTTAAAATGTATCAACATTATAGAATAGACAAAATCACACGACATCAGGTCAAATTTGGTCACCATATTGTTTTGATTTTGCTTATTCAGAAAATCTTAACACACATTTCGAGGATGCTTTTCTCAAGAGTACATGCATAATACTAACTGGATTTTAAATCAAAATCATTCCTCATGTAATATTTTAGGAAAACAACATAAAACCATTTTTAATGCCTATAGGAAATTTTTTTGCATTCTTTTCTGGCTGCGAGCTTTGCAAAAAAAATCAGATTCTCCAAATATTATCAGATTTTTATCATTGAAGAAATTTATCTTCACAAAATGAAAACTGTTCTAGGCTAACTTAATGCTAGCCTAGTTTTAATTTTGTGAAGATAAATTTCTCCAATGATAAAAATCTGATAATATTTGGAGAATCTGTGATTTTTTTTTTTTTTTTTGTCATTTACCTAATTTATTAAAATATTGGTAGTCTAACATATTTTCCAATCCAAGCAACTTCCGGTTTTGAAACTTGTTGGTAGTAAATGGGGTTACTTAATCTGAAAACTACTTCTTCTATGTTTGTTTATATCTAGACAAATATATATTTTTTTCATTACATTTATTTTATTTATTATATGTGAAAAATTCATAGTTTTGAAAAACTATCCTAAGTGAACATTTATTCATTTTTTTTCAGTTAATTCAAACATTCAATTTTTTTTTTCAGTTAATTCAAACATTCAATTTTTTTTTTTCAGTTAATTCAAACATTCAATTTTTTTTTTCAGTTAATTCAAACATTCAATTTTTTTTTTTCACTTAATTCAAACATTCAATTTTTTTTTTTCACTTAATTCAAACATTCAATTTTTTTTTTAGTTTATTTAAACATTCATTCATTTTCTTTTCAATTTATTTAAAATATTTTACATTCAGTATTAATAATTTCGGTCATTTTTTTTCTATAAATAGGCATATCTATTGAAAAAAAATCAGTTTTCACCTTGACCTAAATTTCACTGGGGTCGTCAGTTTAAGTAACAGTGTGTACTTTCAACAAGTTTCAAAACAGGTACTTGCTTGGATCAGTATATATGCAGTGTTGTCAGAAAATTTAATGGAGCAAAAAAATACAAAAAAACACTAATTTCTTATTTTGTCTTATTAGGTTTAATTCTGCATGAAGAAAACATTGGGTTACTCACAATGAAATTGAAAAAACTCAAAGAAGAAGTTGATAAAAAGCCACCATTGAAAGAAGGGTGTTTAACATCTCACTGTAAGTAAAACTTTATGAGAAAGGCATTAAAAAAAAGATAAGCTATATTATCTTTTTTAAATCCATTTACAAAGTATTAAGTGTAAACACTCGTAGCATGTATATCTTTGCTAGCATGCACAATTAAACAGTTTCTAATGTAAGCAACTTTTTTTCTTTTCCTTTTAAGCATTTTTTAATGGTTGGCTGGAAAAGTTTGAAGAAAGTGGTTATCCTTTCTCCGTTCAGCAAGGTCTCATCAAATATATGGTGTACTTATTTGGAGATTTGACTCCTGTCGGAGGCGAGTTGATCAGCAACGAAAAGGGATATGTGGCCACTGGAAATTTAATAACCAAAAATAATAAGTAAGTTCGAGTCTTTGCAAATGTTTTTTAGTCACAATTGTGGAATATAATTCTGACTTTGATCCAAAAACATTTGTACTGTAAAAAATGATCTTACTATCAGGTCAGTGCAAACGTTTTTGCTGATTTAAAATTTCATCTTGAAAATGTTTTGGAAATCTTTATTTGTAACACAAATGATCTTTGCTCTCTATCACTTGACTCCAACCGTCAACGAGCTTATAAATGCCTGGATTGCAAAATTCTTTAGATTTGGATGTGAAATATGAATCTAACTTATGTTCAATCTCCTCTCGTGATGTTGGTCCTGCATATGACCTTAAACTATATCCGATGGTGAGGCCCCAGCTTGCGGGCTTTGGGGAGTGTGGAGCCACCCTTTAATTGCCATTGCTCCCAGGTCCACTCTGACCCGGAGTGGTTTTTTTTTTTTTTTTTTTTTTTTTTTTACACAGTGATCACCACTTATCAAGGCCCGGAAGCCACTCAGGGATAAGGGTTATTGCAAGTACATCACGTTAGTGAGGAGATTTTATGAAGTGTTTAATTAGGGGGGGCGGTTCATTAGGAATTTGTTAACATTAGACTTGAACACATCCAAGTTGTAGTCCGGAGGGAAGCAGGCAGACGGAACAGAGTTCCACAGGCGTGCAGTTCTAAGAAAGAAGCTTTGCTCATGAAATCCGCGTTTTGATTTAGGCACAGATATAGAGTGGGGGAAATTTTTCACAGTGGATTCAGCTAGACGGGTGATTTTCGTGAAAGTTTGGCGAGGGGGGACCAGGGATTGGAGTTCAGACGAGCACCTGCCATGAAAATAACGATAAAACAAGGATAGGCTCGCAACGTCTCTTCTGTGGGAGAGGGGTTGCAGGGTAGAGAAAAGGGCATCCCCCACTAAACCACGAAGTCTATTTTGTACTCTGTTAGGGTTCCAACTACGGGTTAAATAGAAACCGACTTAAGCAAAACAAATATACTCTATTAAAAAATTGTTCTTTAAAATCACTGGATTCGGCATTAAATAACCTGAGAAGGGTTGATATGCCATAAAACAACCAACCAACCTCTCATGATGTTAACCTAAGGTCATCTAAGTGGTTTTGAAATCTTTGAAATAAGTGATAATCCGAGGGAGCTAGTTCAGGAGGATATGTAGAATGGGGCAAGATTTCCCAACCAAATTCTCTTTGATCAGTAGTGTTGGGTGAAGACAAGAATTATCATGATGGAAGATAACTCTCTTTCTGTTAAATCAAGTTATTTTCAGGTCAACATAGGTGAGAATATTGCAGAAAAATATGAATACTGCTTTAATAATCTGAAAGAAAAAATTATGGTTCCCCCCTCGCCAAACTTTCACGAAAAACACTCGTCTAGCCAAAACCACTATCAATAATTTCCCACACTCTTTATCTGTGCCTAAATCAAAACGTAGATTCCATGAACAAAGCTTCTTTCTTAGAACTGCACGCCTGTGGAACTCTCTTCCGATTGCCTGCTTTCCAGCTGACTACAATCTGATTGTCTTCAAGTCCAACGTAAATAAGTTCTTGATGAACTGTCTTCCTAATTAATCCAATTTACAAAATTCCCACTATTTATGTTTACTACGCTATAATCACATTGACTAATGTATGCCCATTAATCCTTATCCTCGAGTGGCCTCCGGGCCTTGATAAGTGGTGATTTCTGTGAAAAATGAAAAATAATAACAATGGTTTAAAATACAAAATGGCAAACACTTATTGGAGTGATAGGTCTTTTACTGATTTTAAAATGCAAAAGCTGTTTGGAGTCACGTTTCTTTTTTATTTTTTTTTAAGTGGAAATTACTCCAGTCAAGATATAAAGCCACTTGATTTAAGGAGTATAACAAAAGACAAAACTATCACAAAGACAGGAGGTGCCTATTTACTTTAGTATCGAAAAGACTTGGACTATGTGGGAAGGAAACGCTCAGCAAGAAGAGTTTCATAATCTTGCAGTTCTTGGAAAGAAGCTACTGGATAAGAAACTGTAATACAATGAGGTATTAAAACAACAGATTGATGGAGACCATTCGACAAATTAGTCAAGGATGTAGGCAATTAGATTACAGATACGTTTCTGCATCTTATCAAGGAGTCTTAAATGGGAGAGAGCTTCACCAGTCAAATATGTCAAGAGTACTCCATACATAGTATATTTTTAGAGTTGGAGAATAGTCTCAAATGTGAGAAAGTGTTTAGAGCAATAGAAAGGACGGACTTTATAAGCAGCAGATTAATCTAATATATGAACTTTAAGAAAGATTTGATGAGGAAGACCAAGAAATTGTAGAGCTGATTTCTTATTGAGAACAGAGCCATCCATAAGAATTTCAGGAGGAAAGGGACACGCCTACGATTAAAAGACAATAGCTGAGTCTTAACAGGATCAAACAAAACAATTCATTTGTTATCCCAATCCATAACTGAACCCAGATCAACTTCATATTTCAACTGATCTTTGGGCGATGGTGTCATCAGCATAAATGTTAATTTTCTTAATAATATTCTCTGGAAGGTCATTCATATTGAGAAGAAATAGTGTTGGATCTAGAAAAAAACACCAGCATTGATAGAAAGACACAAACTGAGTATTCACAGGATTGAACAAAAGAAAGCCATCTTTTACCCTGTAGGGGAAAAGAAATTTAAGCGAAATTAAATTCCTCTGCCCCCAAACAAAATAATAATAAAAAACAGAAATAAAACACAATGACACCTCATTCTCGTATAAAATGCGCCGCATTTATTTTTCAACAAAATAACAAGATGAACAAGCGATCGGTAAGAGTTCTTGTAAAATCATTGAGGTTAGAATATTCAAATTAGGTGAAAATCCTCTGTGGCATTACTAAGATTAAAAGGTCATGTTAGATGAAAGTCCTTCGTTAAAATAATAAGATTGGAAGGTGAAAGTCTTTTGTGAAAATAATGTCCTTATTTCAAGGTTTTTGTTTTAACTGGTGAAGTTCGCCTCATTCGAAAGTCCCATGAGGAAAGTAGTCCATTGGTAGTAATTCTTATAGAAAATGTACAGAATGGGTGCGTGTGTCCATAAGTGTGTTTTTTTTTTTTTTTTTTTTTTTTTGATGCCCACGTGACGTGTGTAATTATGGTTACGACAGATTGGAAAACGATGATGAGATGGAAATAAGAGACATGTTCTTGTGTCAAGTTGGAGCGAAAGGAGAGAGAGAAAGATTGTTTGTTGCGTTTATATACTTTTTGAATCGGATTCCAGCACAAGATTGCGCTGCTGATATTTGGTTTGGGAAAGCGTTAAAAAACAATCTTCTAAAATTTCTCATTGGTCGATATTGTCACATGGTATTGTCTTTGCCTACGTCCGCCAGATATATGTCCATTTTGCTTTTGTTGTGAGAAAAGCGCGTGGGCGTATTTGAAATTATGTCGTTGCTTGAAGAACTTATTTTTGTGCAAATGCGTGGGAAATTAAAATCAATGAATGTTCGTCTATTTGCACGCAATTGTGTGTGTGTGTGTGTGTGTGTGTGTGTGTGTGTGTGTGGCAGCACAACCCCAATCCATAACTGGACCCAGAAAAGTAAAAGATTAAAACCAAGAAAGGTTTTTTGTGACTTACATTTTCTCATTGACTGTCAGAACATATGACGTTACACTGTGTCACTAAAACTATAATTCAACATTTATGAACCCCCAAATCATGTTGACAATCTTTCTTTCTGTTTCTTTCAGGCCTATAACGTTAACAATTCACTTAACAAAGGAAAGGATTCGCTGGGGCAAAGATTATCTGCTAACATTTGAGGATGGAAGTGTTATAGACAAAGAACCTGAAGTGTCTCAGTCATCAGAGACCGGTCTAGGTATTTATTGAACCGTTTCTTTTTACTTGTGATTATAATTTCGTAATTATCTTCCCTTCTTTGTTATTATAATCTCGTAATTATCTCCCTTATTTGTGAATATAATCTTGTAATTATCTCCCTTATTTGTGATTATAATCTCGTAATCATCTCCCTTATTTGTGATTATAATCTCGTAATTATCTCCCCTTCTTTGTGATTATAATCTTCGAATTATCTCCCTTCCCGTCTAACCCTCATATAAAGGATAATTATTGCAGTAAAATAAACAACGATGCTTGTGTAGAATAGTGATATTTTAAACCAATGCATTTCAGGTGAAAACATTATTACGTACTTATGTGTCTTGTTGAAATTATTAATTCCAAAAATTACAAACAAATGATCCAGTAAAAAAAAAAACTATAGGTACAAATAAAATTTATCGATTTATAAAATTGTATCATGTTTTGATGCTGAAAAGTTTACAAGATCCAAGGGAGGTAACTGAAATCATATGTTTTGATTTGAAATGAACACATTTCTAAAAAAATGGTAGAAACACTAGAGGAAGACCTCCAATCTGTAGTGGAATGGGGACAAAAATGGTTGGTCACGTTCAATGCCGCTAAGACTAAACTAGATTCATTCAATAATTACAAGAAACCCTCTCTACCACCTATAGCAATGGCCAACAACTCTTTATCTGAGAGTACATCTTTCAAACTCCTTGGCCTAACGTTCACAGGAAACATGAGTTGGAACAATTACATTGAAGGTATTGCCAGGGCCGCTGCAAGAAGTGTGGGCTCTCTCTACCGTGTTAGACAACTACTAACACCCGAAAGTATCCTGTACCTCTATAAGGCCACCATTCGCCCATCTATGGAGTACTGATGGCACATTTGGGCTGGTGCATCTGCTACTAGTCTCTCGCTCCTTGACAAGGTTCAAAAGAGAGTCGCAAACCTGATAGCCCCTGAACTGGCATCTAAGCTTCAGCCTCTGTCCCATCGACGAAATGTTGCATCCCTCTGCCTGTTCTACACGTATTTTAGCGGTGAATGCTCTGATGAACTGCGATTACTTGTGCTCCCACGATGTGGGCACCCTCGACAAACCCGACAGGCTGCTAAATCCCACCCCACACTGTAGAGATCCCTAGATGTAAAAGATCTTTCTACTCCAGTAGTTTCTTCCCCAGAACCGCTAGACTTTGGAATTCCATTCCAGGTCCCTGCTTCCCCAACAGTACTGACGTGCAGAAGTTCAAGTGTAACGTGAACTGACATCTTGCTGCCCAAATCCCTACATAGTACCCCAGTAGTTGTTGCCCCTGATAGTAGCCCCCTACACCAAAGTGGCAATGTGCCTTGTTTGGGGTGAAAATGTAATAAAAAAAAAATAATGCTGAAAAGTTTACAAGATCCAGGGGAGGTAACTGAAATCATATGTTTTGATTTGAAATGTGTTGGTTTTAAACACAAGCACCTTAACAACTTGTCAGTAATCCAAAATTACACAAATATAACAAACTCCCCTGATATAACAATGCTTTCATTGCCCTTCATGCCAGGAATAAAGTGTAGCACCTGTTCTGAGCTTGTGCCTAGTCTATATTATCCTTGGTTAGAAAAAAAGAAGTCTTTCTAGACTGAGGCAATTTTTATTTTTGAGGAGCTGGATTTTCCCCACGTTCAAAACTGACCTTGTGTCTAACTCTGCCCTTGTGGTGAAGTAAATAGAAACAATAGTGATTTTTTATAATTCACTTTTGTGTGGTGGGACATGTTTAAATGAATTATGGCAGTTTCCTGGTTATGTTAATACGTAATTAAACATGTTACTTAATAAATGTTGAACAAGAAAAACACTACATTTCTGAATTTTTGAGATGAGGATGGATTCTTCGTATTATTTGGATTTTTCGGACTACTGTTCTCATCTTGAGTGTCATTTTCACAACGTTTTGGTTGTAGTTGTACCTTAAGTATCAACTGCACTGAAAACACTCAAATTACAATCGGGTCCTGGATATGACCTGAAATTATATCTGATGGTGAGGCCCCAGCTTACGTGCTTTGGGGAGTGTGGAGCTACATTTAATTGCTATTGCTCACAGGTCCACTCTGACCCATTAGGGTCCCATCTATGGGTTAAATAGAAACTGACTTGAAAAAAAACAAAACAAATATATTCTATTAAAAACTTTGTCTTAAAATCACTGGATTCGGCATTAAATAACCTGAAGAGGTTGATATGGTATAAAACAAAACAACCAAACAACAACAAATTACAATTGTGAATTACTTAGGACTTTTACTATGGCTGATGAAACAACTGCATTCTACCCTTGTGGAGTAAATAAAGAGTTCTGTTTGAAATTCCATGCAGATTCCTGAGTTGAACAGTAAGATTTCCGAGTTCAACATGATACATCTGAAGAAAGACTTTTCATAAAGTTTCAGCTGATGTAACCTCTAACCTTCTTCAGCTGATGTAACCTCTAACCTTCTTCAGCTGATGTAACCTCTGACCTTCTTCAGCTGATGTAATCTGTGACCTTCTTCAGCTGATGTAATCTGTGACCTTCTTCAGCTGATGTAACCTCTGACCTTCTTCAGCTGATGTAACCTCTGACCTTCTTCAGCTGATGTAACCTCTGACCTTCTTCAGCTGATGTAACCTCTGACCTTCTTCAGCTGATGTAATCTGTGACCTTCTTCAGCTGATGTAATCTGTGACCTTCTTCAGCTGATGAAACCTCTGACCTTCTTCAGCTGATGTAACCTGTGACCTTCTTCAGCTGATGTAATCTGTGACCTTCTTCAGCTGATGTAACCTCTGACCTTCTTCAGCTGATGTAACCTCTGACCTTCTTCAGCTGATGTAATCTGTGACCTTCTTCAGCTGATGTAATCTGTGACCTTCTTCAGCTGATGTAACCTCTGACCTTCTTCAGCTGATGTAACCTCTGACCTTCTTCAGCTGATGTAACCTGTGACCTTCTTCAGCTGATGTAACCTGTGACCTTCTTCAGCTGATGAAACCTCTGACCTTCTTCAGCTGATGTAACCTCTGACCTTCTTCAGCTGATGTAACCTCTGACCTTTTTCAGATCTATCTTGTGAAACTCAGTAATCTTTTTGCCAAACTCAGAAATTCACACAGAATTTTGAACGGAACTTTTTATTTAATCCACAACTAGTAGCATGCTCTTGTTCCATCAGCCATGACTGGATAGATTTGCAGACCGGTAATTTGTTTGAGTCACCAGCTCTAGGAAGGTTGTCGTCCAAGACTGGAGAGGCCTCCCTCCCCTTTGGTTTAGTTTCAGAGTTTTCCTTTTCCTAGACGGGTGATCTGGGAAGATCTACTGGGTCCATCAGCCCTGAGAGGGTTTGCTCCGCGCCTGGGTCCTACTCCAGGTATTTCTGCGACCCCGCGTGGTTAGTTAATGTTACAGGGTTAGTTTATAGAGGTTATATATCTAATGAATAGTTACACTCTTCAAAGTGATTTAGAGTGATGCAGTGGAAGCAGTTTTGAGGGGAGGCTTGTTAGAAAAGCGTTAGTGCGGATTAAGACTTTTACCTTAGGTTTTTCCATCGTGAGTAATTCGTAATTGTATTCTGAATTTTACCAAGTACATTTTTCTTTATACCATAGATCCTTGCGGTCATGGCTGATGGAACAAGAGCATGCTACTCTCCTAGATTAAATAAAAGGTTTCCTTCAAAATTCTGTGCTGATGTCAGAGTTCGTCAGGGAGATTCATGTGGACAACAAATTACATCTAGGGAAGGCCTGAGGTTACATTGGTCGAAACATTGTGAAAATAACACTTAAGATGAGAACGGTAGTCCGAATAATCTAAATAATATGAATTATAAATGCTTATCTTTAAAATTCAGATATTTAGAAAGAGAACCTGTTTGACCTTTCCTTTGCTGCTAATTGGTACAGTCAACACGAGGTTGCTAATTTTAATGTGGCAATTGTGTTGCATTGTTAAGGTTCCATGGGAACTTAGAAAACCAATGGTTTTCAAATGCGTACATAAAAAACCTGAAATCGATAAGCATGCAATGGTATGGCCATTGTCACAGAGGAATCTCCTCAAAACAAGAAATTGACCAAACTTAAAAAAAAACTACCAGCTGAATAGACAACCAAAGTGGTCTCTTCCCAAAAGAAATCAAATTCAATTATCTGTCAACCTTTCCTGAATTAAAAACAGGAGAGCCACTTCAAGAGCCATGGAAAAATCAGAGATAGAGGCACACACACTAATAAAATCACCACTGATAATAAAGACAGCTTAGTCGATGTTTTTTATATCTGACAAAAATTTAAAAATGAAAACAAAAACATTATTTTTTTTCTTTCAAAGTTTTATTCAATTAATGTTATTTCATTCAATTAATGTTATTTCATTCAATTAATTTTATTTCATTCAACTAATGTTATTTAATATAATTAATGTTGTTTCATATAATTAATGTTGTTTCATATAATTAATGTTATTTCATATAATTAATGTTATTTCATATAATTAATGTTGTTTCATATAATTAATGTTATTTCATATAATTAATGTTTTTTCATTTAATTAATGTTATTTCATATAATTAATGTTATTTCATATAATTCCAGGTTTGTTTATGGAAGACCTCCTCCATTTTGCTGAAAAATTGAGCGGGAAACGTGATGTTCATGAACTTGACTCTATTGCCCTTCGGACCCTTGAAATAGCTGAAGGAATTCAAAAATTCTTTAAGAAATAAATAAAATCTGTACGCCTTAAAAACGAAAAAAAAAAAATTCTAAGGCATCAATCAAAAAGTGTTTTTAATTCTGTTGTCAGAAATTTTGTGTTTGTCGAGTAAATGAGTTTTGCTTCTCTCATCAAACAATTCTTTCAATTAGTTTTCATATTTTCATCTAACACCTGCAATCTCAACTTTATAAATATAATAATGGATGGTAGTTTTATTTAAACAATTATTTTTTTTACGTTTATTAATCCCAAACATGGCACAGTTCCTCTTGGACATAAGCGACTACTATTTGGGACCATATCTACAAGGATACTATGTAGGGAGTGAAGCAAGAAACTGAGAGGGAATTCCAAAGTCTAGCAGTTTGTGGGGAAGAATAGAAGGCTCTCCGGCATCTAGGGATCTTTGAAAAAAAAAGAAAAAGATTTTCTAATTTATTATTTAACCACAATAGAGAGGAACCAAAAATAATAAAAATCACAAAAAAATTACTTAATGGATCAGGGAATTGTAATTTGTTTTCTGCAAATGAGAGGACATTTTATATTAAACAGGATGCAAATGGCAGATAACTCATTGACATCACATTTTTCCGCCATCTTGGATTATAAAATTCAATATCACCATATTGTTTTGTAAATAAAATTTAATTAAAAACCTATGGAGTATATTATAAGTAGGATTAAGTCTAAAGTGTAAATTTGGTTGACTAGTTAAGTGGAAGATGCTTGGACGAATGGGTCCGAATATGTCTAGTTAAGAGTACAAGACAAGTGCCCCTTGTTTTAAGTTCTGCATTTTAAGGGGAGGTTACGAAGTGCTATTTAGCTGAGCATTATAGATTTGTTTGATTTTTTAAAATTATCTACAAATAAGTAAAGATAGTGGACAGACATAATGCTGAATACACAAGTGAATTTATCGTTAAAAAAATTTAAAATATTTTTTTTTATTAATATATAATACTTTGTATTTAATTTCCAAAGAAATTTATTAGGCCATTAGTCAGTTAACATCTTTCTTATTTTTCTGTGGAGTGCTACTGAAAGCAGTGACAATACAAATCAGTTCCTGTGCTTTTTTTTTGTTATTCACTATTTGTATTTTGAATCGATTTATTGAAATAAGATATAAAAAAGGACATTACTGAAAAGTATGCAACAAAAATGAACAAAATTATGCACAAAAAATTAACAAAATAATAAAAAATTAACAAAATTATAAAAATAACAAAATCATAAAAATAACAAAATTATAAAAATGAACAAAATTATACACAAAAAAATAACAATTAGTTTTATTTGCACTTTTAATATTAATAACAAAAAAAATAGAAGTTATTTTATTTTAAATTTTATGACAATTTATGTTCATGAAAGATTGGAAAACAATGTTTTAATTCTTAATTAAAAAAAGATTGTCAAAAGCTGTTTTCACTAAAATGTAATAAAAAAAAATGCACAGAAGAGAAGAAAGTAAAGGAACTGATTTGCCTTGTTACCACTTCTGGTAGCACGCCGCAGAAAATGAGGGAAGACATTAGCTGATTATAACCGTAATATTCAATTGATTATAACTCCAATATCTACAACATGACATAATTTCTAGCATTTATTTTACTTTAAATTAAATAATATTTCCCTCAGGCATGGAGTTCTGCTAATATATATAAGAGCAAACAGTTTATAAAATATGTTAAAAAACACTTTGAAAAAAAGTTAAAAACATATTTAATTTGAAAAGGAAACACTAAATAAGTGGATAGTCCTTAATCCGCGGAGTTTCGAAGAAATACTTTCCTTCTCATCAGAGGGTAGGAATTAGCAAAATGCGGGATTGGATTTTGCTTGCAAAAGTATTTGATGAAACTGCAAATAAATCAAAGATCTTACTTGATAACAAAAAGTGAAGCAGAAGGAATATGGTGAGGAAAAAGGTGATTACACATGAATGGATAGTCTGGTGAAAGGTAAAGTATCCAATGACGGTAAAATCCAAAAATGCAAATCCAAGAAAGAAATCATTCGCACAAGTAAAATCCAAGGAAATTACGTAATTGGAAGATGGTTCAAAATAATCCAAAAAGGCCAAATCCGTGGAATAATTCACAAATAGGTACAAGGAAAAGAGGAAACAATTTCAAGAATATTATTAAAAGAAAAATAAGATATGCAATAAACACGGCTGCCAAGACAAAGTGTAATTAAGAAAAATGAGTGAAGAGAGAAAAAAATGAGTGAAGAAGAAGAAAAAAAATTGAATGGTGATAGAATAAAATAGAAAAGCAAATGTTAAAATGACACAGACAAGATGACGTTAAAAGGCGCCAAAAATATAGGGCACAAAAGAGGTCAACTGAAATGTACAGGTTATTACTTAAGAAAAGATCAGCAGGAGTTATTTATTTTACATATATATATGTATACTAGCCAAGTGCCTAGAATACTCTTAAATGTATTTTAATTTTTTCAGATTTAGTATTTATTATTATAGAGCCAATTCTCTATTGATTATTATACCCAATTACTCATTAATATGTATCCAACATATAGTAATGATTTCAAAAGTTAAAATTTTTTTACTTCATTGCAATCAGTTGTTACTGTTTGAACTCTCATGGATAAGAAAACAGTAAAAGTTAAGCGATTGTAACTTATAACTGTATTTGCGCATGTGCATAAGTAACAGGTTTAATTAACTTACTCCTTCCAAGTTCAATTTTTTTTTCAATTTTGACCCCTCAGCAGCAATCTTTTTCAGCTAAGAACCAAATCAAATTTCTTCTATGGGTCCAAATCACCTATGTATAAAGTTTCATGTCTGTAGACCAAAAATTGAGAGAGAAGTTTGGTAGAGACCGTTCCACATACAGACAGTAACTTATATATGTATATATAAATACATGTGTGTGTGTTAGATATTTTTCATCGTAAATTCTACTCAAGTATGCACAATGAAGAAAATATGCATAAAAAGAAATTAGCGTAATAGTTTAATGAAACCAATCATCCAATGAGAAACTGTAAAAAATGAATAATTAATTAATGAAAGTTTTTTTTTTCAAAGAATATGTAAATTAGTTAAACTGTTTAATCGCCTGCATATCCATGACTGAGTATATTAAGAAGTTAATTTTAATAATTTTGAAATAGAAAAGAGGCTTTGCCTTTTTTCTGTGGTTCTTAGCCTTCGGGCCTGGATCAAAGTGTAGTATCTGTTCCAGCAGATACTGCACTTAAGATAATTTGTACCAGTAAATGGAGGGGAAACCCTCTATACTGGGACAATTATTATTTTTGGTAACCAGAGTGACCCCTTTTAGGGGAGCTGGTTTTTACCTCACATTAAAAACGGCCTTGTGCCTAATTTGCTCAGTGGGGGAGCAAATAAATACCATCTGTTCCAGCAGATACTGCAAGCTATGACTAACTATGACTAGCAAAGACCAGATGTGGGGGCAACCCCACATGCCTGACCTTTAACCAGCTCCCATTTCCCACCTCTTGGGAGCTGGTCCCCTTTTTCCCTTCCCCCTCCCTTCACTCCTCACATTAAAAATTGGCCTTGTGCCTAATTTGCTCGGTGGGGGAGCAAATAAATACCATCTGTTCTGCAGATGCTGCACTTAAGATAATTTGTACCAGTCAATGGAGGGGAAACCCTCTATACTGGGACAATTATTATTTTTGGTAACCAGAGTGCCCCCTTTTTGCCTACTTTTAGGGGAGCTGGTTTTTACCCCACATTAAAAACGGCCTTGTGCCTAATTTGCTTTGGTGGGGAAGCAAATAAATACATTGCCTTTTTTCTGTTGTTCTTGGCCTTCGGGCTGGGATCAAAGTGTAGTATCTGTACTGCAGATGCTGCACTTAAGGTAATTTGTCCCGATTAATGGAGAGGAAATCATCTATACTGGGACAATTATTATTTTTGGTCCCAACCAGAGTGCTCCTTTTCCCTTTTTTTCGGGGAGCTGGTTTGACCTAACTTTAAAGACGACCTTGTGTCACATTTTGCTTTGGTGGGAAAGCAAATAAATACTAATAGAAAATGTAGGCTTTTAATATCAATGTGAATGCAACAAAAATCTCAACTTAATATCGATTAAGGCAGATCTTATATATCGGAGAAAATTTCGGAATTAAAGAAAAGATTAACAAAATACTTTTTGAATTCAAAAGTGTAGAATTATAAATATAGAGAAATATATTTATAGAACAACAACCTTATCCAGATTTAAAAGGCTCAATATCAGTGATAGAGCCTAGTATAAGTAAATTCCTTATCTCTATCTATATATATATGATGGACTCTCTTGTCATGTTCGGCACGTGATGGCCATGAATTCACGCTGTTATTCTCTGATGTAAATATTTGTGCTGTGTATGTGACACAAGGTCAGCCTTGCTTTCACAAACCAAGATGCATGACTTGCAAGTTATAGGTTGAGCAAGCGCAATTTCTGTTCATACGCTATGAAGATTGGCTTGATTTGATAATCTTGCCTTTACATAAATATTAATGCTTGCAGTATGTTTTTCCCTCAATAACTTTCTATCTGAGGCTCAAGTTTCAAACGTTTTGGTCTCCATACAGTTTAAAATTATCTTTCAGTTTGTCTTTATACCTAGGGACGGATGTCCTAGGCTCCAACTACCTTCTTTCAATTGACTGTAATTGAGTTGCTTTGGAAATTGTCTTTCATCCATCCATTGAATGTTTACTATGTCACACCCCTCAAATAATTCAGAATTGGAAAACAGCCATCCATGTTAAACCACATACACTGCAACGCAACATTTATGAAAAGTATCCAATTGGACAATGTATCTCCGATGCTTCCGATCCATACAACAATATCGAAATAATCATGGCATGATAAACAGAAATTATAGTTTTAAGAGACAGCCCGCTATCATTCCATCCACTAGATAATAGTTTGTCAAAGACATATGTTGCTTTTGATATTCTATTCATTATCTTATCGAGCAATGATGTTGGATTCACTTTGCCTCCGTGATAAGGAAAGGATTTAACATACTTCAAAGAGTGTCCATCATTCAAAATTTTACTCGGAAGTTCCTCATTGGCAGACTTGGAATCTAACGGGGATTTTATTGTCATGTTCAACGAATTTTATCCCGTTGCACGAGACTAAGTGTTCTAAAGAAATTTAATCACATTTAAAAAAAAAAAAAGGGTCAAGGTAAACCGGTATAAATTTTATCAGAAAGAAAAATAGGAAAGGAAGGAAATGTATAGTTTGGCTGGGCTGCCAAATCAGTCCCTCTGGCGGTTTATAAAGAACACTTATAACAAATATACTTTTTACTTGCTTTTTTTTCTTTTGGAATATCAAAGTTCACAAAACCGCTCTGGTGTTTTCGTTCGAAGGTCGCAACACCATTCTGGTGTAAAGCAGAGGCCGCAAATCTACTCTGTCGTAATTCCAAGGTCGCAACATCGCTCTGGCGTTTTCAAAAAGCTTAACACCGCTCTGGCGTTTTCAAAAAGCCTAACACCCCTCTGGCGTTTTCAAAAAGCCTAACACCGCTCTGGAGTTTTCAAAAAGCCTAACACCGCTCTGGCGTTTTCCTTTTCTTCTGCCAGTCTGTTGTGTTTTTTTTCTTCTTCCTCACGAGACACAGCCAGAAGTAGTAGCACCAGATTCACCGAGAGAGGGGGAGAAAAAGAGAAGAAAATATACCAATTAGAGGGGGGAAAGGAAGGGGAGGTAAATAAAGAAAAATAAAATTTCTACAAATCTTCATACTTTCTTGTTGAAAAGGTGTGGGCTTTGGCTGGAAAATGACTTCTCTTTCTTTTTACTAATTGCTAATCCAAATACTCTTGCTGCATTAGCAAACCTATCAACTATTTCTTGTGCTTCTTCAAAAGATGCTGCAACAAGCGCAGCATAATTTGCAAAAAGAAGTCAAGAATCATCTTCCTTCTTGTCTGCTTTTTTGGCCTTAAACTTTTGATGATTAAAAAGTCCTCCATTTGTTCTAAATTCAAATTGAACGCTTTGTGTGGAGTCCTGAAAAGCATCAATGAGAAAAAAGAGAGCAAAGACTAGGGGAGCCATAACACAGCTGAGCTTTGTCCCTGTCTTCATATTTGACATTCAAACATTTTTTCAGCGACATCTATTTTATTTAAAACCTCCCAGAGTGTTTCTCTATTGACTAAGTCAAATGACTTTGTCAAACCGATGAAAACAATGTACACATCCTTCTTTTTCTCATGAATCTTTTTCACTACTTGACAGAGACAATAAATCATGTCAATGCTTCTCCGCAGCCTAAAACCACACTACGATTCTAGATAAATTTGATCCACAAGATGCACTGGCATTCTATTCAAAATAATCCTAGCTAATACCTTTCTAGCAAGTGAAACCAAAGATATACCACGTTAGTTATCATGAACAACTCTCTTACCCTTATTTTTAAAGAGATGCATTATTAATGAATTCCTAAAATCCTGGGGTACACAACCTTTATCTCAGATATGAACAGTTCCAAAAGTTTCTTCGAAAGTTTCTTATTGAAACCATACTTAAATTATTTCAGCTGGGATACAATCATGACCTGCAGATTTTTCCAGCAATATTTATTTTGCAGCTGTAAAGATTTTGGAAACATTAGGAACTAGGTCCAGTCCTGATATTTGGGGTTCCACTGGTAAAGAATTCAGAATTTCTTCATCCACATTAGAAGAAAAATTAATTACACCTTCAAAATGATCCAGTGATTAAGGATGTCATTCTTTTCAATGAGTAATGTTGTACCATTTGCTGGCATAACACGTAAGATACAACATTGTTGGGTATATAAACTTCTTTCAATCCCTCATAAAACATGCAAGTATTTTTTTTTTTTTATCAAAACAGCCTGTAGTTCTGAAGCTTTTTTTTTTTTGACCGTCAGTCTTCTTTCATCTATATATTAATACGATAGCTTGAGTGTTATTTTCTATGTCATGCTTCCATCTGGGTCGTTTAATTTTATGTACTTCCATTTCTTGTCATAAATAATTTTACCAAGAATTCTCCATAAGTTTTGGTTTTTGTTTCGATTATAGCTGATGGCACTTAAGTCATCTATTCTTTTTATAAATAATTTTATCAAGAATTCTTCATAAGTTTTGGTTTTGGTTTCGATTATGGCTGAAGGAACCTAAGTTATTTATATATATATATATATATATATATATATATATATATATATATATATATATATATATATACACACATATTTTATTTCATAAGTTTTTTATGTTGGTTTCGATTCAAGTTAATGCACTCAAGTCATATGGATATGTTTTTTTATTTTTGAAATCACAACTTTATAATATATAAAAATCGATAGAAAATTAACTCTGTAATATCCGAGTGTCTCCATTTACACTGAACATCTACAGAATGCCAACATCAATATATTCCATTCGAATGAGTCCCTTGTGGAATTTCCACAGGTCCTGCTAGTCTTTCTTAAACAGCAATGAACATTTGTTTTTCTACAAAAGGGAGCTTTTTTTTTTTAATTACTGAGTTTTTGTTGGAAGTCCAGCCCCTATTAGCCGAGTACATCTGACCTATAAAACTGAATTTTAAAATCATTTTCATCAAACCAGTCTTGATGCTTACGTTTACATAGTCCTATCACTCCATACAAAGATTCCTACGTAGTACCTATTTACTATGCCTACCCACGGGACAGAGTTAGACACCAGGGTCGTTTTTTTAACGTGGAGAAAAGGTACAAAAATAAAAGATTGTCTCAGTCGTGAAGGACTGATACTCCACTGAAAGAGAACAAGAAATGGAAGTGCAGCATCTGAAGAACAGATGGTGTTTATTTGCTCCCCCACTGAGCAAATTAGGCACAAGGCCGTTTTTAATGTGAGGTAAAAACCAGCTCCCCTAAAAGTAGGCAAAAAGGGGGCACTCTGGTTACCAAAAATAATAATTGTCCCAGTATAGAGGGTTTCCCCTCCATTGACTGGTACAAATTATCTTAAGTGCAGCATCTGAAGAACAGATACTACACTTTGATCTTGTTTATATATTTTATTGCTTTTAAAATTTTGTAAATACAATTAAGTAAAAAAAAAAAAAAAGATTTTCAAACAACAAAATTAGGCACAAGGCCCTACAAGAAATTGGGGAGGGGAAGGGTTCAGGGTCTTTGTGACTAAAGTGATTAAAAAGTAATAAATGTAGACTTCGGAGTCTTACTCTTGACTGGCAACATTTACCAAAATATCTCATTCACTCTATGGATCTTAAACTAACTAATAAATCCCCAGCGTTTAAGAATCAAAACCATATTTACAATTTATAAACAGTTGTGTGTGTGTTTGTGTATGCATCTTTTTTTTTTTTTTTAAATTTTGTGTGTGCATGTGTGAAAAAATAAAGTTCAATTTCATTAGAAAAATAAAAAGTTTTTGAATTAGGAGAAAGATTGCTCGTGGAGAGGGGAAAACTAATTGAAAGTGTTCATATCAAAAACAAAAAATAAATCCTACTGGGTTGTTAGTGAGACCCCCCCTGTACAAATCTAGGTGACTAGACCCCCCCACTGTTTTCCGGGGAACCGAAAACAAGCAGGGCGATCCCTAATGGGGATTGGGGAGAATATCTTAATGGAAGTGGGAGAAAACAAAGCAATGGGTGGAGGGGGGTTGGAAGGTGACCTCTGCGTAGGGGAGTGACCGGGGATGTTGAAAAAGCAAGGATGTGGCACAAAGGGGATGGGTAGACTCAGAGGTTCTCTAGTACCAAAAAATATAATCAGGAACAGGATCTCATTTGTCCCACCAGTCAAGAGTCTTCTTAAAATGACTTAGCTAGAACCTAAGCGGGATGGGTTCCGAAGGACCCAGCACTGCCCGTGCCATGCTTAAGGAGGGAACACGTATTGAAACTTGGCTCCTCAACGGATGCACAAACTAGTGCTGTGCACCCACCTCTTGTCAAATTCCACTCTAGGCAACCTCCTCCAATCGCATCTGATCTTTAAGCAAATGTTTAAAGTAAATGATCAGATCCCGATCCGGAACAGATGTCCCTTCGCGGACCAACTTGAGACGCGTGATCCAAATCACCATGCACGCTACTGGCAGGATCGCCAGGACAACCATTCTTTCCTCCCTGAGGAATGGCGGCTCCATGTTGTACACAAAATAACCTTCGTCGAGATCGAGCGGACATTCGGCATTGATGCAAGCCGTTATCCCCTCGACGTACTCCAATAAGGGCTGGATCCGGCTGCAACTAAAAAACACGTGCCCGATCGTTTCGGGTTCGCGTTCGTCACAGTGCGGACAGAAGCCCCTCGTATGTTCTTTATACCGGCAGAGTTCGTCGAGAAGGGGCAGCGCGTTACGGACCAGTCGCCAGGTGAGGGAAAATTCCGAGTTGTTCAGAATCTCCCGTCCCGGCGCCCAACTCCAATGAGAACGGACAACCTCCATCGACCATCCCATCTGCCTACAAAGTGGATCCTTCACGGTCCCCTCCACTAGCTCCCAATATAGTTTCTTTCTTGGCTGATCGAGGACACTGTCCTCGGCAAAGCTCTAAGAGCGGTCCGGCATTCGGAGAAGAACTTAGACTCCCTCCTCGGTCTACGACGACCTTCTACCGAGGGGTCGGGTTTGAGATTGGGAAACGAGTTCTCAACCACAGGGACCCAAGGAGCGTCTTCTTCAAGCGAACGACTCAGGAAAACCAATCTCTCGGCATTTTTATGACACAAGAGACTGGGCTGACCCAGGCCTCCCTCGCTCGGACTCTGGACACAGACCTCTCTGCAGACATAATGCTTACCATCGTTCCACAATAGTGAATCAAGGCGCCCTTGCAAGCGGGTTAGTCGTTCTGCAGGGAGAGGAAGTACAGACAATCGGTAAAGGATGAGCGGAAAGACGTATGTAGCACACGCCTTCGCCCGACCCTTCAAGGACAATTTCCTTCCAATCCAATCTTCACTGACGATTTGACCTTGCCATATACTTCCGACCAATTCTTTTCCAGCTGAAGTCCCGGTCCAAACCAGACATCGAGAATACGGACCGGTCCATCGGTCCAGCTGAAAATACCTGGAAGCGAGTTTACCCCGGTCCAGGCCCCCAACCGCAGGCCGACAGACTTGCTGCGGTTGAAGATGGCCCCTGTGACTTCTTTGTATCGAGCGAGTACCTCGCCCACCGCTTGAACGTCCGTGTGGCAAGACACGAACATGGTGACGTCATCAGCGAACGCGGAAACCCTGGCTTGTGTGCCTCCAGGGAGGGCTATTCCGCGCAGGACTGGTGTAGCCGCCTCGTCCCTTAACTTGCGAAAGAGGGGTTCCAATGCCAGGACGCACAACAGAGGCGACAGCGGACAACCCTGACGCACCAACCGAGAGACAGCGAATGACTCCGACAGCTTACCGTTGATCTGCAACGCTACTGTCGGCCTATCATACAGGACAAAGATCCACTTGCGGAAGTCCGGATTAAATCCGGCGGCCTCTAACACAGCTCCCAGGAACCGATGGTCGACCCTATCGAATGCCTTGGACTGATCTAAACTGATCAGCGCGGCTTTGGCGTTGTCTTCTGTCCCCTCTATGACCGAGTGTATCAAATGCAAATTGTCTGGAATCGATCTCCCCTTCACAGCATAAGTCTGGTCCGGTTCGATCAAGTCAAGGATGACAACCTGCAAACGATTCACAAGAATCTTTGCCAAAATCTTTAACTCTGTGTTTAGCAGAGTCAAGGGCCTAAAATCGTCGAAATTTTTCACCCCACCATGCCGTTGACCTTTCCTCAGCAATGTGATCACTCCCTTGGTCACCTGTCCAGGGATGGAACCCTGAGCAAACCAATGGTTGAACATATCCTTCAGAATAGGGACCAACATGGGCGACAGCCTCAAGTAGAACTCGTAGGGTAAACCATCAAGCCCCGGGGATTTGTTGTAGCCAACCTGCTTCAACGCAGTAATGACCTCATGTTCAGTAACAAGACCATCACAGCTAGCCGCCCGAGCCACCATGAGGCGGGGCGAGTCAGCCAAATAGCTGCCAAACTCCTCGACTCTGAGTCCGGGTAGTTGGGTGAAGCGCTCCGATAGATGCTCCCGAAACCCCTCGCAGATCTCCCGAGTCGAAACTAGGGCATGTTCTTCCAGGTTATGTACTTTACGAATGTACTCGTCCGAACCGCGCCTTAAAGCAGCCTTACGCTCAACAGCGTCAACATTCACAGCTTCCTTGGAAACTTTCATTAATCTAGCCCTAACTACTTGACCTTCATACCGCTTGCTAGCCAAGCGGCTGAGGTCTTGTTTAGCTAGTGCTACCTCTAGGGGTCCCCCCCTCCACCGCCTGGGTCAGCTTATCCTCTAAGCGCTTCTTTGCCTTAGCCTTATCTGACGCGAGGTGTTGGCTGTATTGGACCGAGAAGCGCCTAACTTTGGCCTTAAGACTAACCCACCACTTACTCCCTATAACCGCCCCCACTAAAGCCCGCTGAATTAATTCTGTAACATTCAACCGGTAGTCCTCCAACTCCAACAAGGTGCTGTTGAACTTCCAGTATCCGACTAGTTTAGGCCTAGCACTTAAGTTCAAATGGGCCATAACTAGTTTATGGTCGGAGTGTCCTAACAAGTGGAATGTGGGGCATGATAGAAAGTCTACGTCACCTCTTCTAACTAACATCCGATCCAAGTAAGTACTCGGATGGGAAGGCGTTCCAGGATACCATGTCCACATCTCCCAGCCCGGATGATCCAGACGGAATCTGTCGACGAGATCGCACGAGGCCATCAGGTCGAATAGAGTGCTGTCACACCGCACTGACCCACTAGTCCCCCCGACCTTATCTATATTGGGATCAAGGATTGCATTCCAATCACCCATTAGAACTAACCGTTCCGGATCAACTAAGAAGCCCTCCAACCGTCGAAAAAAGGATGCCCTCTCTACAGCAGAATTGGGAGCATAAACAGCGACAATCCGAAAAACACTACTATTAACGGCAACATCAACAACAACTAGCCGCCCGTCCTCGCCTGCGTGAACAACATTCACCGACGCTGACAGGGTGCGACTCACTAGCAAGGAGATTCCACAACTATAAGTATTGCCATATGCTGAGTAAACATCGTAATCGTTCACCAGCAATCCTCGTCACAAATAAAGTGGGTCTCCTAGATAGCGGCAATATCTACCTTAAGGGACACTAAGTCTCTCACAACGCGCGCGGCCTTGCTTCGACACCTGATGCCCCTCACATTCAATGTAGCCAAGTTCAAAGCCATGTTCACTTACCTTATTCAGTGTCACAGACGGGTCTGAAATCCTTGGCAGTGAGGACGTGGCAGGCCTGGCCGAGGCTGCCGGTAAGTAAGTCTGCTGAGGGTACTCCGTCCTTGGCTACACCTCCCACGTCCAGGGGGATGGTTAGTTTAAGTGCCCTGTAGAATGAGGGGTGTATATACACAGGGACTCTGCCCTCGCACTTAAAAAAGAAATTGTTCAGTGACGGATGGTCCCTGTCCACCAGCTGCTGGCCCGGGATCGCATCCTTAGCTGTTTACACTTTGATCTTGACCAAAAGGCCAAGTATTGTTTTTCCTACGTAGTAGTATATCGCAACTTTTTCCATGACTCTTCAATATCATTTGTAATTTCAATTTCATTTAACTTGGAAGATGATTCAGTTTTCTTTTTAGTGTTTATATCACTAATACACAATGGCTTAGGAACCGTCACTGCATGCCTCCTCAGCATGTGGGATCCCCCTCCACGAGTGAAAAATTTACTTTCACCATGACTAATGTTTGTGCAAAAAAAAAAAGATCCAAGGCATGGTTATTGAGAAACGTGCGAATAAATGAACAGATGAACGACTTGAGGGCAATTTTATCCCTATAAGGGCCACAAGAGTTATCCCGGAAAATCCGTTCTAACAAAAATTTACTTTCATCATGACTAATGTCTGTGCAAAATTTAAAAAAAAAAAAAACCCAAGACGTAGTTAATGAGAAAAGTACGAAGGGAACTAATAAAACATTCTTTTTAAAATTTATAAATGTATTTTGTTTAACGTTTATTAACATGACTTGGAAATAAAATTAATATATTATTAGTTGCCGTTAAGTGAAAAAAAAAAAAAGAATGAATCAATTATTTACGTTTATTTAGATAATGTCACGATTGTGTAATTTGCAACCTGTTCCTTTTCGTCATGCAAGGGTTAGAGGCTATATAGTACAACTTAAACTGCGTACCTGCCAAATGTGTTACGTTTACGATTTCAAGATTTCGGAAGCAATATTGGAATCCCCAAGAAATTTGCTCATATATTTACTAAACAGGAAAATTTACACAAATAAAAGTCAAACAGGTACTGGTGCATATTGCGAACCAGATGTATCTTAGTGTTCGCTTGGCTTTAACCGAAACATCTATATATATAAAAGCGAAAATGTAGGTATGTATGTATGTGTGTATGTGTGTTCGCTTTTCTGTATGTCAACAAAAGACTTTTTTCAGAGAAGCGGTCGCTCGCTTCACAACTTTTTAAAACTTTTTATATCACATATAAATTGTAATATCTCACAGTTAACAACGAAGCTCGCCTGTCTATTTAATTTGCTCGATTTCGGGAAGATAAATATTCAATATTTGTCGCTCGCCGCATGTGGGTTAGTCTTTTTCCTATAAAATCTTTGGGGTTGGGGGAAAGCGTTCAGCAGTAAATGAATACCATCCCACAGTCAAACTTGATCTCATTAACTCATTAAAACGGGCACCTGCTAAATCCAAGTAATTAAATAAATAAATTCAAACGTGTTTCCGTTAGCATCTCGCGGTGGGGCAATGGTTAACGTCCCACTTTGCCTCAACGGTTCGGGTTCGATCCTCATACTTACTTCTTTTACAACCCCCCCCCCACACACCTCCAAACACCCGGGCAACGCCGGGTACCCCTGGCTAGTGAATAATAAAACACCAAATTACGTTAGGTCGAGTTTTGTTTTTGATTTCTACATTTTACATGTATACATTTTGCTATTTTCTTTTACATAGCATTATAACGATTTTATTGGCGATGCTCGGCATAATCCGGCTGTTGACGTCATATTCCAGCCAAAGCCGAGCGAACGCGGAGATACTTCTGTGTAATATATTGAGCAGAGTTATTTCCTTTACACCACTTATCCTAAGGTGACTAATTATAGTCCTTTACAACGAAAGGGCGTAGCCAGTTTTTTTCTGGTGTTTTTATTATTATTTTGTAAACGGGCTGGGTGTAGCCATTTTGGAGGCGATCTTAACGCTGTAGGATATAACCAGAAGAATTTGGTTTCATGTAGTTTATTCATGCTGTGTGTTCTAGAAAAAACACATTAATCTGGTTCATAATATGCACTAGCACCGTCAAGTAAAATATTTTACTTTAAAAATCTCAACTACAAAAAGGAAAAAATGTCTCCCACAAAAAATTTAGTAGAGAAATTGCGAGGGTGGTTATCGGCAATTTACACTCCTTAATTATTTTAAATTGTTTTATTAAACGGAGAAAATTTTATTAAACGGAGAAATTGTGATGAACCAAAGAACTATTCCACCTAACCCTGGATCCCATATTACTATTCTTATTTTTTGTTAATTTTTGTAACTATAAAGTTTAAAATCTATATATATATAAAAGCGAAAATGTGTGCATGTATGTTTGTTTGTATGTATGTATGTGTGTTTGTATGTCTCACAAAAAATTTCCACACGGATCACGGATTTTTGCCATATTGGTATCATTTAAAAGTTCCAACCTTCGCCCGACAAATATCGAAAAATTGGCCAAAAACATTAATTTCTTCACCCTGAAATCAGCAGTTTTCTACGGGAGGGGGGGGTCAGCAAAAACCGTGCTCTCATGACGAGTTCGGTTCTACTCATGCGTCATACGACGTCGGAACCTGATTTAGTTTAAAGATTAAAAAAAAAACGCCCTAATTCCGTGGACGTCGTCTTAGCTCAGTTGTTTAGAGCGCGGCCTCATTATCTAAACGTCTTGGGTTCGAATTGTGGTGTGAGATGTCTTTTTTTTTTTTTTTTCGATTTTTTAAATTTTAATATTGAAGCAGGGTTATTTAAGCCAATTTTCACGTGTTTTTTTTTGGGGGGGGGATTTTTAAGATTTTTTCACGTTCGTTTTTCTGTTTCGCGTTTTATTTTTTGTTTTTCCCATTTTCACATTTAATATCGTTCGTTTGCCTTACGTTAGTTATTTTTACTTCGCTTATTCTTATGTTTTGATTAATACCCCCACCCCCGCCCAAGCACACACACCTCCAAACACCCGGGCAACGCCGGGTACCCCCAGGGTTATTTAAGCCAAATTTCACGTGTTTTCCTTTTAGTTTTTCTTTTTCATGTTTTTTTAAAGAAGTTTTAACGTTCATTTTTCTGTTTTCTTTTTCGCGTTTTCTTTTTTTGTTTCTCCGATTTTTACATTTAACATCGTTCTTACGTTAGATTTTTTGTGTTTTTTTTCAATTTTTTAAAGTTTTAAAATATTCACTTCGCTTATTCTGATGTTACACACCTCTAAACACCTGGGCAACGCCGGGTACCCCCTGCTAGTCTATATATATATATATATATATATATATATATATATATATATATATATATATATATATATATATATAAGCGAAAATGTGTGTATGTATTTGTCTTTGTTTGTATGTATGTAAGTGTATTTGTATGTCTCGCAAAAACTTTCCACACGGTTCACGGATTTTTGCCAAATTGTTATCATTTTAAACTTCCAACCCTCGCCCGACAAATATCGAAAAATTGGCCAAAAACATTAATTTCTTCACCCTGAAATCAGCAGTTTTCTACAGGATGGGGGGGGGTCAGTAAAAACCGTCCTCTAATGACGAGTTTGGTTCTACGCATGCGTCATATGACGTCGTAACCTGATTTAGTTTAAATATTTGAAAAACTGGCACACTTTCATGGACGTCGTCTTTGCTCAGTTGTTTAGAGCGCGGCATCATTATGTAAACGTTTTGGGTTCGAATCGTGGTGTGAGATGTCTTTTTTTTTTCGATTTTTTAAATGTTAATATTGAAGCAGGGTTATTTAAGCCATTTTTCACGTGTTTTTCAGATTTTTTTAACGTTCATTTTTCTGTTTTTTTTTTACTTCACTTATTCTCAGGTTTTCAATAATACCCCTCGCCCCCGCCCGACAACACACACCCAAAAACACCCGGGCAACGCCGGGTACCCCCCGAAGCCATTTTTCACGTGTTTTTTTGGGGGGAGGGGTAATTTTTAAAATTGGATCCCAAAAAGAATTGCATTACATGTGATGTTTTTTTTAATTTTTATTTTACATGGTAGTCACCACTTATCAAGATCCGGAGGTCACTTGAGGATAAGGGTTATTGCGTGTACAGTAATCCATGGGATAATATCGTAGTAGTCGTTAGTAATGGAGATTTGAATATGGGCCTTACTTAAGAGGGCGGTTTATCAGGAATTTGTTTATGTTGGACTTGAAGACATCCAAGTGGATGATGGGGTTCTAGGTATATTTGTGTATTTTTTCTTGAGATATTTCATCTTGAGATTTTGGGATTTGTGGAACAGGTCGACAGACTTGATTTGAGCAGAATAGAGAGGGAAAGTAAGAGAGAAAAAGACAGGATTTTTCTTTGTGGCACATGATAAGGTAAAGCCGTAACAATTAAACACTAGTATGGCATCGAGAGGCCCTACCAGAAATTACTGCATGGTCCAGAATCCATTCACCAAATGGCAATACAGCAGCCCCAGTACTTTGCATCTGCTGATAGGACAGCCTCCCTAGTGGTTAGTACAAGGTTTGGGTCCCTGACTATCAGGCGGATAATGTCAGCCCAGATGAAACGTTTACCCTCAGCACCCTTACTAGTAACATGGCCACAAGGATAGACATAGAAACAGAAAATTTCCGATATCTCAGGCTACTGTTTACGCAAGTACTGCCGATCTGGAAAGCAGCTTTTTCTTCAACCTTTATCAGAAAAATCACTCATTGGAAATGAGGACTGAAGGACAAAAGAGGAGAAGCAAGAGATGCATAATTGCAAAGAGATGTGACTAGAGGTGCACACACATTTTTTTTGACAAAAGAAGAAAAAATTTATTTTTAAATTAAAGCTTTTTACAATCTTTTCCTGCAATTTTCTTTGAAAAAAAATATCGAAAAGAACAAAACTTTTTTTAAATTGCTTCTTTAAATCTTTTTTTTAAAAAACACCTTTTAAAGACCAAAAAATGCATAATTTGTTTTGAAAAGGATAAAAAATTTTGTTTTCTATTATCCCATAGATTACTGAACACGCAATAACCCTTATCCCCAAGTGGCCTCCGGGCCTTGATAACTGGTGACTACCACGTAAAAAAAAAATGAAGCTGTTTACAATCTTTTCCTGCAATTTACTTTGAAAAAAAAAAAAAATTGAAAAGAACAAAACTTTTTTTAAAAAATTGCTTCTTTGAATCTTAAAGACCAAAAAATGCAGGATTTGATTTGAAAACGATAAAAAATTTTGTTTTCTAAACATTATCAAAAAATAAAAAAATAAAAATTATAGTTAACCCCCCCCCCCGCATAAAAAATATGTTTGACACGAAACATCATTAAATGAATAATAAAACAAAATCATTTTAATAAATTTATTTATCTGTTTTTTTTTTTTTAATTCTTTTTTATTTATATGATTTCCTTTTATTTTACTATTTTTCTGTTTCATACTGTTGTTTAGATTTGATTATCGGCGACGCTCGGCATAATCCGGCGGTTGACAATATGTTCCGGGCAAAGCCGAACGGACGCGTAGATAAGTCCGGTTCAAAATAAGCACAATTACAGACTTTTAATCATGTAATTAGATTAATTATTGTGGCGTGTGGTCGAGTGAAAACCCATTCAAATACGAATTGAAAAAAAAAAATCAAAGTTTTACTTGAAACAATATTAAAAAGTCTAATATTATTTATTCACAAAGAAATAAGATATTATTTTACATTGTACAACATGACAAAAAGGGAATCTATAATAAAAATCTCACCTGTCTTTGTATGTACGTACGTATGTATGTATGTATGTATGTATGCATATGTCTGCCTAAAACCTTCGACAGAGGCAACGGATTTTCATGATATTGGTATCATTTTGAAGCTTGACACTTCGCACGATAAATATCGAAACATTGACCAAAGGCATTAATTCCTTCACCTTCAACTGGCCCCTTTTCTTACAGGGAGGGGGTCACTTTTTTCGCCGATATTTTTGAAAGTCATCCTCTCTTTTCGATTCTCTAGTCTTAATTTAAACCTACATTACTTCCGGTTTCGCGATGGGCGCAACAACAAAGACGTCACATTTTTTTTTTCACGTTCTCTTCCACCTTCGCGGTACGGGTTCGAACCTGCCTGCCTACTACCACTTTTTTTTTAATCAACACACACATTCAAACACACGGGCAACGCCGGATACTCAGGCTAGTGCAACAATAAAAAAAGAAAGGAAGGTGCTTTTTACGAATAGGTATACAAATTGTCAGTCATGATAGAGTCGTGACGCCAAAAGTTCAGATTACGAATAAAGTCTAATCAAGTTATGACTTTTATAGAAATGTACAAATAAAATAGAGCTGTTACCTGATAAACTTTGTTTTTTTTTAATATCAATTTCGAAATATCAAATTCCAATTTTAGCGCATTTTTTTTTACTATCCCTTCTTTTTTCTTTGCAACTTTTAATTAACATATCGAAAAAAAAAAACCCCAAAAAAAAACAAAGAAAAAAAAAAACGCCATTTAAATTATCTGTCTTTTGAATTGTTTTTTTTTTTTAAGACAAAATGAAGCAACGTATTACTTTTGTCTTTAAAAGAAATCTAAAAACATTTAAACTGTAGAAAAGTGATATCTGATTTTAAAATAGGAAAAAAAAAAGAAAAGAAAAAAGATTACTGCATTTGTTTTAAAGAAAGAGATGTTGATTACTTTCATGAACTGCATTTATCGACCTGCGGCTTCCACAAAGTTTTCGAGTGTGCTGGCCGCTGACGGGAATAATCGCAAGCGGTCTGTCGTGAAAAATTAAACTCCTATGAGAAAATTATACACAGGAAAACATGAAAATACATAAATAAAATTACAAACATGAATCTAAGTCAACCCTAATAATTAAACCCTAACTTGCGCGATTAAAATTCATTTTGAATTTCTTCCAATTTATAAAAAAAGTAGCTGTCATAGATTCGTATTAGCTAAAAACAAACTGTACGTTCGTTAAAAATTGAGGAAGACTCGGCCGACATTTTTCAGTTATTTCTGTCAGCTGCCGAGCAAGTCCGAAGCAACTTCGTGGAAATCGTGGGTCGATAAATACATACTACTCTATTATTATTATTATTATTATTATTATTATTATTATTTTTTTTTTTTTTTTTTATCCTTTGAGATTAGGTTTCATAATTTGTGTTTTGATTTTTTGCGAACTGTTATCCTCATCTTCATAGTTATTGTTTCATCACGTTTCGGCCAACTCATCCTCTGGCCTTCTTTAGGTGGTTAACTGCGACGGAATAGGAATGTTGAGTCTTGTAACTTTATCCCCAATAATAACTGCCTTCCATAGTTGTTGTTGTCTCACCACCTTTTCGGCCAACTAATCCTCTGGCCTGCTTTGGATAGGATTGAAACCACTATCTTCAGATAATGCTCACCTGGAACGTAGAGGCCCAACTTCTCTATCCACTGCGCCACAGAGATGATGATGATAATAATACCTTTTTTCCTCCTCTCATTTTCCGCAACTCGTCGTTCCATTTGTGCATAAGCTCGTTTTGCACTTTACAACAAATGCAACTTGAAAAATCTTACAAAATTAATGGATAATACCTAAAGATGGAAAACTAATGTTACAATATTTTTTTAAATGCAGAAGTTAAGAAACTTGATCTTAGAAATGGTCTAACTTCAGACTCCAAGCTTGAATTACTTACAGAACTGTTCTCGTACTGCGCATATATATCTTGGTATGTAGATATAATCCAACATCGAGCAGAAAAATGGCGGACTGCAATACACATTTTCAATAAGGTCCATGCAAAAACCTAGGGTCACAGCAACTACTAACGATGCCGTGAATATTGTGACCCGTCTGGTTATATTTCTCTCTTTAAGTTGTATTTGTGTCGGAATTAGCTTACCGACGAGTGGGGGGGGGGGAGAAAAGAGGTTTGAAGTCTTGCAACGAAATGTCGACGTTGCTTATAAGCAGTCTTTGCTTGTAAAAGTAACAAATGGGTAACGATGGTCGAAGTGTAGTTTGCCTAAAAGACATCAACTACAAACCGTAGAGCGGCCAGTCCTTTTATATATCCAAACTCTCGTCAACGAGATTCACGCGTGACTGGAATGTCTATTTAACTTGTAAGGAATAGGCACCCAGTTTCTTTGCTTAACGGACCACCAGCCGTGTTGGTCACAGCTACCAGTATTCATTTTTTCCCCACCAATCTACCCTCGGTAAGTCAAACAATTTAAAATTCTCATATTTGCGGAATAAGAAAGACGGCTACTTGTGTAAGTTGAATAAGGAAAGCAGTCAATGATCTGATCTTAAGAAATATTATCTTGAAAAGAGAACTTTAGAGTGTTTTCCCCCGTCACTGCGCAGAAAAACTTCTTGTCATCAGAGTAATAATCGATGTTAAGGAAATTCATAATTGGGTTGAAATATGTTGTTTGGCAAGCCTTTTCTTTAATCAGATCCATTACGGAGCCAACAATCATAAGAACTGCAAGCGAGAAAAACAGTCGTCTGCCCCGGCTGATTTTTGTATTCTGTAAGAGTTGCGGTCCTACGAGCACGAACCCTTGCGAAATGTAGGCAACGATAACAAGAAATTCACCCATCTTGGAAAAAACTTCCTGGACGGATATTCTCTTGTCAAGCAACATACAAACGGGATTCTTTTTATAAAAGTAACCCCATCTGTCGATGTAACTGATTATCCTTCCTAAAACTGTCGGCTCGCAGAACTTTTCTGTGACCAGATCAATCGTCCCACCGAGGACAAAAATAAATCCAAGACACACAAGTATGCTTCTAATTCGTCTCGTCCGAAAGTTGTTTGGGAGCTGGGGACAGATGATGATGGCCGCTTGTAACAGGTATACCAGGATTACAAAATAGCATTCCGTCCGGTTAAGCTTGGCAAGAGAAGACAGAAGAGAAGCAATGTCGGCATTGTCGAAGAACTAATTTGTCTTTTCCTCTCTTTTTTTTTTCAAATTTACAAATTTAATAGATTGGTGGTATATACGTTTCCTACTGCAATATTCTTAAAAACAATCGGTCAACAATAAATGCATATAAAAAATACTGAACCAGACAGAGTGTAAAACAGATTTCATAGCCTAGTGAGGGATGTCCTTTTCTCTTCCCTCCAACCTCTTTCACACAGAAGAGACGTTACGAGCATGTCTCTACTTTATCGTTATTTTCATGACAAGTGCTCATCTGGGCTCCAATCTCTGACCCCCCCGTCCTAACTTTCACGAAAAACACTCGTCTAGCTGAAACCACTATCAATAATTTCCCCCATTCTTTATCTGTGCCTAAACGTAGATTCCATGAACAAAGTTTTTTTCTTAGAACTGCACGCCTGTGGAACGTTGTTTCGTTTTCCAACTTTCCAACTGACTACACTATGGTTGTCTTCAAGTCCAATGTAAACAAGTTCTTGATTAGCCATTCCCCTTAAGTAATCCAATTTACCAAATTTCCTCTAAATAATGATGACTACGACATGTTCCCCTTGACCACTGCACAGTCATTAACCCATATCCTCCAGTGGCCTCCATGCATTGATAAGTGGTTACCTTTTTGTAAAACAAAATATCAAACCAAAATAGGTAGGCGTACGATGTAAATATTTTTTCCTAATAAATATCAAGACAAAATAGCACCAATAAAGAGGGAGCTGATATGAACCAAGCAAATCGATTTAAAACAAAAAACACAAAAAATAGATAGACTAGTATATATATATATACTGATAAGATCAATACATGGTCTAAAACAAAACGGACAAAACTGAACCAAATTCGTATAAAATATCAATCAATCATCTTTGGACGCTTCTGTTTATTCATAATACGATAACAAATAAAACAATATTATTGCATGATTACGTGAATGACATATTAATGAACATACAAGAAAGCACTCCAACCTTAACATAACATTAACGTGGTCGTTCATGTTAAAAAGGAAAACAAATTAAAACAACAAAAAATGAAATAAAAATAAACTAAAAATATATCGCGAACAGTGACTTATATAATGGAGCAACATTGCATCCCTCTAACACTAACATTCGTTAATTAGTCGAACATTATTTCCCCCCTCCAACACTAGAATTCGTTAATTAGTCGAACATTATTGCAACCCTCTAACACTAACATTCGTTAATTAATCAAACATTATTGCACCACTCTAACACTAACAACCGTTTATTAGCCGAACTTTATTGCAACCCTCTAACACTAACATTCGTTAATTAGCAGAACATTACTGAACCCCTCCCACACTAACATTCGTTAATTAGTCGAACATTATTGCACCCCTCTAACACTGACATTCGTTAATTAGCCGAACATTAGCAGAACATTATTAAATTTTACAAAAAGTAATGAAAATTTACACTAGCATAGATGTTGGGTGCATTTTAGGTAAAGAAGCCGGTATCCTCGGATTTCCTGATCTGTTTTAATTGGGGAAAAATAACGTATTTAAAAGAATAGTTTCCTAATAGATCGGGTGGACGTAACAATTCCGTTATACTTGAAACAGTTCGAGTATTTTGATATCTCACGTATTCCACACTCCTTCCCGCTATCGGAAAAGAAAGAAAAAAAAAGGGGGCACGTTCATTTCATAAGTGAAGAGAATTTCTTCTTGTAACTTTCCCCGTATGGCCACGAGCGTTTTTTTTTTTTTTTTACTTCTTTGTCTACACTAGTCACGAGAATATATATCGGCGAATATACACTTAATATGGATATAAATTGTGTCTATATAAACAAGAACTATCATTCATTTTCCTGACAGTTGTTCGCTGGTAGTTTAAAAGTTGTTTTAACATTAAGTGAACTGCATTCCCTTATTGAAGTCGCGAACAACAACCATAAAAAAAATGAGACAGAAATATCAGAAATTTCATAATCGTCCGTTTGAATCCAGTTTAACCTCAACTGTCCTTATTGTCCTTTTTTGCTTGCGATTTTCTCATTGCATTGACCCACAGGTGACTACGGTGTTCGAAGGACCAGGACTGGCATCGACCCTTCTTACGTCAAACAACGCTTGCAACCGACTGTTACCCGGTCTGCAGAAGTTAAGATTAGGCGTGGATATCACACAGCTCGACGTACTGCCTTTGAAAGCGACAGATAAAGATGGTTTCAAGTATCCAGTTATTGACTTCAGCTGTGAAGAACAAAGAACTCGCCCCATTGATGACGTGAGAGCAACTTAAACTTATGTCTTTATTAATTTTATTAAAAAAAACTTTTTTGTCTAATGTTCATTTATCATCAGTGGTGTAAATCAATTAAGTATTACGCATGTAAACTTGAGGAAAAAAAATGCTTGAAATGTCTTAACATTATCTGATTAAGCGAAATCATACGATATCAGGTCAAATTCGGTCGCCATCTTGTTTTGATTTCGTTTATTCATAACATGTTAACAGATTTCAAGTGTGTTTTCGTAAGTTTACATGTGTAATACTGAAGGGATTTTAAATAGAATTGATTTATTTAATAATATTTAACGAAACAACAATTTAAAATCAGCTTACATGTTTATACAGATTTTTCTCGCATTCTGCTCTGGCCGCGACCATTAATGTTTGCCAAATAATAAAAATCTGCTCTGCGTAAAAGATGAATTAATTCAGGTGTCATTTGTAAGGCTATGACAACAGCATATTCTTTCATTGTTTTGACTCTCGAGTATATATCCGACACAGTTAATCAACCGAGAACCACATAACTCTATATAAAGGCATATAAGATATCAACGGATACACACTCGAGAGTCAAAACAATGAAAAGAATATGCTGTTGTCCTAGCCCTAGTCATTAGTGTTGTAACTGGTTCAATTATTAAACAGAGTACACAATTACTAGCAGGGTGACCAGGCCTTGCCCAGGATTGAATAAAGATCGACGAATGTTTCACCCCCCCATATTTTTTATTGTCATCAAAATCAGTGAAATTGAATATTTTTCAATCAAATCGATTAGTTGGTTGCTCTAGTTGAGGACCCATCGCAGACCACCAGGAGAAAACTAACATGCCTCTTGCGGTGACTTAGTTCATAATACATTGCACTGTAGAGAACCTACTGTTGATTTTATACTTTTTTATGTATAATGGCTTGAATTAAAGTTTAAAATGCAAAAGTCAAATATCATACTTCAATAGTGCTCTAAAGCTAAACATTCATTTCGTAAGCATCCCTATCATATCAAAGATCCTACTGTGTACCGCTTTATTGCAGATCAATATTTTAAAAAAATTTTGTAATTATTATGAAACGCAGAGAAGTAAAATTTGGCACATTGGAAAAACATAAGGAGGTGCCTCATTTCCCTGATTTTTGTGGAATTTTGACCCAATATTTTGGAAGTTTTACTATTTTTTTATTAGCTAGTAATTTTAAGTGTGTATTACTTTAGTGCAAGTGTCTAAAAATGTATATTTTCGGTAATAAAGGAATATTCTAACTTCATATTTCTATTTATATGAAATAAAGAACATATCTAGTAAGTGTATAAATAAAATAAAACTAAACCAAAACAAGAACGAATTTCACATTATTTTGTTTAAGGAAGCATTTATTTATCAACACAACTAATATGCTTCAAAATCATTTTGAATCGCCTCTTGTCGACTAATGATGTCAATCAGCGGATTTGAAATGATGCGATGCTGGGGGAAACTTCCAAACTCTTCCTCCAAAGTTCATCCCTCGATGAAAATTGAACTCCCCCTTCATAAACTTTCATCTTTATTATTGAGCAGAGCTGCTTAATTTGGTTTATATCTGGAGAACGAGGTGGCCATGTCATCAAATTTTCTCCACTAATACTTAATGACTTAAGGTAGAATGCCGTAGCCTTGGCTGAGTGGAAAGGCGCATTGTCGTGCATAAAAATCAATTTGCAGTCATGCACCAATGGAAGGTCATCAAGCCATGGTGACAAATGCTTAATTGAAAATAAAATATAAGACTGGCTTGTCAGTTTAATAGCCTCTGTTATAGATTTTTCAGATTTAGCGAGACATTGCAGCGTGACTTTCTGAACAAGCAAGGTATTCCAGCCTTGTCAAATATAGCAACACTGTTGCTTTCCGGCCGCTTGATAAGCTCACGGTGAATTTTTCTAACATCACAAGTAGAAACTGAATGGAAGGTCATCAAGCCATGGTGACAAATGCTTAATTAAAAATAAAATATAAGACTGCCTTGCCAGTTTGACACGTTTTGGCACATAGCAGATTATTCCTTCCAAAAACATGACAACTTTTCCCTGTTGACGACCGAATCCAAGAGAACTCTAAACCTTGGCCCAACCATCTGATCCATCAAGTGTTGCTCTGGCCTCATCGGTGAAAAGAACATTTTCAAAGCTGGTTTTCATGTATTTCTGAGCCCAAGCCAAACGTTTTTCCTTATGATTTTGGTTTAAAACAGGTCTTGCTATGAACTTAATGCTTCTTGCAATTTCGTTTAAGACATTGCAGCGTGTCTTTCTGGACAAGTAAGGTATTCCAGCCTTGTTAAATATAACAGAACTGTTGCTGCCCGGCTGCTTGATAAGGTGACGGCGAAATTTCTAACATCACGAGCAGGAATTGACATTTTTGTTTTTTTGCCCTTCCTTGGTTTGATGTTTGGATTTTCAACGAATGAAGACAATGTTCTTCGATCTCTTCCAGGGTTCTTGACTAAATCTATAAGAGATAATCCTTCTGCAAGGCCTGCAACAACACGTTCATTTTAATTAGCTGCCAATCGACCCTTTCTAGGCATTTTGGGAGGTCTGCAATAAAGTGATACATACTTAAAACTTCGTCAGGCAACCTGAACCATTTGACGCTATAGAAAATTTTTTTTTTTCTGTAGCGTCAAATGGTTCAGGTTGCCTGACGAAGTCTAATTGACTGAAACAGATGGCTGCTTGTAGTAACTATATGTAACTGTTTACACTCGAAAAAATAATAAAAAAATATTTTGCTATCTCAAGCTTGAATTCACACACACACACACACACACACACACACACACACACACACACACACACACACACACACACACACACACACACACACACACACACACACACATATATTCCCTCTGCTTCATTTTTTTGTTATCAAGTAAGATCTTTGACTTACTTGTTGTTTCATAAAATACTTTTGCATGCAAAATCCGGTCACGCATTGTGCTAATTCCTACTCTCTGACGAGAAGGAAAGTATGTCTTCGAAACTCCGCGGATTAAGGACTACCCACTTATCTAGTGTTTCCTTTTCAGATTAAATAAGTTTTTAACTTTTTCAAAGTGTTTTTTTTACATATTTTATTAACTGTTTGCTCGTATATATATATATATATATATATATATATATATATATATATATATATATATATATATGATTGTTGAGCTGGATTAAATCCGACTATATGAAATAAAATGGAGGTGGAAGGACCTGAATACTCAAATTTTTAAATCTCTACGATATTTGAACTTTTAGACGTAATCCACCACACTAGTTTACTCTAATTTATTTTCTCTCATAAAATGTATATATATGTATATATGACATCTAATTTACATAAGGAAAATACGCTGCTCTCCCCCATCGTTATATATAGCCCCAATCCTCCGACTCTCTCGTCAATAACCATCCCTCTTGAAGAAGCCCCGCATAAATCGGGCGAAACGTTGAGTATTCAGGTCCTTCCACCTCCATTTTATTTCATATATATATATATATATATATATATATATATATATATATACGTATATATATATATGTATACATATATAAATTCAAGCTTGAGATATTCAAAAATAGGGACTAATGAATGCAACGTGGTTGTTAGATAATGCTCGATGACAAGAGCAAACTATTTTTTATTATGTTATGCACTTCGCTTCAGTTATCTCGCCTTCGCAATCCGGTGCTAAATTTAATTTTACAGGAAAGTGCTTCATTTTGAATATGTCTATCAGCATCCCCTCTTTAAAATTAAACAGGCGAGTTTAAAAAAAAAATTTTAAGGCCTGGTCTGAAAATATTTTTACCAGTGATAAATGATCTACTGTCACCAATAAATATGGCCACTCAAGTATAAGAATTCGGCATAACTGTAGCCAATACGAATCAGAATAATCTTTCAATGAGTTTCCTCACACCCCATGTTCAGCTCGCCGGGTCATCTGCAATGCTTTTGAAATAGAAAATATTAAATACTTGTTTTACAATCGCCAGTCACATCGTCCAACTAATTTGCTCATTCAAACATTCATACGACCTTTCCAATTTCCTCCACTATTATTTGATTCCTGAAATAGACATTCTAGTGTATCATCCTTCCTATTCTTTTTTTTTCAACCATTCCCAGAAGGGTGCGATCACCTTTGCTTGGGAAAACGCATATGATACTTGATGAGAGCATGTGTTGAACGCACTAGATTTAAAGTGGTCTAGCACCCATTGCTGAGGTTTGCACCTGTTGGTTTGTATAGGTTTGAAAGGCACAGTTTCCGGCTTTGTTGGAGCCAATAATCTCGTGGTCACCCAAAAGAGGCTGCTTCCTACTTCTTCTCAGAACTGCTCTGTGACAATACCGGGAAACCAGAAGGTAAGAGGCCCAAATCTTTTAACGCAGTTTGTGACAAGTAAAAACCAGACGTGTTGTCCAATACATATACTGCTTTCCGTAGCCAGTTATTGATTATTCGTCTTATCCGGTGGGTGGTTAATACCAAATACTTATCTGGGTACCTGAGGAATCTCTGAAATTTGGGCTTGGCCAACCAAGTCTGGGCCTCTGTACCTGCAAATGCTTGGATTGAGTGTGCGTACACTTACCGGTTTCCTCGGCACCCATCCAAAGGTCGTATGAATATTAGGTATCATAGTTACTTCTGCCTCTATTGAGGGAGATAGTTCTGGGGTGGTCCTCTGATATCGTTTTCCATTCCACGCGAGGTGAGGCACATTTATTGGCTGCAAACTGTTGGTCTTGCGAGTGTATCGATTCTTCGTAGAGTCATTAGCGAATATAAATGACCCCTCTCCTTTTAGCATCTTACTCGAAGTCTCATTTTTGTTTCCCGCCATTTTCTGGCAAACCTTGCTCATGTGTCCAGTTATTCCACAGAATCGGCATTTTAATTTGACGGCCCGACAATTCTTCCGGCTCATTGACCCCCTCAAAGGGCGGACACGTCGTGGGCTTCGGTTTTCTGTATCAGCCGTTCTGGTTTAATTTTTGCACTTGGGATGATGCAAAAGATGGCACAGTGGAAAGTTGATTCATCTGCCGCTTCCAGACAAATCAACTTCTGTTCTAGAGTGACAAGCGACGCTGCTTGTGCCAATATCTTACACTGGTATTCTAAATTCGCTAGCTCAGCGACCAACAGTCCAGAAACCATGTCCTCTTAGTAGTCTACTTTTTGTCAGCATGCTTTGTTATTACATTTAACCGTAAAAGCACAAAATCTGGCTTGGCCATGTAAATGAGACAGAAAGTGTGTTATCGACTCACCAATTTCTTGTGTCATCGAGCGGAATCTGTTCCTGTGTATTCTTGTCATGTAATACCAAATGATATATGTAATCTTGTTGGTACCATCTTGGCGTATGCTGTGCATACACCAAATGGACATACTGTCGTATGTATGTGACGAAGGGTTCATCTGAATGTGTGTACGTGTCACTAAATGTCTATGGTGGTTTATCGTGTTGCAGTCAACTTGTGTGTTCTTTACATTTTCTTAATATATCATTAACTGTTTTTTTAACCCTTTTAACACTGCGATGATCGTTAGTAGTGTCTTTTTAGTGTGTGTGTGTGTTTGTGTGTGTGTGTGTGTTTGTGTGTGTTGTGTGCGTGTGTGCGTGTGTGTGTGTGTGTGTGTGTTGTGACATATAACACGAATACATAAACGTGGCTTATCTGGTTCTGCTGCTCAGCCTCTGGAAGATTTTCAGCAATTCTTGGGAAGAATGATTCAATATAAATAGAAACGTTTCAACAGAGATACCAAGTCGCTATGTATTTTTATATGTGTTTAGGTATTACGTCTAGCAGAAGAGCGATCGACGATCTTTCCTTGTGTGGCTAATTCTTACACGTTCCTCGTCTGAGACGCTCCCCCTTTTTGAGAGGAGACTCATTCCAGATCATCTTCTGTTGACGTCATCAATTCAGCTCATCTATTTTCTCACGCTAACCTGATCACGTGACAACCACATCTTTCCGGGTCAGCTATCAGGCACTCTTCCGGTGCAACTCGTCCGATTTAATGTTTTGACAAATTTATCAAACATCTTTAAACAATAAATAACTTCCAGTATAAAATATTTTAACAACATCACTGGATAGATAGATAAATAGATAGACAGATAGATAAATAAGAAATAATTTCTTGCGTTTCTAACTACATAACACTCTTTTGTGTAACCCTTTCACTGTTATTAGTCGAATTTGTTGCACAAGGTACTCCTCCGTTGCGGAGTTGAGCATAGCTGGTCCCATCAAGTCAAACATTCACATATTTGCTACGATTGTGAGAGTCGCTTGTAACTCATTTCGTATAGTAACTAGGTCATCCAGTTGGCACTTGTCTTTATAACGGGCCCATGAATCCAGGAATAGTGTCCATTCTCCTTCAGTGGCGTCTAGCCCTATTGACCATTGTGCGATCTCGGAGCTTTCTTGTTGGAGTTCTACCAACTGTTTCATGAGTTTAAGATATTCCTGTTCCATAGTGTAATTAAGCGCCCAAAGTTAAATTTCCGTTTTTTTCTCCTTTGTTGCTGAAGTTTATCGTAGCGCCATTTAGAATTGGAGAAGCGGTCAGCACTGAGAACCCAACCATTGCGTGTATTCGTATATTTGTAGCTCTAAGGGGAGATTACTCCTGCTTGTCACTGGCCAGTCCTAGAAACATAATTACCACTTCCATAGTTAGTAGTAAAGAAAGTTTTACTTACGTGCAGTTCCAGCCGTAATCCTCTAAAAGATATAGAATATCAAGGGTTGGTAAGGTTTTAACTAGGCGTTCTTATCTAAAAATTCACCTCATATTTACATATATTGGCACTTGTGCATTGTGGTTATTTTAGACAATTTTTTTCATCTTTTAAGAACTTTCAGAACAAGGGAGACAATTCGAATAAGCCCTATCTGAAAATGTAAAATTTTCGTGTAAATTTTCGGTAGAAACAAAACAAATACAATAAAGTAATACAATACATATTTTTCTTTTTTTTTTTTGCAGGTTTCGTATGATGTGCCGGATCACGTTATTTTTATAAATGGTAAACTCGAAGACATTTCGAAATCAAAATTCTATATATTTAAGAGATCATCCGATGTCCTGAAGGTGATGGGCACTAATGTTGGCATCGATAGCATTACGGAAGGTTTTTTTTCAGCCAGTGCTTCTTATAAGAGAATGGCATCAAAAATCTACAATGAATCACGCTATGTTGAATACATTGTATCTTACCAATGGACAGGGACTGCAAAATTTGAACCACAATATAAACTGAAACTTGGCAGATATGCTAAAATACATGTGGACAAGTAAGTTTCAAACCTCTTCAAAACTCCCCCTCTAATCTAATAGAAAAAAAACCCTGGACTGGATTCTTGGCAACATTCTCCGCTCTTACACGTTCAGTCCGGTTCTCGAGAACTCAACTCGTTCAACTCTCCTCCGACCTCTACTTTGCCGGCTTTATATTGTCTCATTCAGGCAAATTAAGACGCGATCGAACCTAATGCTTTGTTGCCTTTTCGTGTCCCGTCGGTCGGGTTTCGAGTTCGCACATGCCACCCTTAGCAGTCCGCCTCCATGACTGCAGTCAAACCACAATTTTCCATACCTCCCCCACCTACTGCTGAACAAAATAAGATCTTTTGTTAAAAAAACAAAAACAAAACGTTGTCGCTTCTATGTTATAATAGTGAAAAAATATTGGCTTTCAAGCGAAACAAATGTTACGTACGTAATTAAGTCTCAAATAATAACATATCTAAAAATTATGAAAAGTGATCAGGTAGAAAAATGATTATAAATGAAAAAAGAAATTTGTGAAATCACCGTATTACACTTACAAATAAATGAAAAAAAAAAAAATTTACAGAGAATATAATTAAGTTCTGTTGCTTACGTCACATGATGAACGTAATTCAAAATGGCGGACACATGTATCCCATCTATATTTTATCGAAAACATTTTTTCTATTAATAACTATTTTTCTACCTCATCATTTTCCGTAATTTTTATACATGTTACTATTTGCGACATGCCATTTACATAGGTACCATTGTTTTTTACTTAAAATTTCGCTTTTGTTGGTCTTTCATACTAAAGTTTGAAATATCATTTCCCATTAGTCTGCTAGATGTTACTTTGAAATATTATTTTCCATTAGTCTGTCACACTTAAGTTTGAAATATTATTTTCATTGTCGTTTACGCTTAAGTATCATTTTTTTGTTGGTTTGTCACGTTTAAGCATACTTTTTTGTCGGTCTGTTTCACTTTGGTATTATTTTGGTCTGTCACATGTAAATATTATTTTCGTTACTCTGTCACGCTGAAGAATCATTTTTTGTTTGTCTGTACACTTAAGTTTGAAATAGTTTTTAAAATTTTAAACTAATATGTTGAATGGACGTATCTTTAGAATCGATTCTTTCTCATTCCATAATCATTTCTGATTCTTTAAATCAACTCGTTTTTTTTCTTTTTATTCTTAAATGCAGGTTACTGAAGAACTCATTCGAAAGCGACCCCGAAAAATACTTTAGTTTCATCGAGTACTTTGGAACACACTATTTCTCAATTCTTTATTTTGGCGGTGCCTTACAGTTTTATCTGGAAACCGGGAAGGATTATCATCAATTGGTGTCGGATGGTGCCTTGGAGGCGGAAGCCCGTGCCATATTCACTAACTTTCTGAAAGCGAGCGGAAGTTACGAAGGCCCACTAAAAAAAGTAGATCCATATTTCACAAAGAACACTAATACGTTTATGAGGTAAATGTTAAAACTGTTTTTATGTTTCTTGGTATAAAAATCAGTAACTATTCTACATACAATTCTAATTTTATGTTATGTATATGTTTATAGACAACGAAAGTGACCCCAATAAATACTTTAGGTTCTTTGAAGATTTTGGAGCATACTATTTCTTAAAACTCTATTTTGGTAGTACTTTACACCATTATCTGGAGATCAACAACTCTTATTACCGAGGAAAATCGGACAGAGCCGTAAAAGCGGAAGCAAGTATAGAAATGAGACAACAATGAGATTGAAGTTTCATTCTATATAAATAAACAAACTTTATTTGTTATCTTCGTTAGTGGCGTTTTAGCAAAAGAGTACAAGAGATAAACGTGTTAGTAAGAGAATCATAGATAGAAATGTATTAGTATGATGAGTCACTTGTTCGTACGCACACGAGTATTTAGAGTGAAGAGTTCGTTGTGTGGGAACGAAGATAAATTACCCGACAATTAGATATAGGTCAGGCCTGTTGAAAGAGAAAGAAAGAGACAGATGTTCTCGTGTGAAGATAGAATGTTCGTTTGGGTACAGCACGTGAAAGCAAGTAGGAGTTTGAAGAGATATATAGTTAGCTCATTGTACTTACATCCTGTCTGGGACAGCAGCCGCAGGTGAAGTCTGCACCCAGGCAGGGCCAGGATCCAAAAGAGTTAATAGATTCAGGTTTCGCCTTTTGTATACTCTGTCACGTGATAGAGAGCTGACTTGTGATTGGACAAGCCAGGAGAAAATGAATTTCAAATCTCACAGTTGTGTGATCTAGCTTGTTAGTAGCGGCTGTCAGCTGCTGCACAAGTGTCTCATCTTTTTTTAACTTTCTAAAAGTGAGCGGAAGTTACTCGCACGAAGTAAAAACAGTGGGCAAAAATTTCATAAATATTACCAATATTTCTATCAGGTAAATAGGCAGATATATTTTTGATGTTTCTTGGTTAAAAAATAATCACCGATAACTACTCTGCGATTCTAATTTTATGTTATGCAAACTTGTGTTGGTAGAAATAAATTTTTGTTGAAGAAATATTTTGTGAAAACAAACAAGTAGTTTTTTTTCTCCACAATTTTCGAACGAAGGAAGCTGACTGGTATTTTTAGGACTAAACTGTGAGAGCTTGGAATTGTTAAACTTGCCGAGGGTGGGAAGGAGGGGAAGTAAGGCATCTTGGGTGTGGATGAAGATGTTGGACAGTTTTTCTGTAGTAAAATATACTGGTGTTCAGAGTTGATGCGTAATATAGGCATGGGGGATGTCCTTTTCCCTTCTCTGAAACCTCTCTCCCACAGAAGAGACGTTGCGAACCTGTCTTTGTTTTATCGTTATTTCTATGGCAAGTGCTCGTCTGAGCTCCAATCTCTGGCCCACCCTCGCCAATCTTTCACGATAAACACCTGTCTAGCTGAAACTACTGTCAATAATTTTCAAAGCTGCTGTTTCGATCAGATGATGACATTACGATTTCATAAAAAACCTGGTAAAATGTATTTAAATCATAAGTAAGGTAGACATTTAATTGGGACCCACATCACCAATTGGTGACACAAGGTCAGAAAGTGGGGATCTAAGCAAGCTCCCCTAAAGGATGGGCACTCCTGCAATTACAAAAATTGCCTGGGCATCCACGTCAGCATTCTCCGGTCGGATCGCCTCAGACAACAAGCAATAAACTTGCTCCACTCGAAAGCTGGGTGGCAAGGCCTGGGAGGATTGACCTCCTGAGTAATACCTAGGCGGTGTCCCTCAGACCGACAGGTAATGGGCCGGTTCCTGGCCCCGCACCTGTCAGGCGGAATGTCAAAAACGGATCCTTGACGTGTACGCTACCCAGTCTCCCTGAAGCCAAAGCCGCTAGCAGACTCAACCCCATCAATAAGTAATGAGGATAGATATTTGGTTACTCCCCACCAGAACAATGTGTGACACTAGGTCAAGAAAGTGGGAGATAGGCAAGCTCCCCTAAAGGAGAGGCACTCTTGCAATTACATAAATTGTCTGGGGGGGGAGATCATTGTCGGCATTCCCCGGATGGGGCACCTCAGGCGACAAGCAATAAACTTGCCCCACCCGAAAGCCTGGTGGCAAGGCCTGGGAGGGTGGACCTCCTGGGTGATACCCGAGTGGTGTACCTCAGTCCGACAGGCACAGGGCTGGTTCTCGGACCTTCACCTGTCGGGCTGACTGTCAAGCATGGATCCTTGACGAGTACTCTACCCAGTCTCCCTGCAGCCGAAGCCGCTAGGAAACTCAACCCCATCACGAGTAATGGAGTAGATATTTGTCTTCTGTCCGCAGTAGCAAAGTGAGACACAAGGTCGGAAAGTGGAAAGTAGGCAAACTCCCCTAAAGGAGAGGCACTCTTGCAATTGCAAACATTGTGTGGGCATACCCGTCGGCATTTCCTATCGGGGCGCCTCAGACGACAAGCAATAATCTTGCCCCATCTTAAAGCCGGGTTTCAAGGCCTGGGAGGGTAGACCTTCTGGGTGATACCCAAGCAGTGTACCTCAGTCCGACGAGTACAGGTCCGAGTATCAAGAATGGATCCTTGATTAGTATTCTATCCAGTCTCCCTGCAGCCGAAGCCGCTAGGAGACTCAACCCCATCACGAGTAATGGGGCATTGAGATTTAATTGCTTCTCACCACAGCAATATGTGGCACCAGGCCGAAAGTTGGGGATCCAGCAGGCTCCCCTAAAGTAGGGTCACTCCTGCAGTTGTAAAAATTGCCGAGTAACCCCGTCGGCATTCCCCAGTCGGGGCGCCTCAGGCAGTAAGCGATAAACTTACTCCACTGGAAAGCCTACTGACAAGGCCTGAGAGGGTGGACCACCTAGGTATTATCCAGGCGGTGTATCTCAGTCCGACAGGTGCTGGGGCGGTTCCCGGCCCCTCACCTGTCGGACTGAGTGTCAAGTAATGAATCCTTGACGAGTACTTCTACCCTGTCTCCTTGCAGCAGAAGCCGCTAGGAGACCTTCCCCATCACGAGTAATGGGGGCGAGGAGTTTACTCCAATAATTTCGAGGATCGTTTTTATAACCACAGTTATAACAATCAACCAATCAGAAGCTTCAAAAGTTATTATAAAAAACGTCGAATTTTGTATTCAATCAGTTCGCCGTCAGATCATTTTTTCAGCGTGAATGTCGCCCGCCATCCTTGTAAGCTGGGGAGCTGTTATTTTAAGTAGGTCCTGGTAAGAATGTTAGGCGGTTATGCAAATAGTGCGTGATAGAAACTCTAGTATAGGTTTTACTTAATAAAGTACTTGCTATCAAACGCAAGTTTAGCCTAGGACTAACAAAGACCCCTATTTTTCCCCACTTCCCCCTACTGGCCCTGGTGCCTAAGTTGTTGCGGACCCCAAATAAGGCCTTGGCAGTAGATAATGCCAAGGTCGGGGCCGTAACGACTAAATACAAGTTCGCCGTCAGATCATGGCCGCATTGATTCTTTGTTACCAGGAATTATTTAACACTCAAGATCGGGACTGCATTGATTCTTCGCCGCCATCTTTGTTACTAAGAATTACTTAACACTCGAAATCGTGACTGCATTGATTTTTCGCCGATTTGATTTACTGCCGCCATCTTTGTTCAACATAATGTCTCAACACTTAACAGGTTATGCGTCCAGCCATCGTCTTTGCTTTGACGGATCGGAATCTAAAGTTGAATAGTGACAGGTAAAATTTCTGGGGTATTTAAGGATATAAAAACTACACAGTTATACAATCTCCAACAGAGAATCCTAACGACCCCCACTTTATCGAAAAGAACGCGACTGTTTCTTTTTTTTCAGAATTGATTCAATGCTTAGACGATAGAAGTCTGTCTCTGATTATAAGAGACGCCTTGGATGATGGACAGAAAGGATTGAACATATTAAGAGAACATTATTTATCAAAAGAGAAACTGAAAATTATATCACTATATACAGGACTAACGTCTCTGAAACGTAACGCTTAAGGGACTTCTAGCCGATTTTTAAATCATTTACAACTGTTATAACGCAAAAAAAGACAAACCCATTACGTTCAGTGAATTTAAAGTGGCATTGCGCAGTTACGAGGGGACGAATCGGATGCTCGTGGACAATACCAACTCTAGCAATATCATGAAGTTCACAAATGCTTCTCGAAAACCGACACAACCAAATTAAACTTCTCACCGTAATGTTTTTCCCAAAGTAATTTTCCCGAGAAAAAGAATAAAATTATCTGCTATAATTGTGGATGACCCAATCAGAAAAGTTTCTATATAGTTTCCCTCTTTTATAAGTTTCTCGACATAAAAGTTAACATATAAACTCCATCAAAAACGTTGAGAACTTTGAAGAACATACATTTCTATTCACATGTAACTTTGACGATAATACAAACGGTAAAAATCTTCTTGTAGACTACGGCGCTACAGCACACCTTATCACTAAGGAATCTGATTTTATTAATTTTGATTCAAACTTTAATCCACAGTCATTTTATCGGATTGGCCGACTGTAGTCAAATAAATGATATAGTCTTGAAAAGAGGCGATGCTAAAATATCACTAAAAAAATAATCAGGGCGAAATTTGTAACTGTATTCTTAAAAATGCTCTCTTCATACCTACATTTAAGCAAGACATATTTTCCGTACAGGCCGCCATTAAACAAGGCGTGAATATAAAGTTTGGTCCAAACAAGTCAAAATTGATATACCCAAAATGGAACTGTATTCAACATTAAAGAAAATGGCCGATTATATTATTTAAAAAGTATGGTTCCCTCAAAAACTGCCTGTCATGACTTGGAAACCTGGCATAAAATTCTGGGACACTGCAATACAGCTGATATTAAAAATAAATTACCAAATGTAGTCGAAGGCATAAAATAATACCTTCAGGCGATCTCCCAAATTGTGATGTTTGTGCACACGAAAAAATA
>NC_136507.1:83177544-83342544 GCF_053919585.1 Euprymna scolopes
ATGTTAACCCAACTAAAACTCTATGTGGTCGTAACAAGGATCGTAAGAATGATATAATCTTAACTAGTAATCTCATCCGATTCAATTACTGTAATTATTTAACTTCTGATTGTTTTAATTTTTATAAATTTATTATTACTAGCAGACTCCGTGGAAATTCCACAGTAGCTGAACATTTGTAAAACATATTACAAATAAAATGAATAAAAAATAAAATAAAAAAATTACGACAAATTTATAACAATCTTTTTAGTAAATTCATTTTTAAGCATTTAAAACTAAAAATAATTAATTTTAAAATTTACATTCTTTTTCAATGAAAATTCAACACAGAACAGATCGTTTATTTTTTTCTGAATAAATTTTAATATAAATTATAAAGGAACAGATGTCAATTTACTTGCACATAAAAAATTATAAAGAATCTATAATAAAAATAAACTTATAGTCTCCTCTCAACACGACTTTTTTTTTATAATTATAAAATAAAATAGACAATTTGAAACCGTAAACAGGCAGCTGTCTTTTTTTTTTGTTGAAAATTTCTGGAGAGGAACTGGTTTTAATGGTTTTTAACTGATAAAGAGCGACTATAAAGTGAGGTAATTCGTTTCTCATTAATTAATGTTTGCGATGATGATATTTTTTTTTTGACACCGGAGGTCGAAATGCAAATTAATATTTAGATACATAATTGAAAATAAACAAATTAAAAATATCAAATGGCCTTGTGTCGAAAACTAGGTTGATTCAAATGTTGAATGATGTAAAAAAAAGTCACATAATTTGAGGGACAAACAGCCCTTTCTGTGGATGAGTAATGCATCAGGAGTAATATCTTAAATCATTTTTATGATGAATAAGAATATCAGGAGAGTAGATTCTGAATCGTTGCAAACGTTTGTGTGTAAAAATAAGAAATGAAGGAATTCGAGCAAACAACACCAGAATTTAGAAAAGCAAGAAAACAAATCTATCTGCCCCGGTTCTAACACTCACTTTCCCGTCGCCATCTTTAATCGGTTTTAACTTAAAATATTTGATGCAGAAATCATTAAAAATCTTTACTTTGTAACCATGTAGAAACGACCAATAAATAAAATCTTATGTTTTATAAAGTTTTAATTTCTTCTTTTTTTTTGTTACTCATAACTTCAATTTATAACAAAACTAGTTGAATACCCGTCCTCCCAACATGATTATTAGCAATAATTTTAATTTTTTTTGAGATGAGGGATAGTGTATGCTTGCATGAAATAATTCTCCCAAGCATTAACTCCTCTTTTGTTTAGCTGGTTTAAGGACAGTGATGTATCTGGTTTGCATTAACTGACACAGAGCGTGTGTGGATGCCTGTGAGAAAATCAGCAGCAACCGAGGAATAGCTGGCTAGCGAAAATATTAGCAGCAGCAGTAGCCGTTAACACACATATGGAAATTAGCAAGTGTACAGAAGTTGTGTAAGAAGAAAAGGATAAAAAAATGCCCCACGTGGTCGGGAAGAAAAAGTTTTTCTCAGGCACAATGGATGTGTAAAGTTGAGGGCGAAAAAGCACCGGATGATGGCCGGCACGAAATAGCGAAGATAAAGACCTTTAAAAAGCACATGCGTGTGCGAAGAGACTTTTGTAATATAATGTACAGTGGTAACGTCACCAGCTTTGAATGCTACAGTTTTGCTTTCGGTTTCGATTCTAGCTGAAGGCACCAAAATACTTTTTTAAAAAAAAACTTTTGAAAACACGACTTTATAATAATATATACGAACAAATTAAAATATATTTAGGCGTATTTTATGACCGGGAGTTCCTCCCCCCCCCCCGCTATTATGTGATAATCAGAGGTAGCTAAGTCAGGAGAATACGCATGATGAGGCTATGTTTCCTGACCAAAGAGAACTTTAATCAGTAGTGCTATGTAAGGATGAGCATTATCATGATGGAAGATGAATCTCTTTCTGTTGATTAAAAATCATTTTCAGGTCAAAATGGATGAGAATATTACAGAAAATATGAATTTGATGCCTTCGCTCAGTCTCGAAAGACAAAGGATACCCCCTGCAGGGGCAGATGCGTGTGTAATTGTAAGGTAAGGGTTGCGCAATCACAAACCGCACCTCTCCTTAATCGGCACTAATTGAGTCCAGTGGCAAGGAGAAGTTCAGAACGACTGGAAACAATGCCGAGATAAGCAGAGAGAAGACACAGCACCTATAAAACTCAAATGGTCACCCATTTAGTACTGACCAAGTTTAACGGTGCTTAACTTTGGTGATCCAACCGGAACCGGTTTGTCAACGTTTTGCCGTACATAAAACGGTTTTCCGTACATAAAATATGATTGATGCTTAAATAATAATAAAAAAAAAATTATAAATTAGCCATGCTGGTATGATTACGTAATAACAGCATGCATGAAATAAATTACAATGATTCTTTTACAAAGCAGCAAAAAAAAAAAAAAAACAAAAAAAAAACAACAACTTTTTCACCGACCAGATCATTTGTTTTTTATTTTTATGATGGTGCAATGGATAAAGTTCTAAGCTACAATCAGTTCTAATTAACAGTCCTCTGCATGTTGAAGGATCAATCCTATTAACAGGCGATACTTAGAATATCAAAGAAATTACTTAAGACATCTACTTAGCCAAGGCTGAGGGAACAAGAAAAATATAACACATCGATTAAATAAAAACACCTCATTTATTGAGATTGTCAGACTGACTTCATCATCTTTGTTGTTATAGTCACGACGTTTCGGCTGTTTTGCCCTCCGGTCTTTATCAGGTGCTTTGTACCGAACTGTGGAACCGTTTGTTAGGAGTCTCGAACCCAACCCTTTATTATTATTACGGGGGTACCGTGTTCGGACTCCAGCTAGGCTCTGGGACATACTTGCTGATTCTCTGTTTTGAATGTTACTTTTCACTGGCTCCGTTCAGGATTGAACTCAGCACCTTTGGGTAACTGTAAACATTGATACAACGTCTAGGACCACGGCCATATGTCACTAGGACTGGGTGTATACAGGCAATCCTTTTTTTGATCCCTAGATTGTGACTAATGGTTTATGGTCGGTTTCAAATATAAAATGTCTACCACATAAATATCGGTGGAACTTAGTCACTGCAAAGATTATACTCAACGCTTCTTTTTCAATCTGTGAATACGCCGTCTCTGCTGGAAACAGCGTTCTCGAAGCGTGAGCTATCGGCTTTCTAGATCCATTAGGCATGATATGTTGAATGCATGCTCCTATGCCGTAGGAACTAGCGTCACTAGCGATGACTATATTTAATTTTGTGTCGAAATAATTCAGATGTAAGTGCGCTCTTTATTTTGTCAAAAGCGGTTTGACATTCTTGCGTCCAGTTCCAAGAGGTGTCCTTTTTTAACAGCTCATTTAAGGGAGCTCGCAAATTATGCATCCCTTCAATAAAAGATTGGTAATAATTTGCGAGTCCTAAGAAACTCTGCAAGGTTGTTACGTTATCAGGTGCTGACATGTTTTTTATTGCCGCAGATCTTTCTGGGTCTGGACGTCGCCCATGTTTATTTATTATATGTCCAAGATACTTAATTTCGCTCATACAAAAGTCGCATTTATTTTCTTTGGCTTTAAACTCGAATTCTTGTATTCGAGTGAATACTTGTTTTAAATGCTCCTTATGTTCTTCTAGGGATTTGCTCCTGATAACAATGTCGTCCAGGTATGCACATGCGCACTCAATACCAATTAGCATGGTGTCCATCGCTTGCTGAAAGATCGCAGGCGCTACTTTGATGCCAAAGGGCAACCGGTTGTATTTGTACAATCCCTTATGCGTGTTGATGCATAGTATTTTTGAGCAATTCTCCTCGACCGGTATTTGTAAATACGCATCGCTCAAGTCTATCTTGGAGAAGATATTCCCACCATTCAACTTTGTGAATATTTCTTCTGGGCTTGGTAGAGGGTAATGGTAATCTTGTAATATGGAGTTTAGACCTGTCGAAAAGTCTGCGCACACTCTGATTTCATCATTCTTTTTCTTTACATATACGGTGGGGGCTGCCCAGTCGCTATGTTCTATTTTTGATAGTATTCCTGTCTGTTACAATCTGTCTAATTCTTTATTAATCTTTTCCAACCCAGCGAACGGAACGTTTCGCTTTTTTCTAAAAATTGGGCTGGTGTTTTCTTTAAGTTCAAACGAGGCCTTAAATTTATTGCAACGATCTAATTTAGTCATGAATACTTCAGGGAATAATTTTTTTAATTCCTCTTTTATATTTCCTGTTGCTGGAGTAGTACAATCTATTTTTTACAGAATGTATTGGTTGGCTTATCCCACAGTCCAAATTTCTCAATCAAATCTATTCCAAACAGATTTTAGCTATTTTTCAATACGAACATTTTTAATTTCTTCGTAATCCCTTTTAATTTTATCGGAAGGATAACTTCTCCTTCAAATTTTATCTCACCACCAGTTACCCTCCGAGCTGATTTACTTGTTTTCATCATGGTTGGTTTACCCAACTTTTTCCATATATTCAAGTTTATTATAGAAATATCGGATCCTGAATCCAGTTGTAATTTTATTGGCGTTTTAAATATTTCCACTTTTATGTATTTTCGCCGATTTTTGTCTAATTTTTCCTTTGATTTTGTTTGCTGTACTCTCTTTCTGGTGAAATCTTTATATCTGCAACAATCGTTTTTGTGTCCGACTTTCTTGCAAATGTAGCATTTTTTCTTCTTATAAGGGCAACCTGATTCCCAATGTCTTTCTGCGTATCTCTTACAGTTATATCTAGGGACAGACTTGTTATATTCTTTAGTATAATTATAATTATTATATTTGGAATATCTCATTCCATGACTGCTTTTATTTGTATAGTTCTTGGTTGGTGTATATGGTTTTCTAACCTTTTTTACATATGCCACTCCGGATTCTTCTATCTTTTTTGAATCCTTTTTTAGTGAAATGGCCCTTTCACAATCCTCTGCTAATTTCTGAAGTGTTAAATCTTGCTCAGATTCCAGCATAGACAACACTCGTCTGCGTATTTCTGCATTTTCCGTGGAAATTAACCCTTGTGCGAAGATTAGGCATTTGAAATCTTCTACTGTTAGTTCCGCTAGCTTAAAATTATCACAGTTTTTATTGACAACTGATGCGTATGTCAAATAATCTTGGTTGTCCATTTTCCTAAGATTCATACACAACCATCTCTTATGAAAAAGAGATATATTCATACATATACTACTTCCATGAAATCTAATTCCGTAGTTTTTTAGGTAATATGTAATTTACGAATTTACTGTGTTCTGCTACACCCAACTTCCTGAGTAAAAGGCTCACTTTCTGGCTATTTGGCCAACTTTTGCAGTCCAGTTGAAAGACATCCTCGTATCTTGTATAGTATGCTTCAAAATTATTTTCTTCCTCCGGCACATAATTAAATGTGTCCATACTATTAAAAATAGTTGTATGCGAGAAATTAGCACTGTCGACATTTTCTCGATTATTCTTTAGTAGTTCCAGTGTTCTAGCAAAACGTTCATTTTGCCTTTCTTCATGTTCAAATTGTAATTTCTTCTGCCTTTCTTCATGTTCAAATTGTAATTTCTTCTGCCATTCTTCTTGTTCAAATTGTAATTTCTTCTGCCTTTCTTCTTGTTCCAGTTGCCAATTCAATAATTTCTCATCTCTTCGTTCATCTCGCTCAGCTTGTGCCTGTTGTTGCGTCTGCAAAAAGTGCATTAACATTCCAGATAAATCTTCCATTTTTTAGTGTATTCTAAAATATAAAATGGCTTGTGTTACAACAAAAATTGTTCAGAGTTCCTGTTTTCAAAAAATAATAATATCGCTGCTCGAATAATATTTTCTCACTTCGCTAGCGAGTCAAGCTCATCCAACCCCAAAATATAAAAATCTGAGGCTTTTAATGAAACCATCAAATACGATTGACTTTTCCGTTTTAGTAACAGTAAAACTTAAGTACAACTCTTTCCACAAAAAGAAATAAAATTTTTCAACTCGAGTCACAATTGAAAAAAATAAAATGTATGGACTACATTTAATTCTTTCTTTTGTTTTTTTCCTTACGTGACGTTTTACTGTCTTATATCCGTTATCCAGTGACAACTTCAGTTTAAAAAAAATTATTTCCTTGATTTTAGTTTAACTGTGGTATTTTTTAATACCGAAGAGAGGAAAAAATTTGGTCTACTAAAAAGTCTTTAATTGATGTTTTGCTAACGGAGAACAGCAATTAGGAAATCCCCCCTTTTTTTTTCGTATGTTACTTTCTTGTACGTTTGCTCTTCGTAATTTAGTAACACGAATCTGTTTGTCGTTTTACAACAAAGCAAAAATTCACTTTTACAGTATTTTTGTTTTTTTTCAAGATGGATTCCAAGAGAAACGGCGTAAATTGTCGCTTTTACCACGTTTGAGTTTTTTTTTCTTTTTTTGCTTTGAGACTGCAATTAGCGGTTTTGGTTTGTCTTTTTTTCCCGACTAATATTTTAGTAAATAAAATACTATTAATCGAGGTTACTTTTTTTTTTTTAACCTGAATGCAGTTTTTGTTCTTGGAACTTGGGAAACACCTGTTTCTTTCTTTTAGTGTTGTACTTCCACGAGGAAAATATTTTACCGCTTTCCAATGTTCGCTCAATTTCTAATTTTTTCCGCTTGAGTCGACGTCTCTTTAGCGTGAAATCCGTTTTTATGACTATTTCGTTCGTCAAAACTTGTATTCCTTAGAAAGGTCAACCGTTGCGTTGTACTTTTTTTTTTTAGTGAGTTCTTTCCATTTCTTCGTCAAACTGTTATATTTGACGTTCATCCTCGTCGCCAACTGTTATGTTTGACGTTCATATTCGTCGCCAACTGTTATGTTTGCAGGTTGAACCAAATAACGTATAAGGCAATACAAATGAAGACTCAACAAACAAAGGTAGATCAATAAGAAGTGTATTAAGAAAAGTATATTTACAGTATATTTACAGTATATTTACATAATGGTTGTCAAGTAAGAGAGTCTTGGCTGGAGAACATATCTGCTCTCAGCTCGGCCTTCAGTGGCTTCTGGTTAACACACACTCAGACTAACCGAGTCTTGCTATTTATGTGTAATATTATCCACATATGTAAATGAGTGGGTGCCACCACAACACATAACCTTTTTCCAAGTCCTATGATTCATTTGTATATTCATTGCTCAGTTACTTTTAAAAAAAATTATTTATATTTTATTTATATAATTTCCGCTTCTTTCTAAGCTACTTTGTTCGCAACCGAATCTTCAGAACCATTATCAAAACCTTTTTATATCCCCGTCATTTCTTATGGCTAAGTAACATTTCAACACTAAGAAATTTAATTCGTTGTCCGTATTCTCTCGGAAAAGTTTGTACTGTTTACCAAAAGATTGTCGCAATTGCCATTCTCTATCTGTATAACAGAGGACTTTGAATACTCAAAAGGAGTAGTGGGCACTTACCCTCTACCATAGTGATAATGCAAGCGGCTGCAACTTATCGTCATAAAGAGTTTCAGTTTTAAAAAATAATTTCCTTCATGTCATATGTTTTACTTGACTGCCACGCAGTTATGCTTGCCATTTATTTTACAATTAAAACGATTTAAAATGAACCGGTCTTTTCTTTTTCAGTTTTTTATTTAGTAAAAATATAAAAAGTGTACAATGTCTTCATATTTTATAATCTTTTTCCACAAGGGCCAGATAATTGTAAACGACCCATAAACTTAGAACAAAACATTAGAAATAGTTTTTTTATATTCTAGTACCAACTGAATACATTATGGATTGTATTTAAACGCGTTATAATTATTTAAACCTTTACTCTAGTCTTGCATACGCCGGCCAAGTTTTTTTTTCTAAATTTTAAAACATTAGCAATTTATAAAAACAAAAACAAAATTAAACTGTAGATATTTAGAATTCCCGGCGAAAATCACTAAAACCAAGACAACAAAAATTTGCAAAAACATTTTTATTCAATCGATGTGTTAGATTGTCCTTGTTACGTCAGCCTTGACTAAGTAGAAAGCGTAAGTAATTTCTTTAATATTTCGTCGGGTATACGTAGCATATTAACAAGGAAAGTAACTCCATTATGCTTCAAACAAGGCATTTATACTTGTGAACGCATAATTTATGAAGAATTGGCTATTAATCACCCCTTAGAATTCTTCGGTGTTTTTTTTAGTCAAACATTTTATTTTCGCTGATTTTCGTCCAAAGATTTTTCTAAAATATTTTTTCTACCTTATCGTTTTTCGTAAGTTTTGGATATATTTATTATAGTAACATGGCAGTTAAGTAGAAAACACTAGATTGTCTTGAAATTCAGTATAAAATTTCGAATTTTTCTATTTTAAGCGGGGAAATTTACAGATCTATTTTACTTTGTTTGTTATTTTGCTTTGTTTATTTTGTTTCGCAGGTCCTGGATATGACCTTAAACTATATCCAGTGGTGAGGCCCCAACTTGTGGGCTTTGGGGAGTGTGGAGCTACCCTTTAATTGCCATTGCTCCCAGGTCCACTCTGACCCGGAGTGGTAGTACCTGTTAGGGTCCGAACTATGGGTTAAATAGAAACTGACTTGAAAACAACAAATATATTCTATTAAAAAGTGATTCTTCAAAATCACTGGATTCGGCATTAAATAATCTGAAAAGGGTTGATATGCTGTAAACCAACCAACCAAATTTATTTTGTTTCGAAATTATTTAGATGACGATTCAAATAAATTCATTTTTTTTCTTGCTATTTGAACTACTATGTTATTCTCACAAAGTTTCTGCCGATATAACGCCCGATCTTTCTTCAGGTTCGTCTTGTCAAACACGAGAATCTTTATTTTGAACTCAGGAATCTTTACGAAATATAGTACGGAGGTTTTTATTTAATCGACGTGTTATATTGTTCTTGTTCTCTCAGTCTTGGCTAAGTAGATGTCTTAAGTAATTTCTTTGATATTCTAAGTACCGCCTGTTAATAGGATCGATCTTTCAACATGCGGAGGACTGTTATTTAGAACTGATTGTAGCTTAGCACTTTATCCGTTGCACCATCATAACAAAAAAATGATCTTGTCGGTGAAAAAAGTTATGTTGCTGCTTTGTAAAAGGGTCATTGAAATAATTGTCATTTATTTTATGCAGGTTGTTATAATTTAATTAATTTATAACATTTTATTTCATACATATTTTTCTGCAATATTCTCACCCATGTTGACCTGAAAATGACCTTCTTTAATCAACAGAAAGAGATTCATCTTCCATCATGATAATGCTCTTCCTCACACAGCACTACTGACTAAAGATCTATAAGGAGCATTTGGTTAGGAAATATTACTTCATCATGCATATTCTCCTGACAGCCACCTCCGATTATCAAATATTTCGAAGATTACAAAACGATTTAGATGGCCTTAGGTTAACATCACGAGAGAAGACTTAACATAAGTTTGATTGATATTTCACATGAAAACCTAAGAAATTTTACAAGCGAGTCATTTATAAGCTTGTTGACAGATGGAATCAAGATAAAGAGTGCAAAGGTCGTTATTGTTATGAATAACGATTGGAAAAACACACAATTTTCCATTTTAAGGCGAAATGTTAAACTCGGCAAATACTTTTGTTAGGACTTGATATTTAATGTATTCAAATTAGTTTATGTTTATGAAATTGCACGCATGTCTATAACCGTATATTATAAGAACCTCGTTTCCATAATGTTTTTGTAAGAATATATATGTTTTAATATCAATGTAAGTGCAACAAAATACTACATTATAGATGTAGTAATATATATATATATATATATATATATATATATATATATATATATATATATATATATATATATATATATCATCATAATCATCATCGGCGGTCACTCGTGTCCGAGTAAGACTGTCCTCCATTGAGGCTTCTGTGGGTCCTCAGGTGAGCATAGAGCCCAATCCTAGACCCAATTCTTCTTGTGCAATTTGGGCAGATAAAGGTAGTGGTGGTTGGGTGTGGTTGGGTGTGTCTGGTTGATAATCTGTCCTTTCTATGCTTGCGTTTATCCTCAGCAGCTTAATTTAGGTCACTGCTATAAAGCGCAGCACTTTCGTGGACAGCGCTCCTCCATGCCAATCTGCTCCCAGCCACGTCCTCCCATGTCTCAAGGTCCATGTGAGACTGCTTTAAATTTACTTTGATGTTGTCCTTATACCTCATCTTTTGGCCAACCTGGGCACGCTTTCCCTATATATATATATATATATATATATATATATATATATATATATATATATATGTATCTTCCAAACAGACAATTATTTTTATTTACTTACACAGGAAAAAAACTTCATCACCAGATTCACTCCTGAACTGAACAGAACCTAATACCATCATACAAAAACATGAAATGCAAGGTACACTCGCATGCACACCCATACACATACACATATACACACCCACACATAAATCAGAATCGACACATTAAAACACACACACGTGCGCCCATACAATCACACACAGACATAACACCCCTATCTCTAATACAACACACTGAACAACACCAACCCTACTTAACCTCGAAACCAACAACACTAGGAAACACCTAGAACCATAGTATAATATCTGTTCCAACACCTCGCTCTCTCCTCAGTCAGTGGAGGAGAACCCCCTCATGACTGAAACAACTATCATCCTTTTTATCATCCCCCTCCCATACCTATACCCCCTCCAATGCCCCTCCCCCCGGGAAGCAAATAACCCCAAAATACTATAAAACAATATACACATTCCCAAACCAATAAAAGCACACACACACACACACACACACACACACACACACACACACACACACACACACACACACACACACACACACACACACACACACACACACACACACACACACACACACACACACACCCACACCCTACCCCACCCTAAAGGAAAAGAAAAAAAAACATTAGGAGAAAGAGATAGCGACTACAGCCAGGTCAACGGTCTCCCTCACAAGCCCAATAAAAGAGCAATAAAAATTGAGCATGCCAATGAATAATAAACACTTACAAGCCTCCACCCCTTGGAAAAACCTCAAATTAACTACGAAAATCGCCATTTTTACATCTCCAACACATTTGAAAATAATTTCTGACGAGGACGCATCACAGAACGTCTGAAAGGCGCGTAAAAACGATTTCAATGACTTAAAAACATTATTACAATGATCCACACATAATTATCAATGAAAAACCAAGACACGGAATAATAAAATAATGTTAAAAAATACACATTGTTGGTGACTACTCCCTTATTTAAATATATATATATATATATATATATATATATATATATATAGAGAGAGAGAGAGAGAGAGATAGAAATAGATAGATAGATAGATAGATAGAGGTATGCAATTAAATTATTTATAGCACAATCAAGCTTTTTATATAAACTTTGTGTTATTAATAACAATATATAAATAAAAATACAAAATTGAAATATTTTTACAATAGTTACATATATAGCACATTTGCGTGTGAAAGAGGTTGAGATTGTGCAACAGTTTTTTTTCCAGCAAGCAAAACCTGTCTGAGTGCATTTAATACCAAACGCAATGTTTATTGCGTATTGTTTGAATGTAGTGTGCGATGTACAGATGAAAACGAATGTAAAAATGCTACAGGATTTTATAGCAAATCTATTTCTTCCTTCTTTCTTAGAACTACTTTTTTCTTTTCACAGTAAAATAAAGGAAGTATTTCACATACTTGCGTCAAACTCAGCATCTTCAGCCAATGGAAATGATTCCCTCTCATTTGAAACCATAGAGTTAGACAAGCCGATTTGAAAATTGAATAAAAAAAAACAAAAAAAAAAAAACAGACAGCTAAAATTGCCAGACAACACAGCAAGTCTGCTTAAGCCTAAAAGAACACCAGAATGCATTATGTAGTTATGCTTTCTCTTTCTCTGCACCGTCTGGCTTTTTGATCCGGTCAGGAGAAGGAAGTGAAAAGAATACTCAGCTACCATTAAAATAAATAATCACATTCCGTGCAACATTTTTTGAGATCGCACACGCATTCTCACATATAACACATGATAAACATACACATTGACAACGCCGGCATAAGCAAATGACTACACACACACACACACACACACACACACACACACACACACACACACACACACACACACACACACACACACACCTACCAAAAAGCTAAGCTCATACATACACGATGCCATACAACCTATTATGCACACACTCATATTCACGTTGACAAACACATAGTCATACACAATGACCTTATCTATTCTGCCTAGATGCATGGCGCCCTACTTTTTATGAAGAGTACTATCGTCTGTTTTTCATCCCTTTCCAGTTGTGCAAAAGGATTTTTTGTGTTAAACAACAGTACCCTTATCTATTCTTTCTTCTGTGAACTTGAAGAATTTTATAATTGTTTCGAACAAAAAGGACCCTTGATCTCAACTTAAACGTAACATTTATTTCTCCTCGCACAGAACACTCCCTGCTAGGTGATTTTATCACATGCTACTCGAACATCTTCCATGATGCATTAATTTCGTCCATTCCTGTTATTGAAGGACTACTTCAGACTCCTTTGGGAATCGAAGCAGTCATCAGGGAGTTACTCTATGCCAGCCAACAAAGACGTTGATCTCTTCTCTCCCTGAGCACTAGTCATCCACAACTGAAGATAAATTGCTCGCAGACATTTGCCAGTCGAATAACTTTTTACTTTATTGCTTAATTCCTTTCTTCATTTGAACACTGACCAACCTTCTCCAAACTACACTCAACGGTGTAGTTGACAGAAATAAATATCTTTCATTGTTCAAAAAGTTTTTTCCTTATCAGCAAAATTTATCCTAAGCCAAATACTAATTCTTATTCCTAATCGTAACCGTTGCCTACTCTCTTCTTTTGTGAAGGACTGCCTAATTTGTTCAATCGTGGAGTCAAACTGACTCTTGATCTCAACCAAAATATGTAACAGTCATAAACATAAAAAATCATTTCATTTGACAAAGAACACTCCCTGCTAGGTGATTTGATCCAATATTGCTCAATCAGCTTCTAAGACGCATTCATTTCATTCATTCACTGAAGGATTACTTAGACGCCTTTGGAAATCACAGCAGTATCAGAGAGTTACCCGGCGCCAGCCAACAAAGACATTGATCTCTTCTCTCCTGACGCTGTCCATTGAACCCCCTGAACACCAGTTATTTCACCTGAAGATAAATTGCTACAGAAATTCGGCAGCCCAATAACTTTCTAATTTCTTGTGTAATCCATTTCTTTATTTGCAAACTGTCAAACTTTCTCCAACCTACACCCAATGGTGTAGTTAACAGAAATAAATATCTTCCATCGTTTAGAATGTTTTGTTTTTCGTTTTCTGTGATGATCGTTTTCATTGCTACAAATTAGATTACAGAAATAGATTTTAATATTCTACAATAGGATTGGCTTCTATAAATGGTGACCCAACATGTCTTAACACAAGTCTTTTTGATTATTAAAATGACATGCAGAAACAACAACAACAACAACAACAACAACAACAACAACGATAACAAAAAAAAAAAAAAACTCCCTGTTCGATGTTATTCAAACAACTGTAGTTAAAACACGAAATTCTGACATTTATGTAGCAATATTAACAATGAAAATATGTACAATGGCACTCGAAGATACAAACAGAGCTGGAATTAAAAAAAAATGCATAACACTTTTGGCTTAGGGAAAATAGTTGGATCATTCTATCGCTCCAGAAAAATAGCCCAGTCTTCACTCAGTCCTTTACTTCTATAGGAGACGGTTCTATCATAGATGAGATACTCCTGTCATACCTGCGTAGGTTTCGTTCAGAGTACTCTTTCTTGCCTTGACAGAGTACCAAACCGATTTGTAATCCAGTAGAGAATAATCTTTTCTCTACAGCCCAGCACACAGAAGAAAAATTGCTAGTCTCTCTCTACTCAATCGATATATTCATGGTATTTGTTCGTCTGAGCTTAAATCCATCTCCATCCCTTTAAAACAAGCACAAAAGGGACTACCTGGCTCCAACTAAAATGTTCATTTCTATCTCTCCCTCTCCCCACTCTTTCCCCCTCTCTCTCTCGCTCTGTTCCAAAGACAAGTGTCACTTCCATAACACATTTTTTTCTAGAGTATCCCATCTGTAGAACCAGAAAGCTTATTTTCCATTTGACCACAACATGGCCGTCTTCACGTCTAATGTAAACAAATACTTGTTGAACAAACCTCTTGGATTATCGATTTCTCTTAAAAAATATTTCTCCCCATTGCACAATTGTTTCGAACCCAGGCACGGTGGCAACTCAATTGACAATCTCTTTAACCATTATATTGAACTTTGATAAGTGGGATTTCATTAGTAAAAAAAAAACAACAACAAAATGTGGCATGCAGTTAAATCAATTCTGATGAACTAAATCTTACACTTACATCAAATCTGTTGCCAAGATTGCTGAAAAAATGGTTCATTTTATCGCTCCAGTAGATATCTCACTTCCGATACAAACCTCTATCTATATAAGAGCCGAATACCTTCTAAAATGGGGTACCGTTTCCACGTCTGGCCAGAAGCTGCTTGTTGCGCCCTATCATGCCTTGATATAGTTCAAAACCGGCTTTAAAACCTAGTATGTGATGCCCTTTTCTCTTCCCAGCAACCTCTTCATCACAGAAAAGACGTTGCGAGCCTGTTTCTGCTCTATCATTATTTCCATGGCAAATGCTCATCTGAGTTCCAATCTATGCCCACCCCCTTCTTGCCAAACGTCCAATCGTCGATCTCTTTAACTCTTATATTCAACATTAACAAGCGGTATTATGTTAGTAAAAAGAAAAACATAAAAAAATGCTACATGCAGTCAAATCACTACTTATGCACTAAACCCAGGTCTTCCTTGGTCTACAATGCACTCCTGATGCCTGGCGTATCTAGGTACATTATGGAGTTGATGCAAACAAGATACTTCACTGCCGTTAAACCTAGCAACACAAAGGAGGAGTTAATGCTTAATAGCCTTCTTGGTAGGACGAGTATTCTGCTAGTTTTGTTATAAATAAAAATTGTGAGTAACACACACACACACACACACACACACACACACACACACACACACACACACACACACAAAGCAATCAAAACTTTATAAAATATAATACGATTTTATTTATTGGTCGCTTCTACATGGTTACAAAGTAAGATTTTTTCATGATTTTTTCATCTGACATATTACGTTTAAAAGCGTTTAAAGATGATGAAGAGGAAGTGAATGTCAGAGGTTGGACAGATGGATTTGTCTTCTTGTTTTTCACATTCTGGTGTTGCTGGCTTGAATTCCCTCATTTTATTTTCTCAGAAAAAGGAAAAAAGAGAAAAAAGGACACCACGAGCTCAGGAGAAGAAAATTGATGTCGAATTAAATGGACGTGAAAAGTTGAAGACGAGAATTGGTCGGCTGTGGTCGGCATGCGGTCGGAGGAAGAAGAAAAGTGAAGCATGCATGGTTCCTCGTGAGTGCACAGTGAACAAGGCATAAAAAATGACTAAGTTCAGCATTTGCCTCCTCCCACCATTTAACCCCCAAAGTCTCCAAGGGATTCAAATTCTGGTGAAAATGAACAAACGGTGCAGTTTTAGGCCGTAACATATGCAAATTTGAGTTCTTCACCATGTAAAAAAAAAATGACTAAGTCCATCATTTGCACCCCACCCATTTAGCCCCCAAAAGTCCTCAAGGCCTTAACATATTTAATTTTGAATTCAGCACCATGCAATTTTATTAATAAGCACAAAAGTGTCAATTTTCACCATTTTTACCAGAAAGGCACCCCTAGGGTGCCAATCGTAGGGGGGTGGGCAATCGGAGTTTTCGCGGAAAATCTGTTCTGTTTCTTTTTTTCTTTTACTCATGTCATGTTCAGTGTTTGTGCAAAATGTAAAAAATATCCAAGGCATAGGTATTGAGAAAAGTGCAGACAGAGGAACGGACCAACGGACAAACGGAAAAACGGACAAGCGTGAATTTACAGGTACACTCTCCTTTTGTTGGGAGACCAACAAAAACATTTGTTAAAAAAGAAAAATAAAGATGGATTTTTATTTTATTTCTTTCCAGTTTTATTTTTATGATTTCTAAAATCAAGTGTAATGCCATGTAACATTACATAGCATAAAAAACAATCCAAACTTTATGAAACATAATAAGATTTTATTTATTTGTCGTTGCTACATGGTTACAAAATAAAGAATTTTAATGATTTCTTTATTTGACATGTAAGGCTAAAAACCGATTAAAGATGGCGAGGAGGAAGTGGTCCAATGGATTTGTCTTCTTGCTTTTCAAACTCTGGTGCTGTTTGTTGGGATTCCCTCATTTCTTATTTTTACACACAAACGTTTGCAACGATTCAGAATTTACACTCCTGATATTCTTATTCATCATAAAAATGATTTAGGATATTACTCCTGATGTTTTACTCATCCACAGAAGTCGCTGTTTGTTCCTTATCTTATGTGACTGTTTTTACATCATTCAACATTTGAATCAACTTAGTCTGACACATAGCCATTTGATATTTTTAATTTGTTTAGCTTGACTGTTTTACGGCATATCAACACTTATATATAATAAAACCCAACGGCATATCAACACTTATAATAAAATAAAAACCAACCAGAAGATGAAAACTTATAGCAATTGGATCGGATGAGATTACTAATTTAGATGATGTTATTCTTACGATCCTTGTTGCGACCACATAGAGTTTTAGTAACTTTAACATTTCAGCTTAGTAAAATTCCCCACCGGATGCGGCAGTAACCAGTTTTATAGTTAGTATTATCTAGATAAGTCGTTGTCCAATCGTCATTTGTAGCACACGGCATTTTCTTATCTCCTCCGTTGCACTGACTTTCATCATACATAGAATACCACTCATAACATAGTTTCAGGTTACGGTACCAAATTGGAGCAGCATCAGGAACCAGCAGACGCCATTGCATCCGGCAGCCACCCTCACGCTCATCAGTCTTGTCTCTGTATTTCGGTGTAAAATTATCGACTGATGCACAAAGGGTTTTGGCAGCTCCACTACCGCATTGACCAGGATCTCCATCAGGCCTCCAGCGGAAGCAGATTTTTATTTGTTGGAGCCAATGTTTCTTTACAGGGCCTGACTTCTGAATTCCCCATTGCATGTCACAACCCTTCCCCCGCTCGTTGGGATTGTCTTTGTAGGAAGGCAACATGCTTCCTATTTTTGCACAAACGTATCGTGCGACACCGCCTCCGCACTGTCTGTCATCACCAATTGGTTCCCATTTAAAGCAGAGTTTATATTCGTCCACGAACCACTGTGGTACCTCCAATTGGGTTTCCAACGTGTTACCGAGTGTGATAACGGCAGTATAGTCACTTGCATTCAAGACTTCCACTTGATTTTTATAAGAAGATATTTGTTGATCAGATCTTGGATATTTTGTGGTGGCCCAATTTACGAGGACCACCAGGAAATCGATATAAGGCTTATCGATATGAATCTGAATAGCCTTTTCCATGGATTTCCTTTTCGACTGATCTTCAATGAGGTCACTGATGGGTTTAATTTCGCCACCAATAATCCATGGATGTTTACTTATAGTAGACTGCCATTGGTTTATTCCATCTTTAAGCAAAATGTTTGCATTGCCTCCATAATACCTAAAAATGAATAAATAAATAAATAAATAAATAATATATATATATATATATATATATATATATATATATATATATATATATATAAAAGTGAACGTGTCTGTGTGTGTGTGTCTGTGTACATTTCCCTACGCAATAACTCTGTCAATTTTTAGTCTACAGACTCGAAATTTGATATACAGGGTACTGAGATTTGGGGAAAATCGAGGTGATCGGATTTGGGCCAGAAATTTTGCGATTAAGGGGTCAAAGTTCAACGATTTGACCTTTGTGAACTATACCACACTCCTCCGACAATTTTGGGTCTACGCACTTGAAATTTTAGATATAGGTTCCTTGGACATGGATCTAACTTAATAACTTGATTGGAGCCCAAAGCAATAAAATTGAAGGGGTCATAATAGGGGTCAAAGTTAACAAAAATTGATCTCTGCGGTCTCTTCCAAATTACTCAGACAATTTCTGATCTAAATATTTGAAATTTTACATAAATGGTATTCAGAGATAGGGCAAGCTTTTTCATCAGTTTGCATCGAAAATATTTAATTACCAATATATAAATGTATGTATGTATGTCTGTTTGCATGTATGCCTTAAACTTTCAATAGAGACGACGGATTTTACCAGGATCAGTATCGTTTTAAAGTTCGACCTTTCATACGACAAATATCGAAAAATTGGCTAAAAACATTAATATCTTCCTCTTCAACTAGGCACTTTTCTACAGGGGGAGTCACTTTTTTCGCCAATATTTTTTAAAGTTATCCTCTCCTTTAGATTGTCTAGCCTTAATTTAAAAAAAGTTGCTTCCGGTTTGGCGGTGGTCGTAACAGCATAAGCGTTATGTTTTACCCCGTTCTTTTCCTCCCTTGCTGTACGTGTTCAATCCTGCCTTCCTACTACCACTTTTTCTTTTTGCTCAACATACACATCCAAACACCCTGGCAACGCCGGGCTGAAATGCTAATATATATATATATATATATATATATATATATATATATATATATATATATATATATATATATATATATATATATATATATATATAAAATACGTATTAAATACGTTTGAAGCAAAAACTACGCATTATTACAAAATAAACAGGCATTTATTTTGTTTGAAATTTATATTGAAACAAAATAAATGTCTATTTTTATAATAATGCGTTGTTTTGACTTCAAACGTATTTAATACGTATTATATTTTATTCAAACTCAATCAGCGCTTCCAAGGAACAAAAAAATCTTAACATATATATATATATATATATATATATATATATATATATATATATATATATATATATATATATATATATATAGTGTATCACAAAAGTGAGTACACCCCTCACATTTCTTCAACTATTTAAGTATGGGACAATACTGAAAAAAAAACTGATTTTTTGACACGATGAAAAGTTATCTGTCTGCAACATATATAACAGAGTTAATTTATTTTTCCCTCCAAATAATTCAAAATATATCCATTAAAACTAAATCCTTACCACCAAAATTTTGTGTGGCCACCATCATTATCCAAAACTGCCTCCACTCTCCTGGTCATGAAGTTTACCAGAGCTTCACATGTAGCCATTGGAATGCTCTCCCACTGTTCAATTACGACGTCGCGGAGCTGGCAGATATTTGATACTTTGCGCACCCCTATTTTCTGCTTGAAGATGCCCGAAAGATGTTTTATTGGGTTCAAATCTGGAGACATGCTTGGCCAGTCAATCACCTTTACCCTCAGCCTCTTCAGTAAAGCAGTGGTTGTCTTGGATGTGTGTTTTGAGTCATGATATAATAAATAAACAAATAAAATAAACATACATATACATAAATTATATATATATATATATATATATATATATAATTTATTTATACAAACATTGATGGCTACATATGTGCATACATGTTTCTGTAATCACCCGCGTTGGGGGATTACCTCTTCAGGCCAAGAATTATCGTCGATATATATATATATATATATATATATATATATATATATATATATATATATATATATATATATAGTGGAAATGGTAATTAATAAAATCTGAAGAAAGTGCTCAATACTGTTGTAGAGCAAATATGCGTTTTATTTTTTATTACCGTATCTTTCTGTTAAGTTACATTATTGTTTCAGCTACCTGGCCGTTTTTTTGGCCGTCTGTAGCTTCCTCAGACTTTTACAGAAATGTTCGCTATTTTGGGATGAAAGAGGGAAAGAGTGAATAGGTCAGGGGGGTACGAGAAGAGCGGAAGAAAGAGAGGAAGGGAACAAGGGGAAGGTGGGGGCGCTTGGTATGTCGGTAATGTATTAGTTTTGGGGTTTAAAGAACTTGTGGGGGAGGATCTGGGAATTCATTTCTGGTGTGGCTGAGGGCATAGGGATACATGGAGGGGAAGGGGAATATGTGGGGGTGGGAGGAAGGGAGTTACTTTAAAATTCGAGCCTTAATGTTAAAGTTTTTATGCGTCTCGTTGGTGAGATGATTTCTTGGTAAGTATGTCTTGACCTGTTGGGTGTTTGGGGTAATAAAAAATAAAAAGTATATATATATATATATATATATATATATATATATATATATATATATATATATATAAATAACTACTTAAATTACTCACATAAAATTAATATACGAAAGTATAGATTTATGCGTAAACTTTAAGTATTTACTTCAAAATTGCTCAATACGTAGGTAGAGCTTGTTAGAAAGTTATAAAATGTATATGGCGATTAAGCTACACTGAATATTCCGCGTTTCATCCACTCTAGGATTTTTCAGGCATAAGCTTAATCGCCATATACATTTTATAACTTACTATATATATATATATATATATATATATATATATATATATATATATATATATATATATATATATATACCTATATACTTTGGAGATTAGAACAAATACATATGTACATATATATATATATATATATATATATATATATATATATATATATATATATATATATATATATAAACTAACATAAAAAAAACGCATGTAACCTAGATTTAAAATAGATAGATAGATACCTACGTTCACCGCCAAAAACAGCACACTAAGGAACGGGGAAATCGGATGTCAACTGGGCCTTTGCCCTGTAAGTGCCTGCTCATTGGCTGATTAGGAAGGGTGCGGCAGAAACTAGAAAACTGATTGGCTAATTAAAAACACAATAGAAGGTGCGTATATAAAAACGCGAAGCAACCAGAAAATCCTCGCATAAAGTCTGATGAATCCTAGCATGGATGAATCGCGGAATATTCTGTGCAACTAAATATATATATCGTAAGTTGTGAAAATATATATGGCAATTAAGCCATATATATTTATATATATATATATATATATATATATATATATATATATATATATATATATATGTATATATTTCTGTAGAAATATATTTTCTTATAATATATATCAATCCTCAGAAGCTCAATGTAATTACAGAGCAATATAGAGAATAAATGACAAAAAAGTTATATTCCAAAATTCGTGATGTTGACCATCTTATATTTTATTCTTTTAATTCAGTGTACTTATACGCTCCTTGACAGTATCTGTTTTGTAGCGCAAAATCAATCATTTAATTATTATATCAATCAGTGAATCAATTATGCCCTTATCTCATCAGAAGAAATAGTAACAATCAATCCGGAAAACGTGTGATTTAATATGATTAAAATCCGAAAATTGGAAGAGAAGTTGCAAATACCTTTATATTTTTCCATTACGCCATTCGAATTTTCATCAAACAAAGTCATTAAACCCAACTATTCGTACTAACAAGTTTAATTAATTTACGAGTCTTCTACCAAAAAGTTTTATTATTATTATTATTATTATTAATAATAATAATAATAATAATAATAATAATAATAATAATAATAATAATAATAATTCTCATTTGTGTATACATACTTATGAAAATAATATCAATAAATTATAAACTATTATACATATTTGTATATACGAAACTAAACTAAGCTAAAAAAACAAAAACAAAAAAACGGTTGATGATTTCGGTTATCATAACTAATCAGTTGATTTGAATTGAAAACCATACATAATTTAATTCTGTTGGCCGAAAATCGATTAAAAAGATTTTCCCAAATCTCAATACTCCTTATGTAAAATCTCGAGTCTGTAGACTGAAAATGAGATATTTGGTAGGAAAATGTACACAGACACACTACTAGCAACATCTTTTCGTAATTACGAGAATGTAAGATCAACAAGGGCATACAATCGACTTTATGGCCACCTGTTTGGCTGCGGAGGGAGGCAACGTACAATCGACACAATTTTTACGTGAAACGAGCATCCAACAAAACGTCTGTGTTTACATTTTGGGGTGGGGGCGAGACACGTAAAAAAGATGGCAAACCCCCGTTTTTTCTTAAACAAACAGGTGGCCATAAAGTGGGTGCTCAGTATACGTTAATTTATTATAGAAAAGTAATCCCCCACTTTTTTAAAAGTAACATTTCTTCATATCTTGGAAACTACTCGTTTGCTGGAATGGGTGAAAAGTCGATTGTCTGCCCTTGTTGATCTTACATTCTCGTAATTACCAAAAGATGTCGCTAGTAGCGTATCATTGAAAATAAACATGGCGTCATGTTTTTCTCCGATAGAATTTGTCATAATATTTAATCTTTTTTAAATAAAAAAACCCTACTTGATCGATTTACGTGATTTTTGGAATATGACATCTTCGCGCGGTGACAGGTATATACATCATAAAGCTTTTTAAAGATTTTTGTTGAAAAAAATTTTTTATAGGCCCAGTCATAGACAAGCACCGTTTAGTTTTGTCCGTTGTTTTATTTGTTATTTTTGTTCTTTCTGTTTATTAGTGTATACTTTAACATTTTAATTTTCTACGAGCAGTAAATGCAAGACATTTAAAACGGATAGCTTCGATAAGTTTTATTATTATTATTATTATTGTTGTAAACGTTAGGGGTTTCATAGTTAGTTGAATAGTTGAATCACTGAAACTAGAAATGCTTACTAACATGAATACTTAACAAACGCAGATAATTCACGAGTACATAAATGCAAATTTTATTACGAATTGACAAACAGGAAAATCATGTAACATCACAATACAGAGCAACAATAATTTGGTACACATTTAGAAGTAGTTAAAGTCCCACTTTGTCTCATAGTGGGACAATGTTCTCACCGGGGTAAAACCTTACATTTCCTGTTAAGGCCGAAACATCTCTATCTTCTTTTTTCTCCAAAGGGAAGTTAATCCCCCGGTGTCTATATAAACTGGTGTTTTTTTACCTACATTTGCCTACATTATTATTATTATTATTATTATTATTATTATTATTATTATTATTATTATTAATTTATTTTTTATTTTTATATACTTTCATTTTTTATTCCATTTCTTTTTTCTTTTTTCGTATTTTTCCTGCTTATTACAATGCTATTAATTTATTTTATACGTGACCCCACCTTGATCTGTATCCGCTACAATTTCTCTCCAATTTTCATTACGTACTCTACTTTTTATAAGCAGCATCGCCTGAAGGGTTCTCTAGCTACTTGTAACTGGCCGACCGAAACATGCTCATGAATATGTAGTGACAGAGCCATAAATTTTTATGATTATATATATATATATATATATATATATATATATATATATATGAGTACTATGATTGATTGATATATGAAAACATAATTTTATGCATAAATTTTCATATATTTCAGTATTTACTTCAACAGTGCTCAATACATAGGTAATGTTATAAAAGTATATATGGCAATTAAACTACACACAATATTCTGCGTTTCGATCTCGTGAGAATTCGTCAAGCATAAGACATACGTCTGACGAATTCTTACGAGAATGAAATGCGGAATATTCTGTGTAGCTTAATTGCCATATATATTTTATAACTTACACACACACACACACACACACACACAAACACACACATATATATATATATATATATATATATATATATATATATATATAGCCAGTAGAGTTTAGTTTCCTAGAAGTACATCCAATGAAACAACATGTGTCTACCAAAGAGTGCTCAATGAGTGAACAGAGCAGGTATATTAAATTTATTTATACAAACATTGATGGTTACATATGTGCATACATGTTTCTGTAATCATCCGCGTTAGGAGATTACGTCTTCAGGCCAAGAATTATGTTCTCGACAATAATTCTTGGCCTGAAGACGTAATCCAACAACGCGGGTGATTACAGAAACATGTATGTACATATGTAGCCATCAAGGTTTGTATAAATAAATTTCATATATATATATATATATATATATATATATATATATATATATGTATGTATGTATGTATGTGTGTGTGTGTGTGCGTGTGTGTGTGTGTGTGTGTGTGTTTTCAATAACAGAAGTGTGGGTAAAAACATAAAATCCAGGAAGCTGCTAGAATGCAGAATCCATTTTGAAGGCACACCTTAAAGATTGCATGGCTTTCCTGGGCTGAGGAGTTGAGGATCGGTAGCTCGGCCCGGCCCAAGTCAATATAACAAAAGACAAACGTGTCTGTTGACATAAAAATCTTCATTAAGTTTTGTAAATACAATTCTAATTTTATGTTAAGTTGTCTTTTTATTATTATGCAGTTTGTCGGAATTATCTTCACGAGGAGCAAGGGAAAGAGAAAAGACGTTAAGGTTTGCAACAATATGGCGTCGTTGCCTACAAACAATCTTTTTTTGTAACGGTAATGAACTGGTAACGTAGAGAGACCACAGTGTAGCATATTTTATACGCTCAACTTCTCGTCCAGCGAGATTTGATGAGACTAGCATGTCTATATTACGCTTCAAATCCGTACACCCGTTATTTTATTTAATTTAATTTAATTTAATTTTATTTAAAGAAACAACGTTCACACACTAGAGTGTCTTACTTGCCCTCAGCCGCCCTCGGCAAGTTTAACAATTCAAATGTCTCACAGTTTAGTACGTACTAAGAATATCCATCGGCTTCCTTCGATTCGCAAATCTTGGAAAAAAAAAACTACTTGTTTGTTTTCATTCATGTTTTTTTAAAAAAATTACTTTCTACACAACACAAGTCTGCATAGCTTAAAATTAGAATCATATGTAGAGTACTTATCGATGATTATATTTTAACCGATAAACATCAACGATATATCGGACCATTTACCTGATAAAAATCTTGGTGTTATGAAATTTTTGTCCACTGTTTTTACTGCGAGTAACTTCCGGTCGCTTTTATAAAGATAAAAATTGAGATACTAGCTTCTGGTTTCACGGCTCTTTTCGATTTCCCGCGGCAATATTCGTTGTTGGTTTCCAGATAATATTGTAAGGTACCGGCAAAATAAAGTTTTTTAACAAACAGTGTGTTCAAAAATATTCAAAGAACCTATAGTATTTATTGGGGTTTCCTTCAAAGTCTATAAACATATGCATGACATAAAATTAGAATCGCATGTAGTGTAGTTACTGATTTTTATAGGCACCGCCAAAAATGGCCGCAAAATCAAGTTGTTGTTGTTTTTTAAAACGAAATTACATTTATTAAAATCCATTATTTCTGAGTAACTTTTTTTTCCAGAAAGATAAAACCCTGAATTTTATCATATAGAAGACAGAATAATGTAAAACTTTTTCTACTATTTTTAATTAAATTTTAAATGTTAAATTTTCCCAAAAAGTTAACAATTGACATTTTTTATCTTGCACAAAAGCGTACATAAATATTTAAAAAAAAAAGGTTTTTGAAATAATTAATTTATTTATTTATTGTCTAACTAAGATTTAGGATTATTTTCTAAGAGAATATGCAAAAATATTATAATATAAGTACCTGGATTTCAAATAATTCCACTTATTCATATATGTAACCAGTTATTTCGCGTCGATCTAGAGTCTAGATCGACACTGTTTACGTTTGCGTTTGATAAGAAGCAAACTATGGAAGACCAAACAGGCCAAAAAAACTTATTTTTCAGTGACGAAAATTTCAATGTATTATTAAGCTGAGGCTGGCCAGTACCAGATGGGTGACCATTTGTATGAGTTTGGTTTTTAATGTGTATGTGTGTGGGGGTCAGGCTCCCCAAAATGGAGGGGGCCAATTTAAAGCAGAATAAAAAAAATTATTTCAGCGCGTTTGGTCCACCGTAGTCGAAAGGCGGCAAACGTTTTCAAACGGGATCGAAAAAAATTATGCTATTTTTAACACAAAGGGCACAATATTTATCGAATTTTTTTTTTTGGTATCGATTCTTCAAAGCATGCCCTGTTTAATAATGGTCATGCATTATTCGGCTCGCTAAAAAACAATTGTTAATTTATTTATCAAAGATTTTAAAATGGCTTTTTTCGTATAAATATTAAAAAAAATTTTTTTTTGTTTTGCTTAACTTAAATTAATTATTTTACTTAACATATTCACCGAATTTCACACTTCAAAACTCAAAAGCGGGATAAACACAATCGAAGTTCTGATATTTAGACGTCAAAATAAGGTATACAAACAATTTTTTTTTAAATCTATAATTCTGCCCCTTACAACAACACAATATGTTGTGTTCAGTTTCAGATGATTATTTTAAGCATATTTGTTCCCACTTCAAAACAAGGGGGGGTTTGTAAGCAAAAAAAATATGTATATAAATATCGTTTATGAAAAATAATACACCGTTATAAAGTTCATTCTTCTCTTAATAATCGCTGAAAATTTCGTATTGATCGGATAATTACCTGATTTTTGGTAGATTTTTAAAAAGACGGTCCGTCAAAAAGTACTGACCTGCCCCCCCCCCCCAGTTTTGGCGGTGCCTAGATTTTTATAACGAGAAACATAATAACAATTTTAACATTTACCTGATAAGCTTATTAGTGTTCTCTGTGAAATATGAGTCCACCGTATCTCCGTTTTGATTTCCTCTCCCTTTCATAAACTGAGAGAAAGTTTGACGGGCGTCCCATATCAAGCCACTTTCCGCATGTTTGTGCTGAAAATTCGGTATGGTTTCCACATAAAAGAGTAAGGTACCGCCAAAATTTAGTTTTGAGAAATAGTGCGTTCCAAAATACTCGATGAACCTAAAGTACTTTTCGGGGTCACTTTCAAATAGGTTCGGGAGTAACCTGTATTTAAAAATACAAAAAAAAAAAAAAAAAAAAAAAGAAAAGAAAGAAAAAAAGAAAAGAAAAACACGATTGAATTTAAAGAATCAGAAATTTTTCTGGAATGAGAAAGAATCGATTCTAAAGTTGCGCCCATTCAATATACGAGTTTAATAATGTAACAACTATTTCAAACTTAAGTGTAAGACAAACAAAAAATGATACTTCAGCGTGACAGACTGACGAAAATAATACTTAACTGCAACAGAATAACAAAAAGCAATATTTACGTGTGACAGACCAACAAAAAAAAATGATAGTTAAGCGTGACAAACCAACAAAAAATGATCCCTAACGTGACGGACTTACTAACTAATTAAATAACGAAAATGATATTTTCACACAGAAATGTTATTTTAAAACTAATGCGTGACAGAGGAAGTAAATGAGAATTAACTATGAAGGACCAACGAAATATAATATTTCAAACATATGTATGACAAACTAATGTAAAATTATATTTCAAACATATGTGTGACAGACTAGCGAAAATAATATTTCAAAGTTAATTTTGACAGAGCAAGAAAAATGATACTTCAAACTTCAGTATGAAAGACTAATGGAAACTGATATTTCAACCTTAAGTGTGACAGACTAACGAAAATAATATTTCAACCTTAAGTGTGACAGACTAACGAAAATAATATTTTAAATTTAAGTGTGACAGGCCAAGAAAAGTGATATTTCAAACTAAAATGTGGCAGACTACTGAGCAATTTTATTTAAAACTTAAATGTGACAGACAAACGGAAAATGATATTTCAACAGACTAATGGAAAAACTTTTTCAAAGTTAAGTGCCAAAGACCAACAAAAACTGAATTTTAAAGTACCTTCGTAATTGTACTGTCGCAAATAGTAACATGTCCACAAATAACGGAAAACGATAAGTCAGAAAAATAATTATTAATGAAAAACAATTTTCGAAAAAGTTTAAATGGGGAATAAAATTTGTCCAGCATTTCGTGACATAAGCAACAGAACTGAATTATCTCCCCTGTCAACTCATCTCTCTTTTGTAAACGTAATACAGTGATTCCACAAATTTCTTTTTGGTCCCTCGAAAAACGGAGGGTAGACCTGTAAATTCACCCTCGTCCGTTCGTCCGTTCTTCTGTCCGCACTTTTCTCAATACTACGCATTGGAATTTTTTGAAATTTTGCACAAACATTAAACATGACATGAGTAAAAAAAGAAACAGAACGAATTTTCTAGGAAAACTCCGGTTGCCTTCCCCCTAAGGATGCCTTTCGGATTAAAATGGCTAAAATTGACGCTTTTGTGTTTATTAAAAAAAAATAATGCCTTTGATATTTATAAAACTTTCTGAAAAGTTGTAACTAACTCATTTCTATATAATTTTGCTTGTCTATACTTGGCGATAACTCTTGGGTGTGCCCCAGGGGGCTCTTTTAGGGCTAATAAAAACACTCCATTTTGGGGATTATTTTACCATATTTGTCCAAAATTTTCGAACTCAAATTTAAATATGTTAAGGCCTTGGGGACTTTGGGGGCTAAATGGGGATAGGGGGGCAAATGATGGTCTTAATCATTTCTTTTTTTTTGTGTGGTGCAGAACTCAAATTTACATATTTAAGGCCTAAAACTGCACCGTTTGTTCATTTTTCACCAGGATTTGACGTCATCTGGGGAATTTTGGTGCTAAATGGGGGGGGGTAAAAATGCTGAACTTAGTCATTTTTTATGCATCGTTATCTGTGTGCTCACGAGGGACTAAGCATGCTTCACTCGTTTCATTAAAAAATATTTCGCTACCTTATCGTTTTTCGTAATTTTTGGATATGTAACTATTTGAGACCTGACACTTACGTTTAACTTGAAATGTAATATTATTTTTCGCTATTAAAATTTAGAAGATTCAACGATTTTTTAAACCAAAGATCTTATTTTGTACAGCGATAGGGGAGTTTGAACAGGATTGAAACTTACCTGTCCACATATGTTTGAGCAGATTTGCCAAGTTTCAGTTTAGTGTGTGCTACGAGTTGTGCAGTCCGCGCCGACTGGTGAGCTACAACGTATGCTGTATAGCGCAACTCATTGTAGATTTTTGATGAAATTCTCTTATAAGAGGCACTGGCTGTAAAAAAGCCTTTCGTGATGCTGTCGAGGCCAATATATGTGCTCATAAGCTTCAGGAAATCAGATGATTTCTTAAATGTATAGACTTCTGATTTCAAAATGTCCTCGGGTTTATCTGTGATTGACATGACTTGATCAGGCATATCATACTTAACCTGATAAAAAAAAAAGATTAAAAATATGTATCGTGTTATTGTATTACTTTTGTGTATTTTTTAAAAGTAACCCGAAAATTTACATTTTCGGATAAGGTTTATTTGAATTGTCTCCCTGGCTTTGAAAGTTGTTAAAACATGAAAATAAAACAAAACAAAAACATGTCTAAAATAAACACAATATACAAGTACCAATAATATCTATAATATAAATCTTATCTGTCTGTTTAAGTGTATTTATGTATGTATGTATGTATGTATGCATTGTATGTATGTATGTATTCATTGTATGTATGTATGTATGTATATCTCGCAAAAACATTCGACAGAGGCAACGGATTTTAACGAGACCGGTATCATTTTGAAGCCCGACCCTTCGGACGCCAAATATCGAAAAATTTGCCAAGAACATTAATTCTTTCATCCTCAACTGGGCATTTTTCTATAGGGAGAGGTTGCTTTTTTTGCCGATATTTTCAAAAGTCATCGCCTCTTTTCGATTGTCTAGCCTTAATTTGTACTTACGTCACTCCCAGTTAGGCGATGGGCGCAACAGCTAACGCATCACGTTTTTTTTCGTTTTCTTTTCCCCCTTCACGGTACGTGTTACAGCCTGCCTACCTACTAGCAATTTTCCTTCTTTTCTTTTGCTCAACCAACACCCTTACACCCCCCTTTTCTTTTCTGCCTTCGCGTCACGATTAATTTGTAAATAAGAACGCCTATCTAAATCCTCACCAACCCCTGAAAATCTATGTTTTAAGGCGAGTACGGCTGGTACTGCACGCAAGAAAAACGTTCCTTATTACTAAACTTAAGTACGGATGATAACATCCGCAGGTATCCTCCCGTAACCTTACCACTGGTGGTCAACAATATATATATATATATACGAGGGGCGTGCAATAAGGAATGCCCCTGACCAACTTCCAGTTATCTGATCTAGCTGAAATTTTGCATGTGAATGATTTATATCTCTACGGGTTATGTGGCTAATTTCAGCTCTGAACTAATAGTGGTATTGTTTTACGGGTGTTTGAACTGAGTCAGGTGTGAAATGGAGCCTGTTGAATATCGAGCAGTGATCTGGTTTTTGTATTTGAAAGGACGCACACCACAGGAGACTTTTGATGAAATGAAAGAAACTTATGGTGATAATGCCCCATCATATGACCTTGTAAAATGCTGGCATCGTTAATTCAAACATGGCCGGAAGTCTGTGGAAACAGCTCCCAGACCTGGTCGCCCCCCCCCCTTCTGCCATTGATGAGGCATCTGTTCATCAAGTTGAGGCTGCTATTTTGGAAGATCAACGCATTACTATTCGCCAAATAGCCCAAGATGTCAAGATTAGTACAGGGTCTGTGGAAACTATCATTCATAACCATTTGCATATGCATAAGGTGTCTGCCAGATGGATTCCCAGGTTGCTCACACCATTCAAGAAGCGAGAACGCGTTAAGTGCTCGAGGATGAATTTGCAGATGTGCCAAGAAGATGAGTCAAAGTTTTTCAAAAGACTGATTACACAGGATGAAACCTGGGGCTATCATTATGATCCAGAGACCAAAGCCCAGTCAATGCAGTGGAAGCACTTGGACTCACCACCTCTAAAGAAGGCAAGGGTGCAGCTCTCCGCTGGCAAGGCCATGCTCACAGTCTTCTGGAACCAGGACGGAGTAGTGATGACAGATTTCCTGGTAAAGGGTACCACAATTACAGGAGCCTATTATGCTTCACTTTTGAGGAAATTAAGGGAAGCTATCAAAATCAAGAGGCGGGGGAAGATCAGCAAAGGTACCCTCCTCCTGCAGGACAACACTCCGGTCCACAACTCGGATGTCGCTAGATCAGAAGCACGGGCGTGTGGTTATGAAATCCTTCCCGATCCTCCCTACTCTCCTGACCTTGCACCCTCTGACTTTCACCTCTTCCCAGCCATGAAGTTGTTTTTGAAAGGAAAGCGTTTCCCAGATGATGCAACCTTGATTTCTGAAGTCACGTCGTGGTTGGAGGACCAACCTGGGGTGTTCTACAAAAACGGTCTCCAGAGCTGCATCAAACGATGGTAGAAATGCATAAATCTGTGTCCTTACTATGTAGAGAACGACTAATAACTGTGCCAAGTTTCGTTGCTCTACTGCTATGGGAAGTGGGTCAGGGGCATTACTTATTGCACGCCCCTCGTATATATAATACTATTATATTTAATCGTATGAATTAATATAAGAAGATATAATTTGATTTTTAAATTTTCAGTATTTACTCTCTCCCTCTGTCTGTCTGTCTGTCTGTCTGTCTCTCTCACTCTCTCTCTCTCTCTCTCTCTCTCTCTCTCTATATATATATATATATATATATATATATATATATATATATATATATATATGTATATAGCTGAAAACACTATCAATAGTTACGCCCACTCTTTATCTGTGCCTAGATCTACACGTGGATTCTATGAACAGGGTTTCTTTCTTAGAACTGCATACCTGTGGAATTCTCTTCCGTTTGCCTACTTTTCCAGTTGACTACAATATGACCGTCTTCAAGTTCAATATAAACAAGTTCTTGATGAGCCGTTCCCCTTAAATAATCCAATTTACCAAATTTACACTTCTAACGATTACTATGATATTGTCCCTTTGACTACTGTACACTCTTTAACTCTTGTTCTCGAGTGGCCTCTGTGCCTTGACAAGTGGTGATTGCTTTGTAAAAAGAAAGAACGTATATGAAACTTTGGTTTTAGCCGGGGAAAATCGGTGCAAAAGTGTGAAAATTAAGAAAAAATCAAATTTGCCAGATGAAGGCCGAACGACGACATTACGAATATGCATGCGTGACGTAATAGCTATTGTTTAATGTTTTAATTTTTAGGTTTGTAGTAAACATGTCTTCATAGTACAGTCATTAGCGCCAAAGTAAATCGTAAGGTAAACGTTTTGGTGTCGATTCTCGGTGTAGGTACACGAGTCACTTTTTAAAACTTTTTAACTCATTAGTATATATTGAGTCCAATATAATATAATAATTAATACGAAATATGCATTAACCAAAATATCATCTTTAAGCGTATCTTACGACCAGCCAAAGCCGGGAGATATTCTATTCTATATATATATATATATATATATATATATATATATATATATATATATATATATATATATATATATATATATATATATATATATATAATATTTTATTTTATTTATTTATTAATTTTTAAAACAGTAATCTACGTACATGCATGTTTTGGGCCTGACCCCTCTTCAGTTTTAAAAAAATAATACATAAATAAAATAAAATATTATTTGTTTACGTTCAAATAAAAAAATCGCGATTTTTTAAAGAAAAAAACAAAACAAAACAAAAAAACCCCGAACTCCAAGGTGGAGACGCTAACCACAATATCGTTTAAAAATCCACAACAAAATCTACGTGTATATATATATATGTATATATCTATGATTGTGTGTTCTGTTCAATAACTGACCGAGTGGCAGCACTAATGACAAAACTGAACTAATTCATGTCACACATGCAAAAATAAAAACATAAGTTAAAGTTGTTCTCACGTCATCAATGGGGAGAGTTCTTCCTTCTTCACAGCTGAAGTCAATAACTGGATACTTGAAACCATCTTTATCTGTCGCTTTCAAAGGTAGTAAGTCAAGCTTTGTGATATCCACGCCCAACCTTAACTTGTGCAGACCAGGTACCACTTCATTGCAAGTGCCGTTTGAAGTAGTTGGCTGAGAGTCAATGCAATGGTAAAATCGCAAGCAAAAAAGGACAATAATGAAGGCTGAGATTAAACTGAATTGAAACGAACGATTGGGACATTTCTGATAATATTTCTGTCTCATTTTTTTCTTTTTGTTATTCGCAACTTCATTAAGGGATTTGACTTCACTTAATGTTTAAACAACTTTTAAATTGCCAGAGGAAAATGAATGATCATTCTTAGTTATATAAACACAATTTGTATTCATGTTAAGAGTACATTCGCCAATAAGATGATTTCGTGACTAGTGTAGACAATGAAGTAGAAAAATACTAGTGGCCATATGGGGAAAGTTATAAGAAAGATTTCTCTTTGTTTCTGAAATGAGCGTGTTCTTTTTGCTTTTCTTTTTGCTTCTATTTGGGATAGCGGGGAGTCTGGAAAAATTTAATAATGTTCTGCAATTTCAAAAATAAAAACAACAATTTTCATCTACACCCAAATCGAATCAAACATGAATAAATAATTGGAAAAATTTTTTTTTAGTAAAATGAGTGGATTCGACATTAAATAACCGAAAAATTGATCATGATAAAAGTTGACATGACGTAAAAAAACAAAACAAAACAAAACAAAAAAATACAAAAAACAAAAACAAAAAACAAAAAAAAACCCCAAAAAACAAACAAAAAACCAAAACCAAAAAAACAACAAAAAACAAAAAACAAAAAAAACGAAACAAAAAAAGAAACAAAAAAAACGAAACAAAAAAGAAACAAAAAAAAACGAAACAAAAAAAGAAACAAAGAAAAACGAAACAAAAAAAAAGAAACAAAAAAAACGAAACAAAAAAAGAAACAAAAAAACGAAACAAAAAAGAAACAAAAAAAAACGAAACAAAAAAAGAAACAAAAAAAAACGAAACAAAAAACAACAAAAAACAAACAAAAACCAACAAAAAAACATCATGAATAAATATGTGAAGCTAAAAAAATCTTCAAACAAGAGTAGTGGTCGATGGACAAAAATCAGAGCCCTGCAGTGTTAATGCTGGAGTCCCTCAAGGGTCCTTCCTGGGCTCAACTCTCTTCTTGATCTACATCAATGATCTCCCCTAAACACATACTTTCGTTGACATCTATGCTGATGACACGACCATCTACAGCAACACATCAAAGGCTGTAAATGACAAAGCTCTCTCTAATTCTCTCTCCTCTGATCTCGAACGAGTGGTTCAGTGGGGGAAGACGTGGCTGGTTATCTTTAGTGCATCTAAAACCAAACTCCTATCTTTACATCATCAACGCTCTGATCCCCATCTGGCATCAATTGAAATGGATGGCTCTCGTCTAGGAGAAGCCCCATGTTTCGAAAAGCTGCTGGGCTTGACCTTCACTCCTGATCTGAAATGGAACACGTACAGCAAGTCTGTTGAAAGGTCGCTGGGAAGGTGGTGGGATCCTTCTACTGCTCCACAAGATATCTAACTACTGATGCAATCCTCTATCTATATAAAAGCCAAGTACGTCCAAGGATGGAATACTGCTGCCATATCTGGGCAGGAGCTGCTAAAAACAGCCTATCCTGCTTTGACAGAGTACAAAATAGACTTCGTGGCTAAGTGGAGGATGCCCTTTTCTCTTCCCTGCAACCTCTCTCTCCCACAGAAGAGACGTTGCAAGCCTATCTTTGTTTTATCGTTATTTCCATGGCAGATGCTCGTCTGAACTCCAACCTCTGGTCCCCCCTCGCCAATCTTTTACAAAAAACACCCGTCTAGCTGAATCCACTGTCAAAAACTTTCCCCACTCTTTATCTATGCCTAAATATAAAACATAGATTCCATGAACAAAGCTTCTCTCTTAGAACTGCACGCCTGTGGAACTCTGTTCCGTCTGCCTGCTTCCCTCCTGACTACAACTTAGATGTCTTCAAGTCTAACGTAAACAAATTCCTTACAAACCGCCCCCTTAAGTAGACAATTTAAATATTCACACTAACGTAATTTACTTGCAATAACCCTTGTCCCTGAGTGTCTTCAGGGCCTTGATAAGTGGTGACCACCTTGTAAAAAAAAACAAAAAAAAAAAACATGCACACTTTTACCAAAATGACAGGATTTATCTCTTATCTTTTTTTTTTGCTATCGAGTTACCACTCATCAAGACCGACATGCTACTGAAGGATAAGGGTTATATTAGATGGGGAAGGGGAAATATATGAAACGTCAAAATACTCAAACTGTTCTAATTATTGCAGGATGCAAAAACAGCTTATCCTGTCTTGACAGAGTACAAAATATACTTCGTAGCTTAGTGGAGGATGCTATTTTCTCTTCCCTGCAGCCTCTCTCCCACAGAAGAGACGTTGCGAGCCTGTTTTTGTTTTATGGCTATTTCCATGGCAAGTGCTCGTCTGAGATCCAATCTCTGGTCCTCCCTCGTCAATCTTTCACAAAAAACACCCGCCTAGCTGAAACCACTGTCAATAAATTTCCCCACTCTTTATCTGTGTCAAAATCAAAACGTAGATTCCATGAACAAAGTTTCTTTCTTAGAAGTGCACGCCTGTTGAACTTTCTTCCCTTTGCCTGTTTCCCACCTGACTACAACTTGGATGTCTTCAAGTCCAACATAAACAAATTCCTGATAAACCGCCCCCTTAAGTAAGACACTTTATCAGATCTCCATTACTTAGGATTACTACGATATTGTCCCATTGATTACTGTACACGCAATAACCCTTATCCTCGAGTGGCCTCCAGGCCTTGATAAGTGGTGACTACCTTGTAAAAAAAAAGAAAAGGATGTTATCTTCACTCTGAACTATTAGAAAAATACTGTCTTTAAACACATTGTCTTTTTCTTTTTTTGTGTTAACATATCAGGCGTTCTGAAGATATCGGCTTCGTTACCTATATTGCACCCAACATTCATGTTGTTTTTCTCCTTTTTCTTCGTAAAATTTTGTAATGTTCTGCAAAATCAAAAACAAAAACAAGATTTTTCATCTACAGCACAATCGAATCAAATATCATGAATAAATATTTAACAATTTTTTAATAACTTTTAGCAAATTGAGTAGAGTCGACATTAGATAACACAATATTGATTGATATGACGTAAAACAATACAAAAAACAAACAAACAAACAAAAAAACAAACAAACAAACCCAAACCAAATGTGAATAAATATGTGAAGATATCAGAAACTTGAAACGTAAAAACAAGGTCTGTCTCTTATCTTTTATTTACAATCGAGGCACTACGTATCAAGGCCAACATGCCACTCGAAGATAAGTGTTATTGCGTTTGACCAATGTAATTTATCAGAAAGTGACTATTTAAGTTGACGGCTCAACAAGAATTTTATTTACGTCAAACTTGAAAACGGAAATGTTATAGTTAGTCGGCATTTTTGTCCAAGCATAAAAAAATTCAATTTTCAGCATGTATTCAAGTAGGCACCTCTATTTTAACGTGTAATAATCACTTTGCCAACTTTTTAAAGGAAAGAAATAGACAAAAGTTGTTTAAAAAATGATCAAGACAAAAGAGCGACACTTTATTCGATTCATCCGACTATGTTTTTTAATAAGCAAAAAATAAATAAAAATTAATGTACATTTATTTTTATAAAATAAATACGTATTAGATACGTTTGAAGCCAAAACAACGCATTATTACAAAATAAACAGATATTTATTTTGTATGAAATTTATATTGAAATTTATAAATATATTTCGAAGATACACTTCATCATCAGTATGTCTTTCTTTTTTTGCCATGTTGTTGTTGGAGCATAGAATCAGTAGAAGTCCGTTTGTTGTTTTTTACGGTAGTTTTTTTAAATGTCGGAACGATATGTTGGTCACGCGAAATTTACGTTAGGGTTTGTGTTCCTTGATAGAAGCGCTGGTTGAGTTTGAATAAAATAAATACGTATAAGATACGTTTGAAGCCAAAACAACGCATTATTAGAAAATAACAATTTTTGTAATAATGCGTTGTTTTGGCTTCAAATGTATCTAATACGTATTTATTTTATGCAAATTTATTTATTTGCGGACTTTTATCGTCGTCTTTATAGTTGTTGCTTCACGACGTTCTGGCCAACTATTCCTCTGACCTCTGGCCTTCGTTAGATGGTTAATCGCGACGGGATCGAAATGCTGAAGCTCCTAACTGTATCCTCAGTAAGCACCGCCTTCCATAGTTGTTGTCGTCTCACCACGTTTGGGCCAACTAAGCCTCTGTCCGGCTTTGGATAGGATTGAAACCGGTATCTTCAAACAATGCTCACCTGGAACCGTAGAGTTTCAACGTCTCTATCCACTGCACCACGGGCCCCGAAGGTCAAGGTCGGATTTTTTTCGTGTTATAAATCCCAGGTTTTTGTTATCTGATCTTCTATTGTCGGGCCGGTACCAAACGATATATATTTTTTTTTACTGGAATTCGTTTGAGATGAGTAATTTGTATTTTTATTCATTTGCCCACTCTTATCCTCATCTTTTTTTTTTCCAAAAAATTCTCATCTCAAAAATGGATTCCAATAATTAAAATCATATGCAAATTTGTTATACTATCAAACTGAGATTCTATTTTTAGGCAATTACATTTTTTAAACTAATGAGCCACTGTTTATCAAAACCCAAACGTTATTCGAGGATAAAAATGAATGAAATTGTCTGTTAGCAAAAAAAAAAAAAAAAAAAACAGTACCATGAGAGGATTGGGTGAAATTGTTAAAATTTGATTATTGTTAACATTGGACTCGAAAACGGCCATGTTGTAATCAGCTAGAAAGCAGTTGCGCGATATTGTGTTCCACAGGTGGAGAAGCTCTTGACAAAAAAAAACAACAAAAAAACAAAAACAAAAAAAAAAAACACTGTGCGTGGAAGTTCAGTTTAGTTTTAGGTAAACAGAAGGAGAAAAGAACATTCTTTACAGTGGTTGTAGTTAGACAATTTTTTGATATAAATGTTTTACAGGAGGAGGAACGAAATATTTGAGCTCAGCCGAACACCTACCATGAAAATAACGATAATATAGAAAAAAAAAACTGGCAACATATCTTCTGTAATAAAACGAATGTGCATCAAGGTTGAAAGAATGCGTTGAACCCAACAGTAATCCGCAAAAAGAGGCATTAAAGGTTTAGACAAAAACAAAAATTGCCCCAGTCAAGAAGGATTTTTTTCTCTGATCTACAATTTCTATCGATAGATTTTTTTTCATTTGCTGGTGTAATCCTCTATCTATACAGTAGCGTCCAAAAGTTAAGGAACGGTCGATGTTTTTTTTTTTTGAATGACTTCTTACTTTATCTATGAAAAAGGAAAATAAAAAAAAAATTTTTTTTGGTGAATTTTCCAATGTTTAATAATGGTATTTAAATAAAAATAACCCGAAAAACAACGCTTTTAGACCTTTTCAATATTTTAGCAATCTCCCCTATGAACTTTTTTCATCATAATGGTCACAAAGAAGCTGGTTTTCTTGTATAAATGGCTTTTTTTTTCGAATATTCGGAGTCGACATTTTGTGAAGTTTGCATTAATTTTTCTGCGTTCCTTAACTTTTGGAAGCCTGTAATTTAATTAAATTTATTTATATGTTAAAAACTAATATGTATTCAAGATAAAAAAAACCCCAAAAAATACCATCGGGCCGGGATCAAAGTGTAGTATCTGTTCTGCAGATGCTGCACTTATGATAATTTGTACCAGTCAATGGGGGGACCCATCTATACTGAGACAATTATTATTTTTGGTCACAACCAGAGTGTCCCCTTTTACCCTATTTTTAGGGTAGCTGGTTTTCCCCACATTAAAAACGGCCTTGTGCCTAATTTGCTTTCGCGGGGAAGCAAATAAATACCTTAAACATTGGAAAATTCTCCAATTTTTTTTCTCCCCTTTTTAAGTCATTCAAAAAAATTGATCAACCGTTCCTTAACTTTTGGACGCTACTATATGAGCCAAATACGCTCCAAGATGAAGTACTGTTCCCACATCTGGAGGTAGGGCTGCTAAGAGTACCATTTTCTGCTTTGACCTTCGAAATCTAGTGGACGATACCTTTTTCTCTTCCTTACTTCCTCTTTCTCACAGAAGAGATGTTGCCAATCTATTGTTGTTCTATCGTTATTTTCGACTGAGCTTCTATCTATGACCCCCATCTATACCTTAGACTAAACTTCCAATGAGCAAAGTTTCTTTTCTCGAACTACTTATGTGTGGAACGTAATACCGCAGTGTTGCCTCCCAGCTGACTATAACATTATCGTTTTCAAGTCTAATGTGCAACAAATTCTTATTAAACCGTTCTTTTAAATTATCAAAACCTACCCAAGTTCAAGCATTAATGATCACGACGGCGTTGTTTCACCGGCCACGTGGCATACACTTATCCTCAAATGGACTTTGGGCCTAGATAAGCGATCACCACATCTAATAAAAATATATCTCTATATATAAAGTAGTAGCGTTGGTGTGTGTGTGACTTTGTGTAAACTCTCCTACTCTACTGGATCAGTCCTTACTAAATCTGGCATGATGATTGTCTCCCACCTAGGAATGGTGCTCACCGTTTTTTAAGATTAAGGTCAAAAGTCAAGGTCATGTACATATACTATTTTACAGCCCACGCCACTCGACCGATCATGACCAAACCTAGCATAATGAAGGGTCTCCTCCTAAGAATGGTGCACACTTACACTTTACCTATGTATATACTCTCGTACAGCCCACACCACTGGACCAGTCATGACTAAACCTGACATGATGATGGTCTCCAACCTAGGGATCATGTATACTATTCTTCAAGATCAAGATCAAAGGTTAAGGTCATATTTAGGACAGCTCTACATAACTCCCTCCACCTAGGGATTGTGCACATCAAATTGGAGTTCGCCACCATCCCAGGGCCGCCATTATGGCGCCGAACAACTTCTTTGTGAATTTGAATCAGATTACCCTTTTTCCCCTCCATCTCCTCAACCAATCTTGCGAGCGCACTGGAAAGTCCCGCGGGAAGCGCAGTTATCGTTGCTATATCTTTGATATTCATACCGGAATGAAGTCGGCATATTCCGACAGTTTATGAAAACAGCCGGGAAATGCCGAATTTAAACTTGGTGGCATCAAAATCCAAACGAGGTGACGCACCAAATAATTAATTTTATTAATTAATTAAAATGTACTTATTTGTTACTGTTTTAACGTGCATTTCGATATAAAAAATAATCCGAGGTGAAATAATTATACAATGATTGGAGTAATACCCTAGGTTTATTATACGAATAAGGAGAGACTAATGAAGGATATATATATATATATATATATATATATATATATATATATATATATATGTATATACATATATATAACTACTTAATTTACTCTCATAAAATTAATATACGAAAGTATAGATTTATGCGTAAACTTTAAGTATTTACTTCAAAAGTGCTCAATACGTAGGTAGAGCTAATTAGTAAGTTATAAAATGTATATGGCGATTGAGCTACACTGAATATTCCGCGTTTCATCCACTCTAGGATTCTTCAGGCTTATGCGCGAATTCTGTGGTTGTTTGTGGTTTTTATAAAATTTAATTTTATATTTTATATTTTAATAAAAACGACAAACAGCCACAGAATTCGCACATAAGCCTAAAGAATCCTATATATATATATTTTTTTTTTTACACAGTTATCACCACTTATCAAGGCCCGGAAGCCACTCAGGGATAAGGGTTATTACAAGTACATTACGTTAGTGTGGAGATTTGATGAAGTGTTTACTTAAGGGGGCGATATGTATGTATATATATATATACATAAATATAATACACACACACACACACACACACACATATATATGTATATATATAATATATATATATATATATATATATATATATATATATATATATATATATATATATATAAAATACCAGCGATGGTTGACGTTATGTTGTTTTGAAACATGAACTTCCCATACACACATTTATAGATTCTTTCCCGTTATGGGTAGGATTTTAACACTGTTTCCTTTTCACTTACGTATGGTCTATGATTGTTTTCTTCTTCTGCATTTTTCCTTTTAATACCCTGAAGATGTCCCCTGCAATAGGGACGAAACGTTGATCACCATTTTATGAATTCATTCGGTTTTTCTTTTTTCAAAAGATATATATATATATATATATATATATATATATATATATATATATATATATATATATATATATACAATTATACAACCACTTTTTAATTATAACGGCTATTAAAAAAAGATCATATCTTGGCGTTAAAAAATCCCACTCATTCCACAACGCTATACATATTTTCATTTGCCACCAACTTTTTTGTACTCTGAAATAGAACAAAGGTATCCTTTTCAAAACAAGTATATTGACAAATATTGTGCTGGTATTATATTGTCTTCAATTTCATCACCCTGAGGAATCTTGAAATAAAGACGAAACGTTGATGAACATATAACTTGGTTTGTTCCTTTTTCATTTCTTCACATACATAAAGAAGGTCAGGCAAAATGATCTGACACATTTGTATATAAAATAAAAAGCAAATAAATTAAAGAAATACAAAAAAAGTGTTTTTTTTTCTCGAAAAGTACATATAAGGCCATTCTGTTTCATTAGGTTTTAAAAATTAAATCAGTTACATGGGATCCGTTATTGACCGCACACTGTCGAAGGTGTTTACGAAAGTTGTTTATAACTAGAGTCATTTCATGTGGAATGGCAGTAATTTTCTGACGAATTTAAGTTCTTCAGTAGATCGAGGGCGATTAATGTATACCTTTGACTTGAGGTATCCCCAGAGAAAAAAAATCGCAAGATTTAAAATGGTGAACTAATCTCACAACACAATGAGACCAAATGACCAGGGAACATCTCCCTTAAAATCCCCATCGCACGCCATGAAGTGTGGGCTTTTGCCCCATCCTGTTAAAACCAAATATTGTCTATATTGTAGACCGTATTCAATTTTTTCTGTAGTTTTGCTTATTCATTGTGTCACATTGGTGACAATGCGTGTCGTCACTGAACTACACTTCTGCTGCATGGTGGATATGTTGTTGAATTTCCACTCCCAATGCTCTGCGAGTTTCAGTGTCTGTTTCGTTGAGTTCTTGTGCCAACATTATTTTGTATGGATGCATTTGAAGATCATTGTGAAGAATTCTTCGAGAACATAAGAGCTTGGGCGCGTTTAAATGTCGAACGGCGTAGAGACTGTTGAACTGAAGCTCTTAACGCTGCCACATTTTCTGGAGTTCTGGCGGTGCGAGGTCGGCCGGTTGATTTTCGTTTCAATGCAAATCCAGTAGCTCTGAAGTTTGTAACTCATAACAAGATCGTGTTTCGAGCTGGTACGGGATCATGTCCCCGAAGATTCAAGTGCTAACGGATCGTTCGTTGTGTAGCATTTACGGATTCGTTTGTTTTGATAAACGTTTCCATAATAAAAACGCGATGCTCACCAGTCAAATTCATGCCAGCAACTGAAAAAGCAACGAAAAACAATGGCAATATAGAGAAACAAACCAAAATAGTATTATATGAAGTTTTATTCCTTTTTAAAAATAAAGTATATTTTAGTCTTTAAAAGTTTTTTTAAACGGTTCAAAGAAGCAATTTTTTATTTTCATTTTTTGTCCTGTTCAAATTTTATTTTTAAAAGATATTTGCAGGAAAAATGTTGTAAAAAACGTTCAATTGTTAAAACTCTTCTTTTTTTTTTTGCAAAGAAAATCACAAGAAAAGGTTTGTGCGCCTCCAGGCGTTGTTCACAGAGCCTCTCGTTGAAATGATGCATTTATGTGTTATGCAATTCTTTTTGAGATCCGAATAATTTCTTATTTTTACACACATAAAACACTTCTTCAAGCACCTGCAGTTGTTTCTCTAATATTGATGAATTCATGCTGCTGTTTGTCTCCCTGTTCTTCATGTAACATCTAATTTCTTTTGTTTACATTTTTTTCTCTTCCGATATTTATCCGAAAGTCGTCTAATCTTTGTTGCACAATGATTAGCTGATCGGCATCTTAAGTCAAATTAAAGGAAAACTCGGACAATTTTTTATAAAATTCAAGAATCTCTTCTTTCAAATATACGGTGGACAGCTTCCTTGAGTCGGCAAAGTATACCGATCCATGAATCAGATGGTGTTCGTAGGTATGGCCCGACTAACTACTCAACCACAACCGACTCCACCTTACCCAATCAAACCTAACTTGATTCGACTCCACTGTATCCCTGGTGGGTGATGCTCCATGCCCACCGCCATAGTTTTCTACTGAAAGTGTTTTATAAAGCATTTGGTGCTAAGATCACCAGAACTAGGTATGCGTCTGAACCCCATATTGGCGCTGGAATGGAGTCTAAAAAATGAGGGTAGGCGAAGTGATATTTTCGGCCAGACTCTGAGTCTGCTGTTCCAAGACAGACTAGGGCTTCATCGATGTTTTTCTTTTCTTTCACCCAAGGCTGGTATCGGTAGGAGTGACGGACAACGTCCCAGAGATAGCTAGTGGCAGTAGGCACGGCGAAGTGCATGCCACTAGCTAACTAGTTGGCAAAACGGAAGTTTATTTAAATTTTTAAACTTAATTCTAGAAACATTTACATAATAACACTATGCGCCCTAAAACGTGATATTGAATAAATTACATTTAATGAAGACTTGTTGGTATTCCAACTGCATAACCGGTCGTCTTCAAGTCTAATGTAAAAAACTTATTGAACCACCCTCTTGGATAATCAGTTTCTCTTAAAAAATCTTCTCTCCAATTCACGGCTGTTTCCAACCCTAGCATTGTGGTATTCTACGTCCAATCTCTTTAACCGTTATCTTCAACTTGAATAAACGCAATTCCGCTAGTAAAAAAATGCTACATGCAATCAAATCTCTTGTTATATACTAAATCCGGGTCTTTTTTGGTCTCAAATGCACTCCTAAAGTCTGGGGTATCCAGGTATATTATGGAGTTGGTACAAACCAGATATTTTATTGCCCTTAAACCTAGCTATAGAAAGGAGGAGTTAATGATTGGGAGAATGGTTTTGTGCAAATTGACACCACCCTTCGTCTCAAAATAATTAAAATCATTTAGCCTTTTTGTTAGTACGGGTATTCTGCTAGTTTTGTTATAAACAAAAGTTGTGATAAAAACAAAACAACAACAACAAAAAAAAAACAATCAAATCTTTATGAAACATGATAAGATTTTATTGATTGGTTGTTTCTACATGATTACAAAGTAAAGATTTTTTTATCATTTCATCATCACATATTTTAGATTTAAAGCCTATTAAAGATGGCGACGAGGAAGGTAGTGTCAGAGGCTGGGAAGATAGATTTGCCTTCTTGCTTTTCAAACTCTGGAGTTATTTGCTCAAATTCGCTCATTTCTTATTTTTACACACAAACGTTTGCAACGATTCAGCATCTACTCTGCTGATATTCTTATTCGTCATAAAAATGATTTAAGATATTACTCCTGATGTTTTACTCATCCTCAGAAACAGCTGTTTGTTCTTCAAATTATGTGACTTTTTAAAAAAAATCATTCAACATTTGAATCAACCTAATCCTACAAGACACAAGATCATTTGATTTTTTAAATTTATTTAGTTTGACTATTTTACAGCATATCAACACCTCTTTGAATAATAAATAAGAAGAAAATACAATCGGAAGTTAAATAAATGCAGCAATTGAATCGGAAAAGATTACGCGTTTAAATGACGTCATTCTTGTTACGACTACACAGTTTTTTTTTCTACGCGTTAACATTTTAGCTTGTATATATTCCCCAGCGCATGCGGTAGCCACCCAGTCTATGGTCAGTATCATCTCGATAGACTGCTGTCCAACGATTGACTATAGCACACAACAGTCTCTGCTTTCCTACCCCACACTAACTTTTAGTTCCACCCTCAAAAGCAGCTGTTTGTTCCTCAAATTATGTAACTTATTATCCGTATTATTTGGGTTCATCGGACTACTGTTCTCATCTTGATTGTGATTTTCACAACGTTTCGGTTGATGTAATCTCCGACCTTCTTCGGGTGTATCGTGTCGAACTCGGGAATGTTACTGTCAAACTCGGAAATTTGGACAGAATTTCAGAATTTCAGATACGAAACGTTGTGAAAATCACACTCAAGATGAGAACAGTAACCCGATGAATCCAAATAATACGAATAACCAATCTTCATTTCAAAAATTCAGAAACGTTCTTTTAAATCATTCAACATTGGAATCAAGTTAGTCTGACACAAGGTCATTTGATATTTTTAATTGGTTTAGTTTGACTGTTTTACGGTATATAAACACTTATTTCTAATAATGATTTTATAATAATAAAGACAATCAGAAATTGAATCAGATAAGCTTACTAGTTTAGGTGACGTCATTCGTTCGATGTTTGTTACGAACGCATAGGATTTTAGTTGCGTTAACATTTTAGCTTGTAATTATTCCCCAACGCATGTAACAGCCACCATTTCTACGATCAGTATTATCTCGATACACTGTTGTCCAACTGTCGTTCGTGGCACACAGTAATCCATGTGCTTTTCCTCTGCACTGATCTTTATCTGCAACAGTATACCACTCAAGACATAGTTTCAGGCTACGATACCAAATTAGGGCATCATCAGGAACCACGAGACGCCATTGTATCCTGCAGTCACTATCACGCCTATCAGTATTGTCTCTGTATTCCGGGTAAATATATTGTCAGATGCACAGAACGTTCCGACAGCTCCATCAGTACATTGACTCTTAATTCTATCAGGCCGCGAGCGGAAGCAGAGTTTTATTTGTCGGAGCAAATGTTCCTTTACATTTTCCGGATTCTGGATTCCCCACTGCATGCGACAACCATGTCCAAGTTCGTTGGTATCGTCTTTGTAGTAAGGCGTCATGGATCCAATTTCTGCACAGAAATATCGTCCGGAACCGCTGTCGTACTGTCCGCTATCAGTATCTGGTGTCTACTTAAAGCACAGTTTATAATTATTCAGAAACCATGACGGTATCCTCAGTTCGTTTTCCAAAATGTTATCGAGTTTTATGGTCACTTGCATTCGGAGTTTTCACCTGGTCTTTATAAGCAGATATCTGTTGATAGAATCGTGCATATTTTTGGTGACCCAATTTAAGATCCATCAAAGAATCTATATAAGCCTCATCTGTTTGACTTTGAGTAGCTTTTTCTATGGATTTCCTCTTTGTCGTATCTTCAATAAGGTCACTGATAGGTTTCAGTTGGCCACCAACAATCCATGGATTTTACTTATAGTAGACTGCCAATGGCTTATTCCACCTTTAGCCAAAAGGTTTGTATTGCCTCCATAACACCTAAAAATAAACAAATTAGAATGTATATATATATATATATATATATATATATATATATATATATATATATATATATATATATATATATATATATATATATATGAATCCACGAATGCTTCATGCATTTATAAGCTAACAATCAACACCCAAATGAATGCTTTGACGATAATTACATTTTTCAAAAGGCGAACAATTAAAAGATACATCTGCCTTACTTAAAAAATGATAGGTTTATTTATGGTGTCTTATATATATATATATATATATATATATATATATATATATATATATATATATATATATATATATATATAAACACCCAATACTTTTGCTGATAAGGAGACTTTGTTTAAAAAAAACTATATGTCAAAATTATTGTCCATGACTTAATGTCTATCGCAATAAAAACATCGTTTCCGAAACGATCGTACAAATTATTGGCTTTGTTGTGCTCCTTCTTATGAAACAGATTTTTAATTTTTAGTTCTAATTTGAATCTAAAACTATCAATCACATTACTAAATATTAAAGTAGCTCTAGGATATTTGTCTATCGAGCTTATTATATATCTGCATTACAACGAGCAATTTTTTTCTTGTATTTTAATTAAATTAGTAATTTTACTATCACATTAAAAAACAATCTGCTCTTTAGACTACTGTTCGAACCCCCTTTAAATATATATATATATATATATATATATATATATATATATATGAGCAGATTGTATTTTAATGTGATAAGAAAAGAGTTGTAAAGTAGAAATTTACAAAAAGTTGTTATTATTTGACAGAATACTCCAAAACTGTGTGCTCCTTAATCCACAGAGTTTCAAAGAATGCTATTTCTTCTCATCAGAGGAAAATATTGTTAGCGAAATAGTCAGAAAGTCATGTAAATTTTTTTAAAGAAATAGCATTCTTTGAAACTCCGCGGATTAAGGAGCATCCAGCTTTGTAGTATTCTGGCGAATAAAAAAAAAACCTTTTCGTAAATTTCTATTTTACAACTCTGTTCTTCTTATTATTTATCCTAAGCTCTACTATTCTCAGTGAATGTATTGAGCTTTTTTTCATGTGGTTGGGATTAAAATATAAATGACTATATTTAAATTTGGTTTTGGAATTTGCTTTTCCTTGATTAGTAAACTCCTCCTCATAAGCTTTTCTGATGTATATATACAGTCAGTTGTAATTATCATATCCCTAGCTTCCCTCATCTTGATTTGATGCTTACCGAGTGTAAACTATAACGTAATCTTTGTGCTATGTATTACATCTGTATCGGCTCTATAATACCCATTATATATATATATATATATATATATATATATATATATATATATATATACACTAGCAAAAGTACCCGTCGTTGATTGGGTTAAAAAACAGCCTAGAGAAAATGAACTCTGATTTATGAAAGTATGATAGGTTATGAAAAGGAAGGTTTGTAAAGAGATAGCTTCGAATTTGGGGGTATCAACACCAAAGTAAAATATAATGAAAGTAAAAATAAAATAGATAAACCCCATAATTTATTATACCATACCTGTTCACACTGAAACTCTTATCACAACATTCTGTGGATCTATATTAAAAAACCTTGTTAAACTTTGTGACATATTTCCATTCTATGGAGGTCAGGCGCGAATAAACACCCCATAATTTTATTATACCATATTTCTTCAAACTGAAACATCATTATCAAAGTATACTTACGCAGATAGATATGAAAAGTCTTTATTAAAGTTTGTGCCTATTTCCATTCTATGGAGGCCAGGCGCGAACGCAGACTTCACAATTTTATTATATCATCCCTATTTAAGTTAAAACATACTTATCAAAGTATTATTATGTACATCTATATCAAAAACACTTGTAAAAGTTTTTTTTTTAATTTTTTAATTTTTTATGTCCATACTTTGTGGACCAGGCGCGAACGCAGACCCAACAATTTTAATGAATCATCATTATTCCAAATCAATCATACCTATTCCTGTGTCTCGATACATCTTCTATCATTATATGTGATCAGTTTTCTATAATAGTCAACAATATTGGAGCCTATTCGTGACCAGACACACACACAGACGTCCAGCTTAATATATATATATATATATATATATATATATATATATATATATATATGTATATGTATATATATATATATATATATATATATATATAAGTTATGAAAATATTTATGCTACACAGAATTTTCCGCATTTCATTCTCATGAGAACCCTTCAGGCTAATGCCTAACAGTCACAAAATGCGGAGCATTCTGTATGGCCGAATTGTTTAATTTCATAACTTACTACTAAATCCTACTCACCTATTAAGCACTTTGGAAGTAAATATTGCAGATCAATACATAATTTTTTTTATCTCGTTAAAATTTTATGCAGATACATGAAATAATAAATAGGAAGAGAAACTGCTACACGGACGATTCATAAGGATGACAAAAATGAGACTAACACAAACACTAGGACATGGCTACAAAAATGAAGCCTAAACAGAGAAACTGAATCCCTAATTACAACCTCACAAGATAGCGTGATTAGAACTGATCACATTGAAGACAAGAACTAGCAACACGTGCCAGACGGTCACTTCTAAACCGCCTGCGTCTTGCACGTCTACCCGCAATTCTAGCAACATAGGATTGTTTTATTGACGCTCGTATCTGCATTAGCCTTCATTGAATGTTTGTTTGCTGTTTTAAGCTTAAGCCAGCCTTTTAATTATCGGGATACACACTGATGGTAAAATATGTATTCATTTGTATATCGAGTAATGCTTGTGATTCCCAACCATTGCGTCGCGGCACATTAATGTGCTGCAGAATGATTACTGGTGTGCCGCGAAGAGATAATAGCTAGAAGCGATTTAATTTAATTTTTTTTAATAAAAACATTTAATTTCTTAATCATGATGACACCACTCAATTCCAACTCTAAGTAAAAAAAAGCTATCGAAATCTTATTGCAATTCCTAACTTCGTACTTATGTGAACTGGGAATGTGTAATCTAGAAAACATAAAAAAATAAAAACGTGAAAGACTTTAAAATATTGAAAAAAGTTAAGAGTTTGTCTCTCACATTCGTTCATATATTGCAGCAGTAGTTAAAAAACGCCAGGCACAACTGTCCCACTGACATTCACCATTATTATTCTATACCAAATATTGAATACATGTTTATAGTGGTTGTGGTGAATCTTTTCTTATAGCGCTAACAAACTAGTAACGCAGACACACGTGCATTCTATCTGAAAAAACTAGCATTAACTATTAAGGAAAGACCGAGCGTAGCATATTATATACATGTATAATCATACATATATTATTATTTAGAGTAGTTGCATATTATAATATTTTTTATGGAGTTTAGTCTTAAAAATATTCGGCGGCTTTATTCGATTCGCAAATTGTGGAAAAAAAAAAAGCAAACAAAAGTACTTTCACAAAATATTTCTTCAACAAAAATTTATTTCTTCCAACACAAGTTTGCATAACATAAAATTAGAATCGCAGAGTAGTTATCAATGATTATTTTTTAACCAAGAAACATCAAAAATATATCTGCCCAATTACCTGATAAAAATCTTGGTGCTATTTATGTAATTTTTGTCCACTGTTTTTGCTGCGTGGGAGTAACTTCCGCTCGTTTTAAAAAAGTAAAAAAATGAGGTACTGGCTTCTGCTTTTACGGCTCTGTCCGATTTTCCTCGATAATAATCGTTTTTGGTTTCCAGATAATAATGTATGGTACAGCCAAAATAGACCTTAGAGAAATAATGTGTTCCAAAATACTCGATGAACCTAAAGTATTTCTTGGGGTCGGTTTTTAATGTGGGGAAAATTGAGCTCCCTCCAAAAGGGGCACTTTGGAAAGGAACAAAAATAAAAACTGCCTCAATCTAGAAGGACTTCTCCTCCACTGACCGAGGCCAGAAACATCAGTAGGATATATTAGGTAAAATATAATATTCAATAGAGAATTGGCTCTATAATCATAAATACGAAATTTGCATGAATAAAAAATATATAAGCATATTTTACGAACCTCGATATTATTGAATAACAAGAGCAAACAAATCTACTTGTTTATTTTCACAGGATATTTCTTCAAGAAAAATTACTTTTCTACACAACACATATCTATATAACAAAAAATTAGAATCGTATACAGAATAATTATCGATGATTATTTTTTTAAACAAGAAACATCAAAATATATCTGCCCATTTACCTGATAAAAATCTTGGTGCTATTTATGAAATTTTTGTCCTGTGTTTTTACTTCGAGTAACTTCCGCTTCCTTTCAGAAAGATAAAAAATAAAACACTGGCTTCCGCCTTTATGGCTCTCTTCGATTTCCCGCGGCATTAAGAGATGTTAGTTCTCAAATAATACTGTAAGGTACCGCCAAAATAAAATTTTAAGAAATAGTGTGTTTAAAAATCTTCAAAGAACCTAAAGTATTTATTAGGGTCACTTTCGTAACCTATAAACATATGCATGACATAAAATTAGAATCGCATGTAGAGTAGTTACTGATTTTTATAACAAGAAACATAAAAACAATTATAGCATTTACCTGATAATCTTGTTAGTGCTCCTGGTGAAATATGGGTCCACTCCTTTAAACGGGCCTTCGTAACTTCCGCTCGCTTTCAGAAAGTTTAAAAATGTGGCACGCACTTCCGTCTCTAAGGCACTGTCCGACAAATAGTGCTGATAATCCTTCTTGGTTTCGAAATAAAACTGCAAAGTACCGCCAAAATAGAGTTTTGGAAAATAGTGTCTTCCAAAATACTTTATGAACGGGATCATTTTCGAATGAGTTCAGAAGTAACCTACATTTAAAAATAAAAACAAACACAAAACAAGTGAATTCATAGAAACGGAAATGGTTATGCATTGAGAATATTTCAAATATAGCATAAATAAAACGTCAGACATTTCTATCCTCCACATCCACACACAACCCCATATCCCTACAAACGATACACTACGTTTCGACGTTTCTAAAATTCTTATTGAACGCATAGTTTAATCACACTAAGACGATCTCTAACAGTTATGTGTTAAAGCTGGAAGATTCAAGAAGATAAGTTGTGAAATTGCGATATTCATTTTATTTTTTATTAGATGCAAATGCTAATATTAATTAGACAAAATGTGAAGAAATAATGTCATAATGTGTATGCACAGAAATAGCGGCATGTTTTACAATGGCGATTTGTTCGTTAATGGTGAAATGACCGAATACAGCATAATAACGTTGACACACCGGTTCCCGCTGGATCACCGAAGTTAAGCAACGTTGAACCTGGTCAGTACTAAATGGGTGACCGTTTAGGACGTCCAGGATCTATATGTGCTCTCTGCTTATCTCGGCATTGTTTCCTGGTGTTCTCCTTGCCACTGGACACAAACAGTGTCAATTAAGGAGAGGTGTAGCTAGGGATTGCGCGACTCTTGCCTCACAATTACGCGCGCAACTGCCCCTCCAGGGGTATCCTTTGTCTTTCGAGACTGAACTGAGGGATCGAACTGAATAGCGGAATTTTGAAATTTAAATTCTCAACCACCTGACCGGATTACTGAGTGAGAAATCATTATTTGTCTAAAATGTAGGTGGTAAAAATAAGAGGAGTTGGCGAAGTGAGGGTGAAAATCTAGCTACTTCCTCTGTAGATTACGACGATGATGAACGTGGCGCTCATCGAAATAACTATAATGTTTTGATATTACGAAATAATGTGTATGAAATTGCGTTCTATAGTTAAACAATGTAATGGCTAATGGTGTAAACACAATAAATTTTTATATGCCATCCGTTGTTGCCAACCTACAGTAGTTTCGTCCAGAGGGGAAAATTGCGCCTCTTTTATCATATACTTAATTCATTTCCCTTTTTAATTTATATTTTTTATTTGATTGTGTTTTACTTAATGTATAGCAGTTTCTTGACGAGAAATGCACTCACTTTGCCTCGCATACTTATCTTCTCTTCTTCTCTTCTATCTATTCTTCTATCTTCTTCAATTTATCTTCTATCTATATCTTCTTCTATTTCTATCTATCTATCTATCTATCTATCTTCTTCTATCTATCTTCTATCTTCTATCTATATAAATAAAATGAAGTCATTTTTACCTTCTGAGTTTGGCCTTAATAGGATAAAAACTCAATGCATTACATGCAAATGTAATATGCACAAACTGCAGCACATTATCTGAGGTGTGCTATAGGCCTATTATCTTTACACTTGCTTGATAATCGTTTTTGCATTGGCATACAAAAACTGAAATATTCCTATTGCGGAAAATGCACCACGCCTAATTATACATTGCTTATTTACACTTTATTTTGAAACATTATTACGCTAGGAAAAAAAAGGTTTCCTGAGTGATTCCTTTTCTTTTCCTTTTTTCCATTAACATATAATACATCGTTTCCTTTACATTTACTTTCGTTTCGTTTCGTTCAATGCTTTCTTTTTCTGTTCCCATTTCTCCGATTACAGAGTTAAATATTATTTTTTCCGTTATTGAAGTACAAAATGTAAAATATCAAATTTTCACCTAAAGCGATTACGACCATATCAATCTCGATTACTAACAAATCAATTTATTAGTGCTTTAAAATATTTACCAACTCGGATCGAGAAATACTACATATAAAAATGTAAAGAATGCATTTCTATATGCATCTCGAAAAACCTTTGTGTCGTTTTACTGCGTTTCGTATGCTTTCGTTCCGTTTCTTCCATGTTCTTATTTTTCCGATTTCATTGCGATTGTTAACATCGTTACGCTATAAGTCTTAGCAAAATGAATTTCATTACCGATGCTATTTTTTGCACAAACAAGGTCTTTTCTTTTTGGTAATATTTACTACATTACCTTAGGACTTTACTCTACTAATTATCTTTGAATTATATCAAGAAAACTTAGATTTATTTCTAACTGGATTTTTACGTTGGATTTAGTGAACTTCTACATTAAACTGCGTTAATAAGCTCGCCGTAAATTGCGTAGACAAATTATAATTTCAAAACAAGTATTTCGTTATTCAAGCAACATTGGATTTTTATAAAATACTTTTTTCTTTCTTTTTCTTACAAATAAATTTTGGATACGTCTTTTTTTATCAAAGCAAATTGGAAAGGTCAACAACAAATACATTTAACTGAGTCGGTTCTTTTTTCATTTATTTATTCTTTGTTTTAACTACAATCCTTCCCCAGTTAATACTTTAAAAAAAAATGTGTTATTTCATGCTTCGGCCATAACTTTTTTCTTGGCCCCACGTGTACACACACTTTCTTTCACTTACGGGAAATTTGGTCCTTAATCTTTCAATTCCTATTTCAGTCACCTAAATTACTTAGTGTGAAATGAGTTTAGGAATTTACTGCCAAACCTAATTATTATTTATAATTAAATATTATGAACATTATTAAACTATGTTAGGCAACATTTGCATAGAATGAAATGCTTTACAGTTGTGGTAAAAATGCAACTGAAATCGACTTTTCCTTTCTTTTTCAATTCGGTACATTATTACATTACGTCAAACTCATCGTTCACATTACACATGTCAACTTCATTAGGTTTTCGGGTACGCTGACAAGATTAGGGGCGTCTATTCCTAAACCCGTTCTTAACATGGGGAGATTAGTGGTGTCTATTCCGAAACCCGTTTCATTGAAAAAATTACATGACACATTCATCATGGTTTAAACTGGGCGCCATTTGACAAGCAAATAAAAGAATAAAAGCAACATTGGATTTTTATAAAATAGTTTTCTTTTTTTTGTGTTTTTTTCTTCGAACAAATAAATATTTGGAAACGTTAATTTGAATTAAAGCAACTCTGAAAGGTCAACAACAAATTAATTTAAATGATTGTAATTTTCGTTTTTAACGGGAAAGTGGATTGTTTTTTATTTATTTATTTTTTGTTTTAACGGCAATCGTTATACAGTTTAAATTTAACCAGGATTTGCACAGAAGGTGCGTCAAATAAAATTGCGTCCCCAATTTCGGAAATAAAGTGTAGAAGCACCGTTATTCTTTGCATTGTATTCGTTGAGGGGCACAATTAAAAAAAAATCCTCTACTTTCCCCTAACTATTAATAGTGTTCATATAAACATTCATCTTTTCGTTTTATAATAAACATTCTGTTTGCAAAAAGAAACGTTTACTGCTAACTTTCTTTTTTTTTTTTAAAAAGGGCATATTGTAAAAAGGGAATGTTTTTTGGAGGAAAAAAATTGCAGAAAATATTAAAAGTAAATAAACAATAAAAAATGTATTTTTCTTGAGGAATGTGTTCCATTTTAACAAACCGAGCCACAGCAACGCGTGGCCGGGTACAGCTAGCATAAAAAAAGATTTGACGATTTTATTCTCAGTACCCCTCCCCACACTCTATATCCCTAAAAACGACACACTAGAGTCTAGAGCTGACAGAACACTGGCTTATTACGACAGTTTATTTCTGATCATTATTGAACGCTGTATTGAATCAAGCTAAAACGATCCCTAATAGTTATGCAGAGAAGATGGAAGCTTCTATAAGATAAGTTGTGAAATTGCGATGTTTATTTTTTGTTAGATTCAAACGATTATAATAATTATATTTATTTCACTTTTTAATATGTATTTTTTCTTTGAATGTGTTTTATTTGATGTATGATAGTTTCTTGTCCAATAATGTGCTCATTCTGTCTCGCATTAACCCAATTAATAACAAATAAAATTAACACCTTATATAACGCATATAATAAGGGGTTAATAAACACCTCATATAGCGCATATGATAATGAGATAAAATTAACACCTCATATAACGCATATAATAATGAGATAAAATTAACACCTTATATAACATAATAATGTGAAAAATTGTTAATTGTTTAAAAAATTGTAAATAATAATAAAATGCGTACACATTCGCATTTGCATATCCGCATATGTGTACATTTATATGTATCCCGATTAAATTTTAAATTCTCATAATAACTCCATAATGGTCTTTGATCGTAAATTTAAATATAATTCACTAATAATTTAATTTTATAAATTTAATATTCTAAAATTATTTATTTAAATACAGGGTGTCCACAAAGTCTGGCTACATAATCTACATTGTGCCCACAAAGTCTGGCTGCATAATCTACATGTTGCCAACAAAGTCTGCCTGCATTATCTACAGGGTGCCCACAAAGTCTGGCTGCATAATCTAAATGGTGTCCACAGACTCTGGCTACATAATCTAAAGGGTGTCCACAAAGTCTGGCTACATAATCTAAAGGGTGTCCACAAAGTCTGGCTACATAATCTACATGGTGCCCACAAAGTCTGGCTACATTAAGTAGCTAGACTTTGTGGATACCCTGTATATACATATGTGTGTATGTTAGTATTTCTATGCGTATGTTTGTTTATGTGTATGTCCGTGCGTGTATGTTTATGTATTTATGTATGTATGCATATATATATATATATATATATATATATATATATATATATATGTGTGTGTGTGTGTGTGTGTGTGTGTGTGTGTATGTATATAGATATATGTCTCGTTGTGAATATGTATATATGAGTCTATAAACGCTTAACGTTTTATTCTTCACCATAGAGATAGTTCTTTATTTCTTTTTTATTAGAGTCACTCCCCCTCCCCTAACCTTTATCTTTTCCTGTCACGTGACTTGTTGAGCCAACGAACACATTTGCAACCCCCTTACTTTTTCGACACGAAAAAAATAGCTTGTGAACAGACTAGTTTAACTCCCCCACCACTAACATAATCCACTTTTCTGGTAAAACACGACAAACTTGAATCATTTCAAATGTATATTGTATTTTTCCACTGTTTCCAACGTAATAGATGTATGGAAAATAAAGCCGCTTTCAGGACTGCCAGCAACCATTGTAAGAAAGTAATAAAGAATGCAAGAGAGTTGTATGCTCTATCTGTTAAGTCCAAAGTAGCTGAGCAGCGGCTTGGTTCCCACCAGTTTTGGCAAATAGCAAACAGAATCCTGAACAGAAGCGTGTGCTCCATCCCAACTATTATCAATGGATCTGAGGTAATCTCGTCAGCATCAGACAAAGCCAAACTCTTTGCCAAGAACTTTGCAGCTAATTCTACCCTTTGCAATCAAGGCCGCCAACTCCCAATATTTCCTCCTGTATCAGAAAACACGCTATGTGATATACGTATATCTGTACGTGATGTTGCCAAGCTAATCCAAAACCTTGATTCCAGTAAAGCAACTGGCCCTGACGGTATTCCAATTATAGTACTCAAAAAACTTCAACCTGAACTAGCGCCCATACTTACAAAACTGTTTAAACGTTGTCTTAAGGAGAATAGTTTCCCATCTCCCTGGAAAATCTAATCAGTATGCCCTGTATTTAAGAATTCAGGTGATCGCTCATCCTCCTCTCAGTACAGGCCAATAAGTCTCCTGTGCGTCATGAGTAAGTTGCTAGAATCTGTTTTAAATACAGAAGTAATCAACCATCTCAACAAAAATAACCTTCTTAATGACACTCAATATGGTTTCCGTTCTGCTAGATCTACAGCAGATGTGCTTACAGTTATATCTCATAGGATTAGCAAATCTCTCGACGAAGGCAACCTTTTTAGGGCAATTGCTCTTGACATATCTAAGGCCTTTGATAGGGTATGGCATAAAGCTTTACTTCATAAGATCTATAGCTATGGTATAGCTGGAAATGTCTTCTCAATTATTAAATCATTTCTTTCTGATAGGTTCATAAGAGTAGTAGTTGAGGGGCAAAAATCAGAAGCTTACGGTATTATTGCCGGTGTCCCTCAGGGGTCCATCCTGGGCCTAACTCTTTTCCTGATCTACATTAATGATCTTCCAAATCACATCCTTACATCATTTGTAGACATTTATGTATGCTGACGACACTACCATGTATGGTAGCACATCTAAGACAGTAAACGACCAAGTTCTCTCCAATTCTCTCTCCTCTGATCTTGAGCACGTAGTACAATGGGGTAAGGAGTGGCTGGTTACTTTTAATGCATCTAAAACCAAGCTTCTCTCTTTACATCATCAACATTCTGATCCACATCTGGCATCAATTGAAATCAATGGCTCTCGTCTTCAGGAGGCCTCAAGTTTTGACAAGCTTCTTGGCTTGACCATTACTCCTGATCTTAAATGGAACTCGTACATCAAATCTGTTGCCAAGGCCGCTGGAAAAATGGTGGGATCTTTCTATCGTTCCGGTAGATATCTCACTGCTGATGCTATTCTCTATCTATATAAGAGCCAGGTACGTCCAAGGATGGAATACTGTTGCCACATCTGGCCAGGAGCTGCTAGAAAGGACTTGTCCTACCTTGATAGAGTTCAAAATAGACTTCGTAGCCTCGTATGAGATGTCCTTTTCTCTTCCTTGCAACCTCTATCTCACAGAAGAGATGTTGCGAGTTTGTCTCTGATGTATCGTTATTTTCATGGAAAGTGTTCAACTGAGCTTCAATCTATGGTCCCCCCTCGCCAAACTTTCACAAGAAACACTCGTCTAGCTGTAAACACTATCAATAATTCCCCCCACTCTTTATCTGTGCCTAAACCTAAACGTAGATTCCATGAATAAAGCTTCTTTCTTAGAACTGCACGCCTGTGGAATTGTCTTCCGTTTTCCTGCTTTCCGGCTGACTACAATATGGTTGTCTTCAAGTCTAACGTAAATAAGTTATTGATGAGCCGTTCCATATAAGTTATAAATTTACCAAATTTTCATTACTGATGATTACTATATTGTCCAATTTCTACTGTACACTCTTTAACCCTTATCCTTGAGTGGCCTCTTGGCCTTGATAATGTGGTGATGCCTATGTAAAAAAAAAAAAAAAAAATGTAAATCCAGCTGCATTAATTTTTTAACCATTTTCCAAAAAGGTTGAAATGCGATTTCTCTATTTTTTAGTCTTCTTTTTTAGAGAGCTCGCAACTTTTATAGTTTTTTTTTGAAGAGCTCAGCCTTTTCTTTTTTTCTATGGCGTCGAATGGTTCAGGGTCGCCTGACGAAGTCTCATTGACTGAAACAGATGGATGTTTGTAGCGACCAAATGTAACTGTTTACCCTCGAATAAATAATAATGATAATAATAATAATAATAATAATAATAATAATATATGTGTGTGTGTGTGTGTGTGTGTGTGTGTGTGTCTAATTGTGTGCTCTGTTCAATAATTGAACTAGTGACAACCAAACTAATTCATCTTTTACGCAGAACATATTAATTTTCAGCGGATATTAATAGTCGCAACCAGAGAAGAAGACGAGAAAAACATCTGTTTAAACATGTAAACTGATTTTAAACTGTTGTTTTGTTAAATATTATTAAATAAATCAATTCTATTTAAAAATCCCTTTATCATTACACATGTAAACTTGCGAAAACACACTTGGAATATTTTAACATTATATGAATAAACAAAATCAAAACAAGACGGCGACCGAATTTGATCTGATGTCGTATGATTTTTGTCATTCAGATAATGTTAACACAGTTCAAGTATGATTGTTTCTTAATTTTACATGCGTAATACTAAATGGATTTGCACCATTGATGATAAATGAACATTGGACAATTTTTTTAAATACAAAGAATAAAGAATAAAGTTAAAGTTACCCTCATGCCATTAAACACACGTCCATTACAGGGGTTGTTTTCTTAGAGTGTCATCCAATCAATATCTGCAACAGAGGGATTGAAATTTTCAGGTTATGAATGCATAAGTTCAGTCATCATAGCAATGTAATTAATTTACAATCCACTTGTATTCAATAAGGCGGAATAAAAAATAGAAGGCATTACTTCTGGAACGACACTGATATATATATATATATATATATATATATATATATATATATATATATATATATATATATATATATAGTCTAAAGAAGCTTTGAATAAAAAATGCAAAAATAAAAATAAAGAATGCAGTTTAAATTCCCGGAAAAGGAAAACAAATTAACTTTAACCTATCGCAGACTTAGCACCTACATAATGCGATTTCTAAAAAGTTTATAATGACCAAAGAGAATTCATTTATATAAGTATGAAAAAAAAAAGCCTTAACTAAAATTGTTAAATAGAAATAAACTTAGCACTTGCATAAGCCGATTTCGCAAAAGTCTTCAATTTTAAAACAGAATTTCACTACATAAGGAAGAAAAGAGAAAATCTTAACTAAAATTTTGTAAATAGAAAACAAGGATCGTCAGCTGTTTACCATGTAGATGTTTCGTATATATATATATATATATATATATATATATATATGTATAAGGAATGAAAAATACCAGCGGTGGTTGACGTTATGTTTTGAGAAAAATAGAAAAAACCGAATGAAATTATTAAAAAAAAAAAATCAACGTTTCGTCCTTATTTCAGAGGACATCTTCAGGATAATTGAAATAAAAATGTAAGAAAAGAAAAAGTCATAGATCGTGCGAAAAAGACAGTTTTTTAATCCTACCCATGTCGGGAAGGACAAACATATGTGTGCGTATGGGAAGGTTGGGTTGTTCGATGTCTATATATACACTTTTAAAAATGCGTTAAAATAAATATATATCGAACATCGAACAACCCAACCTTCCCATACACACACACATATGTTTGTCCTTCCCGACATGGGTAGGGTTCAAAAACTGTCTTTTTCGCACGATCTATGACTTTTTCTTTTCTTACATTTTTATTTCAATTATCCTGAAGATGTCCTCTGAAATAAGCACGAAACGTTGATTTTTTTTTAATAATTTCATTCAGTTTTTTCTATTTTTCTCAATATATATATATATATATATATATATATATATATATATATATATATATATATATATATATATATATAATTGTGTGCTCTGCTCAATAATAGAACTAGTGACAACCGAACTAATTCATCTTTTACGTGGAACATCTATTAATTTTCAGCAGACTTTAATAGTCGCAACCAGAACAGAAGGCGAGAAAAAATTTGTATAAACATGCAAACTGATTTTAAATTGTTCTTTTGTTAAATATTATTAAATAAATCAATTCGATTTAAAATCTCTTTAGTATTACACACGTAAACTTGCGAAAACACACTTGGAATCTGTCAAAATTACATGAATAAACGAAGGCAAGACAAGATAGCCACGGCATTTCACCTGATGTCGTATGATTTCGCTCATTCAGATAATGTTATCACAGTTTAAGTGTACTTTTTCTCAAGTTTACATGCGTAGTACTAAATAGATTTACACCACTGATGATAAATCAACAATGGACAAAATTTAAAAAATAATAGATTAAATTAATAAATAATAAAGTTAAAGTTGTTCTCACGCCATCAAAGAGCCAAGTTTTTCCTTCCTCATAGCTGAAGTCAATAACTGGATACTTGAAACCATTGCCTGCTGCCGCTATCAAAGGTAGTAAGTCGGGCTTTGTGATATTCACGCCCAACCTAAATTGGTGCAGACCGGATACCATTTGACTGCAGGTACTCTTTGAAGTAAGAAGCGCCGATGCAAGTTCTGGTTCTTCGAACAGCGGAGTTGTCTAACGGCCAATGCAATGAGAAAATCGCAAGCAGAAAAGGGCAATTAGAAAAGATGAGTTTAAACTTGATTCAAACGGACGATTGGGAAATTTTTGAATAAATTTGTGTCTCATTTTCTCTCTCTCTTTTTATTTATTTATTTATTTATTTTTTTTTTTTGTTGATTCGAGATTAAATAAGGGATTTGACTTCACTTAATGCTAAAACAACTTTTAAACGAGCAGTGAACAACCGACAGGAAAATGAATGATAGTTCTTATTTATATAGACACAGCTTATATTCGGGTTAAGTGTACATTTTCCAATCAGAAGCTTTCGTGACTAATGTAGACAAAAAAGTAAAGAAATGTTCGTGGCCGTATGAGGAAAGTTACAAGAAGAAACTCCTTTTGCTTACAAAATGAACGTGGCCTTTTTATTTCTTTATTTGTTTCTTTTTGGATAACTAAGAGGGTGGAATACGTGAGACATCAGAATACTCGAACTGTTCTGCTTATAACAAGTTCAATACTTCCACCCGATCTATTAGGAAACTATTCTCTTTTAATACATTGCTTTCCGGTGTTATCAGATCGGACAGTCTGAAGATACCGGCTTCATTACCTGAGATTCATCCAACATTCATGTTATTGTTAATTTCCTTGCATTTTGTAAAATTTAATGTTTTGCCAATGTTCGACTAACTAACTAGTTCATAGTGTTAGAGGGTGCTAGGTTGTTCCATTATAAACGTCACGAAAAAAAAAAATACAACGGTTATTTTTTTGTTTATTTTAATTTTATTTATTTATTTACTTTGTTTTAAATTATTCTCCTTTTCAACATGAACGACTATGTTAAGGTTGGAGTGCTTTCTTAAAGATTTATTAGTATACCATTCACATGATCTTAGAATAGTAAATTTTTATTTTTATTATATAATGAATAAATAGAACATTTAATAATGATTAATTGAAATTTTGTTCAGTTTTGTCCGCTTTGTATTGATTTTTTAGTTTATATACTAGTCTACCTATTTTATCTGTATTTTCTGTTTTAAATCGATTTGCTTAGTTCATATCAGCTTCCAATTTATTGGTAATACTTTAGTTTGATATCTATTAGGAAAAAATATTTACACCGTACGCCTATCTACTTTGGCTTCATATCGATTAAGAAAAAATATTTACACCGTACGCCCATCTACTTTGGCCTTATATCTATTAGGAAAAAAATTTATACGGTACGCCTATCTACTTTGGCTTCATATCTATTAGGAAAAATATTTACACCGTATGCTTATCTACTTTGGCTTCATATTTATTCGGAAAAAAATATTTACATCGTACACCTATCTACTTTGGCTTGATATCTATTAGGAAAACATATTGAAACCGTACGCCTATCTACTTCATATGTATTAGGAAAATATTTCAATCGGACGCCTATTTACTTCGGCTTCATATCTATTAGGAAATTTTTTTATAATGTTCGCATATCTACTTTGATAGAGAATTGCATCGGCAATTCGATTCCTACAGGGGCGGTAGAATCATCCCACCATTTTTCCAGCGATCTTGGCAACTGATTTGATGTACGAGGTACCTTCAATAAGTTTTCAGACTTTTTCCTATAGACACTTTTATGGATACTACACATGTGTAACTCTAGTCCCGTTCGAAGTAATCTCCTCCGGCTGCAATGCACTTGTTGTATCGTTCCAACAACGTCTGGAAAGCCCCATTGAAGTTATCTCGTGTGAGCATGTCACTGACCCGCGTCACAGCCACTTTTATCTCTTCAATTGTCTCATAACGACATCCTATAAGGGTTTCCTTCAGCTTAGGAAATAACCAATAGTCACAGGGAACAAGGTCTGGACTATAGGGAAGGTGAATTATTGTCTTAATGCCTATTTTGGTCAAATAGTCTGTGACAATGATGGAGGACCCTTGGGCAAATCTTCTGCATCTTCAGTTCTTCACGAATAATTGTGTGTACAGTTCTCACTTATTGACAGAAAACGATCCATATCCATGAAATTCTTTATTTGCCCAATCAACTCTGATGTTCTGACTTCCTTACTCCGTTCACATCTCTCATCATCCGTCACAGACTCCTTACCTTCCCTAAATCTCTTATGCCACTCAAAGACTGATGCTCGATTAATGCAATATGGCCCAAAAGCAGTCTGAAGCGTTCCATCTGTTTCCCTATAATTTTTTCCATGTCTAAAACGGAATTTTAATCCATATCGTTCTTCTAACGTGTCCCCACGTGACGTTTGAAATTCACTAGCTGTGACAATCAGGCTTTAATAGCGTGTATTCCAATTTCTGTTGTAGCTGTTCATTTGAACCTGAAAACATAAAAATTGGTCAGTCATCTCATAAGATGTATAGAAATAACATGCTGAATTTTCAAGAGTCTATGACAAATTTAAATGCCTGCACAAAAGTCTGGAATCTTATCTCATATGTGTTTCATTTCAAATTAGCATCTCATGTGCGTTTCATTTCAAATTAGGAGTGAAGGTCAGTTCCAGAAGCTTATCAAGACATGGTGCTTACTCAAGACGAGAGCCATTCATTTCAATTGGGGCCAAGTGTGGTTCAAAGCGATTATGACGAAAAGAGAGAAGCTTGGTTTTAGATGCATTAAAATTGACCACCCACCTCTTTCCCCATTGCACCAAGTGCTCCAGATCAGAAAGAGAATTAGAAAGATCTTGATCATTGTCGGCCTTTGAATTGTTGCTATAGATTGTGGTGTTTACGAATGATCTAAGAATGTAATTTGGGAGATCACTGATGAAGAAAGTTGGAAGAAAGAGAGTTGGGCCCAGGATGGGCGCGCTTTTTTCGCCAATATTTTCGAAAGTCGTCACCTTTTCGATTGTCTAGCCTTAATTTATACCTACGTCACTTTCGGTTTGGCGATGGACGCAACAGCAAAAACGTCACCTTTTTTTTTACGTTTTTCCCCCTTCCCGGTACGGGTTCAAACCTGTCTGCCTACTATCCCCTTTTCTTTTTGCTCAACACACACTTCTAAACACCCGGGCAATGCCGGGCACCCAGGCTGGTTTTAAATAATTACGATACAATAATAACGTGATGTTGCAATGCATAAAACAACGATATGTTGCAAACATATTATTGAAGTTTTAAAAGAAACCGACTTAAACGTGTATGTTCTGAAACTCCCATACGGTGGTGATAAATATGTTTCATTTTAAATAAATGAAATACAATAATATTGTGGTGTTTTAATATTCATGTCGACATCAATAAGAGAAAATAGGTACAAATCTTGACCATAACATACTCATGTTTCGAACCGTAGCAGCAACTCCGGCCTATAGCTTTCAGATAGCATTAAGTATGCCAACACAAATAGTATTCCAAATCTAAACTTATAGACCAAAGAAAATGTTTTTTTTTTTTTTTTTTTAATTTAAACGGGACACAGCGAGAGAAGAGACATTCCATTATATGGGATCGGCGCTCATAAATATCTTAAAATGTTTTTATATAACCGTTACTTGTAAAGTGCTTCATTTTGTTATTTAGGGACAATAACAGTGAAGAGGTGGGATCTTATTGTCAAGCGGGTTTGTCGGGGATATGTACGTCGAGGGGGTACAAGTGAAAAGAGTTCATCAGAACACATTCCATTAAAATATTTGTAAAACAGGCACAGTGATGCAACATTGCGGCTATGAGGCAGGGGCTGGAGCTTAGTTGATAAAGTGGGACCGATTAGACTGACAACTCTTTTTTTGGACTTTTATCTAAGAGGGAGAGACTAGTGGTAGATGCACCAGCCCAGATGTGGCAACAATACTCCATGCATGAGCGAATGCTGGCTTTGTAAAGGTACAGGATACTCTCAGGCGTGAGTAGTCTTTTAGCTCGATAGAGAGAACCCACCTTCTTTACAGCAGCCTTTGCAATGTCCTCTATGCATTTGTTCCAGTTTATATTGTCTGCAAATGTTAGGCTGATAAGTTTTAAGGTAGAATTCTCAGGTGGATATGACATGGCATTACGCTAAGTAAGCAGTAAGCAAAATCAACTACAGAAAAATGTTCCACCTTTTTTTTTGTTTTATTTTAATTCAGTCGAAGTTCTCAGAAATCAAGGGGCCCACTATCTGGGGCTAACACTTGAATTCTATATGAGATACATAGATATTCAAATATTCCATTAAAGTTCTCAAACACTGTGTTAGTAAAGAAAATGGGGACATAATTTTTCCTATCCACAGTTAACCATTTTCATATGCTGTAGTATATCTTTCGTTTTTGGTCACTTCATCTTACTGGATTCAAGGACAAGAATTTATCTTATCTGGTGGAGTATCCAACTTCGTGCTGTTAGTTGAGGTAATATCACTTCGAGAAGGTGCACCATTCCTCATAAAAGCTTATGTAAGTTGGCAATAGTGAAAAGATCTTATATGAATACTTCATGTAATTTTTGAAAATTTGTCAGGGTTTACTTCCAGGGAAAAGTATCCTCATGCCAGGTTGTCCTGACAAACCCCTAGAGAGGCCTTAGACACTCGAGGATAGTGTCTAGTAGGCATTCAAGTTCTAGAATGGAGGCTTATGTAGTTATCAAGGTACAGACTCTTTTCCTCAATCAAAGCTCATCTGTGCGGCTTAACTAGAATCAATCCTGAGCCAAGACCCGAATCCACAACCGTTTAGGCGATAGTCCGCAGTTCTACTATCTGATCTATGGGATCGGCGCTCGGAAACCATATCTTCAGATGTCTTAATATAAACATTTGACCGCTACTTTTAAAATGTTCTATTTGTTTGTATATTGACAAAAAAAAAAAAAATTAAGGTATTCTTCAATAATAGGTACTCAAATTCCACACGACGCCAAGTTCAAGAGAAGATTAATAATTTAGTTATTTTTCATGCAAATTGAAGTATTTCAAACTGTTCCAGCTGATTGAAAATTCGATTTTCACACACACACACACACACACACACACACACACACACACACACACACACACACACACACACACATATATATATAGTCAATGAATGACAAAAGTCTATATTCCAAAGTTCATGATGTTGACCATCTTGTAATTTATTCTTTTAATACAGTTTACATTTGCAATTCTTGTAAACGTACATTTCTGTTTCGTAGCGCAAAATCAATGGCTTAATTATTATATGAACTAGTGAATCTATTTTGCCTGAACTCATCAGAAAAATAGCAACAATTAATCCGTCAAAAGGAAATAAAGTGCTTTTTGACTTTTAAAATCCGAATATATATATATATATATATATATATATATATATATATATATATATAGTAAGCTATAAAATATATATGGCGATTGAGCTACCCCTCTAGGACTCTTCAAAAGAGTCCTAGAGTGGATGAAACGCGGAATATTCAGTGTAGCTTAACCGCCATATATATTTTATAACTTACTAACATGCTCTACCTACGTATTGAGCACTTTTGAAGTAAATACTTAAAGTTTACGCATAAATTTATACTTTCGTATATTAATTTTCTGTGCGTAAATGAAGCAGTTATATATATATATATATATATATATATATATATATATATATATATATATATATATATATACTAGCTTAGTAATAAGGATGATAAAACAAGATGGGGATAAAACTTAAAAATTTAAACAGTTAAATAAAGCATTTGTTCGTTATCCTGATGCTTTTGAATCGTTTAAAATTAACCAGAATATATGATTAAAGGACATCCAAACCTTTATCAGTAATGTATAAAATGTGTTTATATCAAATAAAATAATAAAAAAGTATTTTAACCTTTATTTATATTTAATTTTCAATAAATAAAATGTAAATATACAAAATATATAACATAAATAGGTTAGATAAAGTAATTAAGAATAGGAAACTAGATCTAATATTTGTAACATGTTTTTTTTTCCTAAGATATGGCAGGTTGTGTTTGATCAACACTGCTGGGGAGCCATGATGTAATATACTGTTTTGTTTTTAAATCCCCAAAACAGTATTTCATGGTAAACAACTGATGATGAGGTCACGTAACCCCGACTAGATTAAAATAAATTATACTGGTTGCTGAAGAGAGCGTAAATCCAGTTACTGAAATAATGTTATAAGTTGATGCAGAATAAATTGAAAAACGTATAGGTCGGCGTGATGAACTCACGTAAACTACGGCTTTGTAAAAAAATACTATACTTGTTGATTAAGAGAGCGTAAATCCAGTAATTGAAATCATGAGGTCACTGCCTCGATGGAGGGCGAGGATGATTACCCTCTCTGGTATTTGAAGCAGTATACCAGTATACCATGGACCTGGCGGAATAAAATAAAATGCTTCACTGAGTTCCTTACGGAACGAAGAGCATGGGGACATTGATCGCTGACGGCTGGTTGACGCACCATCCACGGAAAATTAGGGACTTCTGAAATTTATGAATACTCATAAATTTCGGATTACATAGGGAGGGATGTAGCATTATTTCTTAGTGTCACTATTTTTAACGCGCTCTACAGCATGGCCGAGTGGTGATTTGGTCATGGGCGTAGAAATCCATTCCCATAATTCCCTCTTTCTGCACTCACCATCATGATGTGAGGACGCATATTCTTTCTCTCCGTAAATGAGGGGGGCACCTCCTCCCTCCACACTAGTTAGGGTAGGTTAGTTAGCTTTGAAAAGCCTATTGTCCAGTTTTACTTGTAAAAAGTAATTGTAATATGTATTGTAATATATATTTTGTAAAATAAATAGTTAAGATTTCTCATATATATTACAATTGTGTCGCGTGTCGTCTTTCTTGTGCTGGCATAAATGTCTCCATAAATGTCTTAAGTCGAAAAGCGGCCCTGACGACGAGGAAATGAACATTCTAATCAGAACGCCACCAGAGTGAAGAGGTCAAGACGTTTCCTGGGAGAAGGAGCCACTCAGCACATCCCACATCTCAGGTATGCTTTTCTTGATACACAGACTGACCATCTTTACGTCTTCCCGAGACCACTTTAAGACATTTAGTATAACACGTCTATCGGTCATACACCTCAGTGACCGGCTGTTAGTGTAAAAGAACATAATTTAAGATTGTAAATTATACTGACAAGAATTTATTGTTCGACAGGATACACAAGTATGAAATACTATGCTCTCGGAGAGCATTAAACGGGTCGATAGAAATATTGCTTCAAATCACTTTGCTTATCCGTAAGGTGGCAGCCACCCTAGAATTCCTTTAGATTATCTAGCCTCCTTTAATATTTGTATCTTTAATTATAATTTTAAAATACTTTTTCAGACTTTCTCAAACATTACAAAAAGTAAGATTCAATATCGAAATTCTAATTTTTCTAATCCTATGCTTTATTTTTAATTCTCTACATATAACTACCGTTCATTTTTTTTACAAGGTGGTCACCACTTATCAAGGCCCGGAAGCCACTCGGGGATAAGGGTTATTGCGTGTACAGTACGTTAGTGTTGAGATTTGATAAAGTGTCTTACTTAAGGGGGCGGTTCATCAGGAATTTGTTTATGTTGGACTTGAAGACATCCAGTTTGTAGTCAGGTGGGAAACAGGCAAACGGGACAGAGTTCCACAGGCGTGCACTTCTAAGAAAGCAGCTTTGCTCATGGAATCTACGTTTTGGTTTTGGCACAGATAAAGAGTGGGAAAATCTTTTGACAGTTGTTTCAGCTAAACGGGCGTTTTTCGTGAAGGATTGGCGAGGGGGGCAGGGATTGGAGCTCAGACGAGCTCTTGCCATGGAAGTAACGATAAAAAAAGACAGGCTCGCAACGTATCTCCTGTGGGAGAGAGGTTGCAGAGAAGAGAAAAGGGCATCCATGAAGCCTATTTTGTACTCTGTCAAGGCAGGATAGGCTATTTTTAACAGCTCCTGTCCAGATGTGGCAACAGTACTTCATCCTTGGACTAACTTGGCTTTTATATAGATAGAGAATTGAATCAGGAGTGAGATATCTTCTGGAGTGGTGGAAGGGTCCTACCATTTTTCCAGCGACCTTGACAATAGACTTGATGTACGTGTTCCATTTCAAGTCAGGAGTAAAGGTCAATCCCAGAAGCTTATCAAAACATGGAGCTTCCCCTAGTTGAGAGCCATCCGTTCATTTTATTATATTTACTTTTAGCTACTATTTTTAAATTATTATTATTATTATTATTACTACTACTACTACTACTACAAGCAGGACCCGTTAACCGGTGTTGCCCGATAGAATCCCGCTCTATTCCCTCGCAAAAAAGTAAACTATGGTTGTTGTTTGTAGCCACTGCCGTCTCTGAACAAATGGCCGAAATGGAATAATCTGGCTTTCACTAGCGATTAGTGCTAGTTTGGGTCGATAACATGTAAGTGCTGTTTGAATTAAAAAAAAAAGAATTAAGGGAATGCTTAAATCAGTACGAATTACTAAAATTACGAAAACTGGTCCATTAGAATAATAATGGAAAGTAAGAACAGAAGTTTTAGAGGTTAAGAATCCTCACTATGTATGGACTGTTTTGAGTGATCGAAATCAGTGTTAGCAGTCCTAGCTGTTTCCGTTTATTGTTCAAGTCTTCCTCTTCTTTTCAACTCTTTCATCAATAGTATTAAATAAACTTCCAGTTTTATGTCGTTTTTAACGCGTGAAACAATTTTTTAGGTATTGTCATGTTATGAACGACATTTGGAATAGATATTCCAAACTCCTCATGTTAAGAACGGCTTTCGAAATAGACACCACCAACCTCCTTATCTTAAGAAAGGCGTCCGGAATAGACACCCCAAACATCCACATGTAAAGAACAGCTTTCGGAGTAGACAACCCTTTTCTGGAGGGGGGGGAGGATTAAAAATTTATTTTCCAAATTTATGCGTACAAACCTGACTATCAGTGAATTACAGTGCATTATACACGTCTTTATATTTCTATAAGTATTTATCTCTGCAAAATTTGAACGGGATTTTCTTAATCAGCACAATCGAAAACCTATTTAGGTCGTCATTCTAAAGAAAATTCTTACGGTGGACCCCATGTACAAATTTACCCCCTCCCAATGTTAACATGTGCGCAATTTCGAAAATCTGTCCGGAATTTATTACGATCGATCGTCGCCGATTTAAAAACAAATGTTTCAGCGATATCATTTACTGGATTCGTGCTTATTATGTTGTTTAACTGTAATGCTTTTTTACATATGTGAAATATTCACATTTTAAACCTATTAAACTATTTCTTTTGCAGATTCACCTTTTTGAAGCTGCTAAAACTGTAAAAAATGTGACAAATTCGTTGTTTTCTTTTCATGTTTTTGTAAATAAATATATTTTTAACATATCTAAACAGTATAACAAAATATATAACATAATAACTTTAATAAACATAGTTTTTGAAAAGATATGCGATTAAAAAATAAAAATCAATTGATAAAGTTTGCGTATTTTTATATATTTTTATCATAATGAGATGAAAAAATAAACAAAATATAGTTAACTATAAAAATAGTTTAACAGTTTTAAAATGTGAACATTTCACATATGTAAAAAAAACATTAAATTCAAACAACATAAGTACAAATCCAATAGATGATGTTGCCGAAACATTTATTTTAAAATCGGCGTAATAGATGGTGCAGGTTTAAATAACGTATATTTAAATAAAGTACATAAAAAGCATAACTATGTTTAATAAAAAGTATAATAAATTACTGGACCAAATGTACAAACGAGCAAGCGAGAGAGCGAGAGAGAGAGCGAGAGAGAGAGAGAGAGAGAGAGCGAGAGAGACAGACAGACAGAGGAAATAGATGTAGTAAAATGTAAGAAAATGAACGGAGCCATTTACTTAGAGGGCAAAAGTAAATATCATTACGACGCCATATTTGAATGGCACATTAGCGTTCAATTAGCATAAGAATGCCGTTGATCCGAAATATAAGAATGGCAAGAGCTCACCACTCAGAAAGAGCGGAATTATTTTTGGGAGTCTTTATTATTTTTGGATCGAAAAAAAGGAAAGATTATGTTATGTCTATGCGTTTATGATCTAGTTACGAAATGTGAAACTCCATATCTGTCAAAAGTGCAGAATTCCTTCCGGTGATAACTGAGGGCGATAGAGGGCTTAATATTATGAGAGAAAAGTGGGAACTACTTGTTCTAAAAATGGTTGTGATTGTGATGATGTTGCTCCTACGATGAAATGTAGGATTTATATTATAACGATTAAATGTGTCTAAATTGCTGTTCTAAACTTACATAGGATAGTGACTAATAGTCTAGACATAATAAATTTGTATGTAGCATCTGTTGTTGCAAACCTACGGTATTTTGGTCCAGAGTGGAATTTCTGCAATCAAAATATTATATGAACAGGATATTATTATTATTATTATTATTATTATTATTATTATTATTATTATTATTATTATTATTATTATTATCATCATCATCTATATATTAATACGATAGCCTGTGTTATTTTCTATGTCACGCTTACATCCAGGTCGTTTAATTGTTATGTACTTCCATTTCTTGTAATAAATAAGTTTACCAAGAATTCTTCATGAGTTTTGGTTTCGGTTTCAACTACAGCTGATGGCACATAGGTCATTTAATTTTGTTTTATAAATAATTTTACTTAGAATTCTTCGAAAGTTTGGTTTTGGTTTCGATTATAGCTAATTGTACACCAATAATCTATTTTTTTAAAATAATGTTATCATGAATTCTTCATAGGTTTTGGTTTCGGTTTCGATTTTAGCTGATAGCACCTTAATGAAGGGACTAAAGTCATATATATATATATATATATATATATATATATATGTGTGTGTGTGTGTGTGTGTGTGTGTGTGTGTGTGTGCGTGTGTGTGTGTGTGTGTTCATAAGTTTTGGATTCGAGTTCGATTCCAGCTGATGAATCCAAGTCATATAGATATATTTATTATTTTTGAAATCGCAACTTTATAATATATAAAAATCAATAGAACATTAACTTTGTAATAATATATACGAAATCTGCAAGAATTAAAATATCATATTTAAGCGTATTTTTTGACGACCTGGCTACGCCGGGCGTCCCTCCTAGCTTGCATAAATACTTTTGCAGCTTTAACAAAATAACTACAATAGTATCAGTGCGCCTCCACTTATGTTGAATATCTACAGAATGCCAACAACAATATATTACATATGAATCAGCCCTTTGTGATATGTACACTAGTCCCGTTATTTATTATTATTATTATTATTATTATTATTATTATTATTATTATTATTATTATTATTGTTATTACCACTTTAACGCCTCAAAATAATATTTATTGCTCGACTGCTAGCAAAGTTGATTTTTTCTACGGATTTTGATTACACACGTTTTAGATTTTTAATTTGGATTTATTTGTCAACATTGTACATTCGACAATGCACGAAAATATTGATTCTTGTGATAATATCTCTTTAAATCATTGATTTTTCTAAGTAATCTAAAAATAAAAACAATGAAAAAAAAAATGAATTGTAAAAAGTGATATTCTCCTGAAAGTTGAAGGTTCAATCCTCAGTGTAGGCGACCGAAAAATACAATTGCGCATTACTTAGGACCTCTATCCATTTATGACTGACGGAATAAGAGCACGCTACCCCCGTGAAATAAATAAATGGTTCCGCTCGAAATCCTGTCCAAATTCCCGAGTTCGACAGAAACATTCCCGAGTTCAACAAGATAACCTGAAGAAAGTCGGAGGTTACACCGACCGAAACGCTGTGAAAATCACACTCAAGATGAGAACAGTAGTCCGAAGAATCCAAATAATACGAATAACCAATCCTCATCTAAAAAAATCAGATACGTCAAGAACTTGTTTACATTGGAGTTGAACGCTACCATATTGTAACCCTGCTAGAAAGAAGGCCAGTGCAACAGTGTTCCACCGGCGGGCTGTATTTTTTATTTTTTTTTACATGGGTGTCACCACTTATCAAGGCCCAGAGGCCACTCGAGGATAAGGGTTAATAGGTATACATTAGTCATTGTGATTTTAGCATAGTAAACAGTGGGAATTCTGTAACTTGGATTACTTAGGGGGACGATTCAATTAGAACTTGTTCACATTGGACTTTTTCTTTTTTTTTTTCTTTTTTTTTCATAGGCATCAACACATTATCAAGGCCAAGAGGCCACTCAAGGATAAGGGTTAAAGAGTGTACAGTAGAAATTGGTCAATATAGTAATCATTAGTAATGAAAATTTGGTAAATTTAATAACTTATATGGAACGGCTCATCAAGAACTTATTTACTTTAGACTTGAACACAACCATATTGTAGTCAGCCGGAAAGCAGGAAAACGGAAGACAATTCCACAGGCGTGCAGTTCTAAGAAAGAAGCTTTGTTCATGGAATCTACGTTTAGGTTTAGGCACAGATAAAGAGTGGGGGAAATTATTGATAGTGTTTACAGCTAGACGAGTGTTTCTTGTGAAAGTTTGGCGAGGGGGGACCATAGATTGAAGCTCAGTTGAACACTTTCCATGAAAATAACGATACATCAGAGACAAACTCGCAACATCTCTTCTGTGAGATAGAGGTTGCAAGGAAGAGAAAAGGACATCTCATACGAGGCTACGAAGTCTATTTTGAACTCTATCAAGGTAGGACAAGTCCTTTCTAGCAGCTCCTGGCCAGCAGGAAAACGGAAGACAATTCCACAGGCGTGCAGTTCTAATAAAAAAGCTTTGTTCATGTTGATTTGATTTTAGTAGAAACTGCTTATTTCACGACTAAAACACGCGCCGATAGAGAGTGTAAGTGAGTGAGTGAGAGAAAGATAGATATATTAATACGATGAGCTTCTGATTTTTGCCCATCCACCACTACTTTTATATTAAAATTCTTTTCTTCTTCTTAATATAATTCAATCATAAACCGAGGAATATTTCAACATATATTTTGTTCTTAAGAGAAATGAACCTTAATTAATTCTGTCACTGTCTAAAGGGAGGATTCATGACACGACGACTGTTTGTTTTAATAGTTGATCGGTTCATCTCTTTTCAACGGCGCAAAGATGTGACACTAGGGTTGAAAAACTGGACTGAAAAGCAAGCCTCTCCGAGATGAGATTGCAAAAATTGGCGGCTCAATCCTTTTCTTCCATTCTTAGGAGATCAGTAATAAACTAACCCCTTCTCAAAGTGTGAAAAGGCAAAGTCTAGGAGGGCGGGTATCACAAAACTGCACAGGAACAACAAAATATCGCAACCAACAGTGAAGGTATTTAATTCTTTTCTACTGTAAAAACTTAGACACCAGGGTCGGAATGTGGAATTGAAAAGTCAGCGGCCCCGAGGACGGGCATTCATGCAGAAAGTGCCTGGAAAGCATCGTCGGCATTCTCCGGTACAGGCGCCTTGGACGATTAGCAATAAACTAACCCCTTCTCTAAGTGTGAGGAATCAAAACGTTGGAGGATGGACCTCCTAGAACTGCACAGAACAATCGTCGTGTGACGCAATCAACAGAGACCAGCTCCGTTGATTTCGGTGCTGAGGGAAAAGATCTCAAGACGAAGAAATCGTCCTATTTTTAGACACGCACTTATGACGTCATAAAGCAGCTCTTACCGATTCATCCAGCCTTCATTAGCGGAAAGTTTTTTGCTTTCATGACGTCACTAAAATAAAAGATACATCTGCGCCTACGTGAACAAAATGCGAACATTCAGACGCTGACGTTTGGTGAAAGTATTTATTTCTGCTAACTTCTACATGGTTTAATATTATTATTTGTTGTTATATTCATTGTTTAATGATTGTTTTTAAAAAAAATATTGCAGTAGTAAACTTAAACGCCACCAACCTGTTAAAGTGGAAAATTCGGGGGAAAAAAAGAAAGAAAAAGACAAATTAGTTCTTCGGTAATGTCTGTCGACATTGCTTCTCTTCTGTTTTCTCTCGCCAACCTCAACCGGACGGAATGCTATTTTGTAATCCTGGTATACCTGTTACAAGCGGCCATCATCATCTGTCCCCAGCTCCCAAACAACTTTCGGACGAGGCGAGTTAGAAGCATACTTGTGTGTCTTGGATTTATTTTTGTCCTCGGTGGGACGATTGATCTGGTCACAGAAAAGTTCTGCGAGCCGACAGTTTTAGGAAGGATAATCAGTTACATCGACAGATGGGGTTACTTTTATAAAAAGAATCCCGTTTGTATGTTGCTTGATAAGAGAATATCCGCTCAGGAAGTTTTTTCCAAGATGGGTGAATTTCTTGTTATCGTTGCCTACATTTCGCAAGGGTTCGTGCTTGTAGGACCGCAGCTCTTAAAGAATACAAAAATCAGCCGGGGCAGACGACTGCTTTTCTCGCTTGCAGTTCTTATGATCGTTGGCTCCGTAATGGATCTGATTAAAGAAAAGGCTTGCCAAACAACATATTTCAACCCAATTATGAATTTCCTTAACATCGATTATTACTCGAACGACAAGAAGTTTTTCTGTGCACTGACGAGGGAAAACACACTAAGGTTCTCTTTTCAGAGAATATTTCCTAAGACCGGATCATTGACCGTTTTCTTCATTCAACTGATACAAGTAGCCGTCTTTCTTATTCCGCAAATGCAACTTCAAGAGAGCAATATAACCAGACGGGTGACAATATTTATGGCATCGCTAATAGTTACTGTGACCCTAGGCTTTTGCATGGACATTATTGAAAATATGTATTGCAGTTCGCCATTTTCCTGTTCGATGTTGGATTATATCTACGTACCAAGATATGTATGCGCAGTGCTAGAACAGTTCTGAAAGTAATTCAAGCTTGGAGTTTGAGGTTCGTTTGTTTCTAAGATTCCATAAACTCTATCCAGTTTTCCACTGTAAAAACTTTGGCGTTTTAAAAAAATATTGTAATGTTAGTTTTCCACTCTCTTATGCATTTTCCCCTAATTTTGTAAGATCTTTTAAATTGCATTTGCTGTAAAGTTGCATTTGTTGGAAAGGTGCATTTTTTGTAAAGTTACATTTGTTGTAAAGTTGCATTTGTTGCAAAGTTGCATTTGTTGCAAAGTTGTATTTGTTGTAAAGTTGCATTTGTTGTAAAGTCGCATTTGTTGTAAAGTTGCATTTTTTGTAAAGTTACATTTGTTGTAAAGTTGCATTTGTTGTAAAGTTTCATTTGTTGTAAAGTTGCATTTGTTGTAAAGTTGCATTTGCTATAAAGTTGCATTTGTTGTAAAGTTGCATTTGCTGTAAAGTTGCATTTGCTGTAAAGTTTCATTTGCTGTAAAGTTACATTTGTTGTAAAGTTGCATTTGTTGTAAAGTTTCATTTGTTGTAAAGTTGCATTTGTTGTAAAGTTGCATTTGCTATAAAGTTGCATTTGTTGTAAAGTTGCATTTGCTGTAAAGTTGCATTTGCTGTAAAGTTGCATTTGCTGTAAAGTTTCATTTGCTGTAAAGTTACATTTGCTGTAAAGTTGCATTTGTTGTAAAGTTACATTTGTTGTAAAGTTGCATTTGTTTTAAAGTTGAATTTGCTGGAAAGTTGCATTTGTTGTAAAGTTGCATTTGTTGTAAAGTTGTAATCGTTGTAAAGTTGCATTTGTTTTAAAGTTGCATTTGCTGTAAAGTTGCATTTGTTGTAAAGTTGCATTTGTTGTAAAGTTACATTTGTTGTAAAGTTGCAATCGTTGTAAAGTTGCATTTGTTTTACAGTTGCATTTGTTGCAAAGTTGCATTTGTTGCAAAGTTGCATTCGTTGTAAAGTTGCATTTGTTGTAAAGTTGCATTTGTTTTAAAGTTTAAAATTACACTGCATGAACTTCACCCACCCCCTTTATCCATTAACAAGTAAATAGCATGTCCCTAAATCACTTTGAGGAGTGTAACTAATCAGTAGATATAATCCCCAACAAACTAACCCAGTAACACTAACAACGCGGGGTCGCAGAAATACCTGGATTAGAACCTAGGCACGGAGAAAACCCTCTCAGGGCTGACGGACCCAGTAGGTCTTCCCAGATCATCCGTCTAGGAGAAGGAAAACTCTGAAACTAAACCAAAGGGGAGAGAGGCCTCTTCAGTCTTGGATGACAACCTTCCTAGAGCTGGTGACTCAAACAAATTCACCGGTTTGCAAACCTAAATTGCTTAAGGAGTAGATAGGCTCTGTCTATCGCCCGGCTTCCATACTCCTTCTTTGCCTATTAGTCAAGCGCAGAGACACTATCTCAGTGATTCGACAGAAACACCCAGCGGTAGATCTTGTTTCCTGGCTAGGGCAATGAACGCCGTTCTTCCCCATTCCCAGCATGCCCCACCCCTATAACTGAACATTTGGGAGTGCTTGAGTATAAGATATGCCTGAGCGGTTAGATTGGGTTGACCTTCTTCTAAAGGGTTGAGGGTACCGGATTGACAGTTCCTGGCTGCTGTTCCCGACTGGTAGTACAGGAACCCTAACTCTTTGGTAGCGCTTAGAGCGGCTGCTCCATCAACAGTTGAATAATATCGGGTTGTTTGCAGTGCCATGACGCGCATGGAAAGGGACCCTGCACTCATCCCCGGTGGGCTTTCCTGAGGCCACAATCCTAATTGGAGAAAGGTCAGCTGATGGTCTACTTGTGATGCATGTCTGAAGCTCCGCATAACCTCTTGTTTAGCTCCCCCTTACCGAAACTCTTAAAAAAAAATATGACGACAGTACAATCTAAAAATAAGCTTAAACCAGGATTAGGGACAAACAAATTCAACTTGCCTCCTCCCTTGAGGCTCTCATTCACAAATATCCGTGGGCTTAGAACTAACTTAGCTGATGTTGAAGCATTTCTCTTAACAAATACCCCGGATATCTTAGCACTAAGTGAGACTAACCTACACTCCTCCATTCCCTCTAACCACTTTAACATGCCTGGATATCTCCCACTCTGCCGTAAGGACTCTGACAGACATATGCACGGACTTGGAGTTTACATTCGTAATACCCTTCCCTTGACTAGAGAAACAAACCTAGAAACAGATGATCAAGCCTTTATGTGCTTTAGACTAAACGTGCAACACAGTATTAGCTACTATTATTTTCTCTACCGCTCTCCCTCGACTCAGGACTGCTCCATAATAAACAAAGTATCTGACAGCATAGACACGGCACTGTCCCTCGACACTAGCGCACAAATACATGTGTTTGGTGACTTTAATGTCCACCACAAAAACTGGCTTGGATTCTCTACTCACACAGATGCAGCGGGCAGCACAACCCATAGCTTCGCTATATCTCACTCCCTATCACAAATTGTTACGTTTCCAACCCGTTTCCCTGACCAGGAAGAACAACACGCATCACTTCTAGATCTGTTTTTGACCACAGTTCCCGATGACTGCATAGCGAAGGCCCACAGCCCACTCGGGAACGCTGATCATGCAGTGATAATGGTTGAAATCGCCCTAAACTCTAGTCCCAAAACTGAAGAGCCAGTGCTCAAAACAACGAGATATTATAATAAGGCTGACTGGGAAGCCATCAGGGAACTAATTAGAGATGCTCCATGGAAAAATATTTTCTCTCTCCCTGCTGAACAGTGTGCAAACGAGACCACTGACTGGTTCAAAACTGCAATCGAAGCGCATGTTCCCATGCGGAAATTTTATAGTAAGCCCCACTCTCCCCAATGGTTTACGTCGACTTGTGCAACTGCCATTACTCAAAAGCAGCATGCATACCGTAGGTTTAACCGACATAAGTCCAGTTCAAACAGACTGAAGTATATAGAAGCTAGAAATAACGTTAAGAAAGAAATAGCGACAGCTAAGAGAGAATTTACGGATACCACTAAAAAGCGCATCGAAGCACAAAAACTAGGAACTCGAGACTTCTGGAAAATCTACAACAGTGTAGTAAATAATGGGCAATCAACAATTCCCCCACTAACCAACAATCACGAGGTTGTCTCCTCAGCAACCGACAAGGCTAACATGCTTGCCAGTCGGTTTGCCTCAAACTCCACACTGGACCCTTCCAACCACCCCCTACCTGACTTTCCTATGCGGACAGACGCCACACTAGACGATCTGAAAACCACCCCTGCTCAGGTGCATGCTATCATAAAAAACCTTGACACCTCAAAAGCATGTGGACCCGATCTTATCCCAGCTGTGCTATTAAAAAAGTGCTCAGCCGAAGTAGCTCCAGTTCTCTCCAAACTCTACAACAAATGTCTTAATGAAGCTTGCTTTCCGGGCTGTTGGAAAACTGCTTCTGTTGTACCAGTATTCAAGAATTCTGGCCAAAGGACAGACCCATCAAATTATCGCCCCATTAGCCTCCTCCCACTTTTTGCCAAAATATTTGAGACCATAATTAACCATGCTCTAGTCCATCATCTTACAGATGCTAAACTACTGACTGACAAACAATATGGATTTAGACAAGCCCGTTCCACAGCAGACATCCTCACCGTGATCTCTGAACGTATATACCAATCACTGGACAAAGCGGGGGAAGGCAGAGCGGTAGCTCTAGATATATCTAAGGCTTTTGACAGGGTATGGCATGAGGGTCTCCTCAGGAAGATTAGATCTTACGGTATCACTGGTAGAATACTTAACATAATTAAATCCTTCTTAGATAAGAGAAAAATCCAGGTAGTCCTCGACGGTCGCACATCTAAACAATATGATATAAATGCGGGAGTGCCCCAGGGTTCTATCCTTGGACCTCTATTGTTCCTGATATTCATAAATGACCTCCCCGACAACATTGCCTCTGAGATGGGTATATATGCTGATGACACTACACTCTATGGCAGACACGACAGGAAGACGAATGAACACATTTCTAAAGAAATGGCAGAAACACTAGAGGAAGACCTCCAATCTGTAGTGGAATGGGGACAAAAGTGGTTGGTCGCGTTCAATGCTGCCAAGACTAAACTAGTTTCATTCAATAATTACAAGAAACCCTCTCTACCACCAATAGCAATGGCCAACGACCCTTTATCTGAGAGTCCATCTTTCAAACTCCTTGGCCTAACGTTCACAGGAAACATGAGTTGGAACAATTACATTGAAGGCATTGCCAGGGCCGCTGCAAGAAAGGTAGGCTCTCTCTACCGTGCTAGAAAACTACTAACACCCGAAAGTATCCTGTACCTCTATAAGGCCACCATTCGCCCATGTATGGAGTATTGCTGCCACATCTGGGCTGGTGCATCTGCTACTAGTCTCTCGCTCCTTGACAAGGTTCAAAAGAGAGTCGCAAATCTGATAGGCCCTGAACTGGCATCTAAGCTTCAGCCTCTGTCCCATCGACGAAATGTTGCATCCCTCTGCCTGTTCTACAAGTATTTTAGTGGTGAATGCTCTGATGAACTGCAATCACTTGTGCCCCCACGACGCGAGCACCCTCGACAAACCCGACAGGCTACTAGATCCCACCCCCACACTGTAGAGGTCCCTAGATGTAAAAGATCTTTTTACTCCAATAGTTTCTTCCCCAGAACCGCAAGACTCTGGAATTCCATTCCAGGTCCCTGCTTCCCCAACAGTACTGACGTGCAGAAGTTCAAGTGTAACGTGAACCGACACCTTGCTGCCCAAATCCCTACATAGTACCCCAGTAGTTGTTGCCCCTGATAGTAGCCCCCTACACCAAAGTGGCAATTTGCCTTGTTTGGGGTGAAAATGTAATTAAAAAAAAAAAAAAAAAAAAAAAAAAAGTTGCATTTGCTGTAAAGTTGCATTTGTTGTAAAGTTGCATTTGTTGTAAAGTCGAATTTGCTGCAAAGTTGCATTTGTTGTAAAGTTGCATTTGTTGTAAAGTTGCATTTGTTGTAAAGTTACATTTGTTGTAAAGTTTCATTTGTTGTAAAGTTGCATTTGTTGTAAAGTTGCATTTGCTATAAATTTGCATTTGTTGTAAAGTTGCATTTGCTGTAAAGTTGCATTTGCTGTAAAGTTTCATTTGTTGTAAAGTTGCATTTGTTGTAAAGTTGCATTTGTTTTAAAGTTGCATTTGCTGTAAAGTTGCATTTGCTGTAAAGTTGCATTTGTTGTAAAGTTGCATTTGCTGTAAAGTTGCAGTTGCTATAAAGTTGCATTTGTTGTAAAGTTGCATTTGCTATAAAGTTGCATTTGCTGTAAAGTTGCATTTGTTGTAAAGTTGCATTTGCTGTAAAGTTACATTTGCTGTAAAGTTGCATTTGTTTTAAAGTTATATTTGTTGTAAAGTTGCATTTGTTTTAAAGTTGCATTTGCTGGAAAGTTGCATTTGTTGTAAAGTTGCATTTGTTGTAAAGTTGCAATCGTTGTAAAGTTGCATTTGTTTTAAAGTTGCATTTGCTGTAAAGTTGCATTTGTTGTAAAGTTGCATTTGTTGTAATGTTACATTTGTTGTAAAGTTGCAATCGTTGTAAAGTTACATTTGTTTTAAAGTTGCATTTGTTGCAAAGTTGCATTTGTTACAAAGTTGCATTCGTTGTAAAGTTGCATTTGTTGTAAAGTTGCATTTGTTTTAAAGTTGCATTTGCTGTAAAGTTGCATTTGTTGTACAGTTGCATTTGTTGTAAAGTCGCATTTGCTGCAAAGTTGCATTTGTTGTAAAGTTGCATTTGTTGTAAAGTTGCATTTGTTGTAAAGTTTCATTTGTTCCAAAGTTGCATTTGTTGTAAAGTTGCATTTGTTGTAAAGTTGCATTTGTTGCAAAGTTGCATTCGTTGTAAAGTTGCATTTGTTGCAAAGTTGCATTTGTTGTAAAGTTGCATTTGTTGTAAAGTTGCATTTGTTGCAAGGTTGCATTTTTTGTAAAGTTGCATTTTTTGTTATTTTTTGTAAAGTTTAAACAGGCTGGTGCAAGAGTGGAATGACAAGTTACGGAAAATGAGAGGAGGGAAAGCGTTAGGGTTGTTATTATTATTTTTGTTATTAATATTATTATTATTATTATTGTTATTATTATTATTAATATTAATAATATTGTTATTATTATTAATAATAATAATAGCAATATTAATAATATTGTTATTATTATTAATAATAATATTAATAATATTTTTATTATTATTATTATTATTATTATTATTATTATTTTCTACTTTGATATGAAAAGAAAGGTATCGGAGTTTTGATTTTCATTCATGCATTGAACATAAGTTTCTAACAAATTCACCATCTCAAGAAAACAGAAGCCGGTCGTAGTGCGTACATTAGGAGTAGTAAATCGTCTGGAAGGACAATTGAAAACCCTACAAATCCCCGATGTTTTAGGTGGCCTTTAGGCCTCTGCTATTGTTGGTATCACCAACATCCTAAGGAAAACCCTTGATCTTTTAAGCTCTTGGTTTGATGCCGGGATTGAGGGAAATTCTCTGGAAATGAATCCCATCCCTTTCCAGAAAGACGTTGATAAACGAAATCAGAATTATTATTATTATTATTATTATTATTATTATTATTATTATTATTATTGTGATTATTATGATGATGATGATGATCTTCTGCAGTTATCGACCCGCGATTTCTACGAAGTTGGCTCGGGATCGCTCGGCAATTGACGGAAAAAAGCGGAAAAGGTTGACCGAGCGTTCCTAAATTTTTAACGGATCGCAGGTCGGTAAATGCAGAAGCACCATCAAATTTATATAATCAACCGCCTCGCCCGTCTATTTCTCACCCATTCCCTTTTTCAACCGTTTTTTTTTAAATCTGTCAAGAAGTAAGTCGAAACTTTAATAATATTTTCAAATTCACACTTCAATAAAACTAGAATAATATCAATCAGTGTGTATATATATATATATATATATATATATATATATATATATATATATATATATATATATATATATATATATATATATATATATTTTAAAGAAATATCTGGATGTATATATATATATTTTAAAGAAATATATCTGGATGTATATATATATTTTAAAGAAATATATCTGGATGTATATATATATATTTTAAAGAAATATCTGGATGTATATATATACATTTTAAAGAAATATATCTGGATGTATATATATATTTTAAAGAAATATCTGGATGTATACAAAAAAAAAAAGAAGCTAATTTGCTCCATCTGGACAAAACAACACAGAGATAGTCGCTATGTTTAACTTAAAAATCAAAAGAACATTCAATTCACAGAGTTACGAAAAAGTTGTAAAAAAAAACAACAAAAAAAAACAAACAAATATATAACAAATAAATGTTATCAAAGGCAAGACAAGTTATTTTTCTACCTTACTGGATACGTTTTTAGTTTGTTTGTTTTTTAATTTATAAAATTTTTATTCGGTCTGAAAAAAAAAAACCAACTAATATTGAGCGGTACCGGAGAACAAGGAAAAAATGGCAGCAATGTCTCTTTACATATTTAAAGTTTCGATAATCACTTCAAAATAAGAACTAAAACAAAATTGCGGTTGAAGCCAACTCAATAAAGGTCACGATAACATTCATTGGGTGGGTTTCTATCACCATCTTATTTCATTTCTTATTTTTAGGTTATTGTCGAGTCTCCAAAGACATCGTGACCATTTTTTTCTTGTTCTTCGATAGCCCTTAATATTATGTGTTTTTCGAACCGAATAAATATTTTACATTAAATAAAAACACTAAAAACTTATCCAATTAGGTAGAAAAGTAACTTGTCTTGCCTTTAATAATATTTATTTGTTATAGATATTTTTTGACAACTTTTTCGTACCTCTGTGGATTGTAAAATAAACCCGGACTTTCTACTCTGATTTGAAAAGGTATTACATAAAGGGTAATCAGAGATAGGGCAAGCTTTCTAATCGGTTTTGGTCGAAAATTTGAGTTACCTATGTGTGTATGTATGTATTTATGTATACCTGCCTAAAACATGTATGTATGTATGTATGTATGTATGTATGTATGTTATGTCATGTCAGGTCATGTCATATGCTACTGGTACCATGTAACCCAGTACTACCTGCCTCATGGTCGGGCCACCGGCGACTAAACTGGTTCCCCCACAAGACTTGTTTGGTGAGGAGGGCGGCTAGTCTCCCTGAAGGATTAAAAACAAGACCTTCCAAAGGGCGAATGAACTCTTTTTCTGGATCAACGGCCAACTAGCACCGTGTATATTTGTGTGTGTGTATATGTGTATTGGGGTAGAGAGGGCTCCCGTAAGCCGTGGTGAAGGCAACCTTTCTAGGAGAAGCAAATCTCTGATTTAAAAAACCATAAAGCGGAAGACCAGTACCCGCATTAAGCTGGTCTGCAGTTTAATTTGTTGCTGGCTATCTTGCTCTTGCTTGTTGCTGGATCTCAACATTTTGAACCGAGAGAGAGACTTAGCTGTCGTACAAAGCTAAAACTTTGTAACATCATATTTGTATAGATACTCCCTCAGGCATTTGAGCTCATGGATTTTAAATGTCTGAGGGAGTGGCACTCGTCTGACAAGACGTTGCAATCATCATGTATGTATTTATTATGTATGTATGTATGTATGTATGTATGTATTATTGATGTTGAATTCACCTATTTGTAAAACCATCATCGTTGTCGTCATGAACGTTGTGGATTTGTGCCGTTATGAACGCGTTTTCATTTTAAAAGCTGTACAACCGGCGAAGCGAACGTCTCTCTATTCTATCTTCTGTGTATTTGGGATAGTTTGACTCTTTTATTTATGTTGAATTCACCTATTCGTAACAACCATCATCATCATCGTCATCATAAATGCTCCTACATATATATTCTACATGTACGTGTATGTGTACGTGTGTGTGCATATGTATGTACATGCGTGTATGTATGTTTGAGTGTGTGTGCATGTTGTCATGTGTGTTTGTTCTTGCGTATGTATGTTTGTGTGCATCTTTTTGTATGCATGCTTGTATGTGTACGTGTATATCTTTATTTATATATGTGTGTGGAGTGGAGAGGACTTCCAAAAGCCCTGTTAAGGCAACCCCTCTGGGTGAAGCAAATCTCTGATTTAAAAAAGAAAACATAAAGCGGGAGACCAGTACCCGCATTAAGCTGGTCTGCAGTTTGATTTGTTGCTGGCTATCTTGCTCATGCTTGTTGCTGGATCTCAACATTTTGAACCGAGAGAGAGACTTAGCTGTTGTACAAAGCTAATACTCTGTAACATCATATTTGTATAGATACTTCCTCAGGCATTTGGCGATGGAAAAAGTGTCATTTGTGTAGCCCTGAATTGCTGGAAGTATGTAATAATTGATCTGCCATTATTCTATATATGTATGTATGTATGTATGTATGTATTAGTGTATGTATGTGTATGTATACCTATTTGTATATTATGTATATATGTATGTGTGTATATATTTTTATTCATTTATTTATTGTGTATACATGTTTATGTGTGTTTGTATGTATATACGCATATATATTTGTGTGTATGTATATGTATATGCATATGTATATATGCATATATATGTATGCGTATAGGTGCATATATATGTATGTGTAGATATATGTAGGTAACTTTATGTGTATGTATGTAGATGTGCATACATGTGTACGTATATCTATGTGAATATGTATGTATATGCGTGTATGTATTTGTATATGATAGTATATATGTGTATGCATATATATATGTATATGTGTGTATGTATATGTATGTATATGTTTGTATGTATGTGTTATATGTATTGTGTATGTAGTATGGATGTATGGATGTGTGCATGTGTGTATGTTTATGGGTATGTATGTGTATGTATGTGTGTATATGTATATATATGTATGTATGCCAAGGACCGTCTTCAATGTCATGTCTGCTTGAGCGTGTGAATTCGCTGGCAAGACTAAAAAAAAATAGTTATTCTCGGGCTCATGGACTTTCAGTGACTGAGGGAGTGGCACTCGTCTGACAAGACGTTGCAATCATCATGTATGTATGTATGTATGTATGTTGCCTAAAACTTTCGACAGAGGCGACGGATTTTCACAAGATCAGTAACGTTTTGAAGCTGGACCCTTCAGTCGTTAAATATCGAAAAATTGGCTAAAAACATTAATAGCTTCACCTTCAACTTGGCACTTTTCTACAGGGAGGAGCCGTTTTTTCGCCGATATTTTCGAAAGTCTTCCTCTCCTTTCGATTGTCTAGCCTTAATTTAAACCTACGTCACTTCCGGTTTGGCGGTGGTCGTAACAGCAAAGACCAGATTTTTTCCCGTTCTTTTCCTCCTTTGCAGTAAGGGTTCGAGCCTGCCTTCCTACTACCACTTTGTTTTTGTTTTTTTGCTCAACATACACCTCTAAACACCCAGGCAACGCCGGGAAGCCATGCTAGTTTATAATAAAGTTTCATCGTTTTACATACAGCGGAAGGGGGGTAATTATGTAGTGACTTTTGGAGGTGTCTACTGAATTTCAACGAGTTTATAATAAAACAACAAAAAAAATCTTTGGATTTTTTTAAAAACATCTCCTTCAAATACCCAATAATTAATTTTTCTTGACAGTTATTATGAAAAAAAAAAAATGAATAATAAAAAACCAAATTACGTTTGGGCGTTTCTTTTTTTCTTTTTTTTTTCTACATTTTACATTTATTCACTTTGCTATTTTCTTTTACGTAGCGTTGTTATGATTTTTATAGGCGGCACTCGGCATAACCCGGCTGTTGACGCCATGTTTCGGCCAAAGCCGCGCGGACAATACTAAAATGTTTGAAATTTGAAATTGTTTCCCCCTGAAAACGAAGCTCGCTACTAAACAGTCGTCGTCGTCGTCGTCGTCGTCGTCGTCGTCGTCGTCATCATCATCATCATCATCATCATCATCATCATCATCATCATCATCATCATTCAACGTCTCTTTTAATGATGATATGTGTTCGTCAACGTTTAAAGAATTCCAGACTAAGTTATATCTGGCCATGTCTTTACCTCTTTTTCGCTCAAATCCATCTTTACGATTTCCTCGCATTTTTTCCATAGCTTTTCACCTCCCCACTGACCCTGCTCCTCCAACTGGTCCATATCTACTAACAATGACATCAATATACATTTTGAGCCCAGACTTGAGATTATTGTGACGTCAGACACAAGCAAATATGACCATGGCGATGTGATTCTTCATGAACATGAAGATGAAAGTATATTTAACGCACTACATCCAATAAATCAAATAGTCCATCTGGATAATCAGATATGATTGTATAATACAGAAAATTACACAATTTATTACACTACCGCCTTACATTCATTAACCCTTATTCGCGTTCGAAATGAATATTCTTGTTTAAAGCAAAATTGAATCATGATAGTCGGCGTTTTCTTTTTAAACTTAAATTCAAGCCATTATCACCGCACAAGCAGAAAGGCAATCAACAGGAGGTCCTTTGATATGACAGAGGCGCGTTCGAAATGAATGTTCCTGATTAAAGCACAATTAAATCATGATAGTCGATGGTTTCTTTTTAAACTTAAATTCAAGCCATTATCACCGCACAAGCAGAAAGGTAATCAACAGGAGGTTCTTTGATATGACAGGGACGTGTTCGAAATGAATTTTTCTGTTTAGAGCACAACTAAATCATAATACTTGACTTTTGCATTTTAAACTTTAATTCAAGTTATTATATATAAAAATAATTTTATAAAATCAACCATAGGTTCTCTACAGTGCAATGTAGGCTACAATGTTTTGTGGACTAAGTCACTAATGGTAGGCATGTGAAGCTTGGCACTCCCATATTTTCATTGTCATCGAAATCGATGAAATTGTCCATTCTTCAATCAAATCAATTGATTGATTGCTCTAGTTGGGGACACACCGCGGTGCACTGGGAGAAAGTTTCACATTCCTCCCCGCAGTGATTTAGTTCAAAATACATTGTAGTCTACATTGCACTGTAGAGAACCTACTTTTGATTTTATAAAATTCTTTTTTCATACATAATGACTTGAATTTAAGTTTTAAATGCAGAAGTAAAATATGATGCTTCAATTGTGTTCTAAACAAAAACATTAATTTCGAATGCGCCCCTGTTATATCAAAGAACATACTGTTGATTTTATATGCTTGGCCTTACTGCTTGTGCTGTGATAATGGCTTGAATTTAAGTTTAAAATGAAAAAGTCAAGTATCATGGTGCACTTGTGCTTTAAACAGAAACATTTCAATCGAACGAACCCCATATGTCATATCAAAGAATCTACTGTTAATTTTATATGCCAAGTTTTATTTTGGTAATAAAACTTCTCAAATGCACTTGTGATGTTAGGCAGTATAAGGTGTTAACGTTGGTTCAAATCACCCGTTCCTTCTTTCATCGGGGTCCTGGATATGACCTTAAACTATATCCAGTGGTGAGGCCCCAGCTTGTGGGCTTTGGGGAGTGTGGAGCCACCCTTTAATTACCATTGCTCCCAGGTCCACTCTGACCCGGGGTGGTAGTATCTGTTAGGGTCCCAACTATGAGTTAAATAGAAACCGACGTGAAAACAACAAATATATTTTATTAAAAAAAATTTTCTTCAAAATCTTTGGATTCGGTATTAAATAAACCGAAAAGGATTGATATGCCGTAAAACAAAAACAACCAACCAACCAACCTTCTTTCATCGGATGTTCTTGATTATCGATTATCGATACTTACTGAAGACATAAATGACCTTCGTGAGAAATTTTCATAAAAATTGGCCCAGCCGTTTTCGAGTCTATAGGGAACGAACTCACACACGTATACACACACACACAGCCCAAATTTCTTTTACATAACAGTAGAAATAGAGATTTATTTAGAAAAACAATTTTAAAAGAATACAAAAAAGTAAAACGTACGTTGTATATTTATTGAGAAACGCAAGTGTGGTCTTTCTGAGACCAGACAGTTTTGTTTTTGCATTGCTTTACTGTCATTTTACCGGATCTGTCACATTGGATAAACTTTGTGGGGTCATCACCACAACCAAAATATAGACTGTCGGCATTGATCACCTTTTGCGTTACCGGGATCGGTTTGCATGGATTTTGACCGTTGTTGCACGTAATAATTTCCTCTTTAACCTTCACGCAAGTTTGACTGGTGAAACTGAACTCAAATCCGGTCAAACATTGCCCAACCATAGGTATTTGCGTTGTTGTTGAGCGCTCACAGATAATAAACCTGTCGAAGAAAAAAAAAACGAAAAAAATTCTAATATATATATATATATATATATATATATATATATATATATATATATATATATATATATTAAGTAATGTGATTTATAATTTAAAAATTTTAAAAATTTTTAAAAATTTAAAAATCAAAATTTAATTAAATTAAAAATCAGTTTCATAAGAATATATATATAATTTCAAATTTATTATTAATATAAAATAAAAAATAAACCTGTCAAAGAAATATATATATATATATATATATATATATATATATATATATATATATATATATACTAGTAGAAGTACCCCTCATTGACTGGGTTCAAAAACAGCCTACAGAAAATGCACGGTGATTGATGAAAGTATAGGTTATGAAAAGGAGGGGGTTGTAAAGAGATAGATTTTGATACTCAAAAATTTTACCCTAAGCAAAATATGATGAACGTAAAGATAACTTTTGCGAAAATAGATTTTTTTATATCAACTTTGTTTCCATTCGGAGCCAAGAGTGACCAACAAAATGATGTTTCCTTACAAAGAGAAAATGTTATATATATAATAATATAAATATACAAGAAATAAATGTTACCATAGTCACTTAAAGTTACTTTTATGGTAGAAATTTCATTGGTTTGTATTTTTAAGTAGTTTGTAATTTTTTTAAATTCACGAACCAGTTTTAAAAATATCAAAATGGCAGCGACTTTGAAATGGAGAGCCCCGTTTTCAATTTGAAGGAGGGGCACCTGAGCATTCTGTGTTAACAATTTAAGAGAGTTCCGTCAACGCAAGGAATATTTATAAACATATTTTAATGTTTTCCGTTATTTTGTGCTTAAGGAGTATTCTATTATGGCATGTGTAGTTTATATAAAAATTAATTTAAGTAGTTATCGCCTCAAATTTCGTTTTAATTTCGGTTCGCTGAAATTATTTCAAGTAAAGAGCATTAAAAACTATTTCAAATCAAAAAAAAAAAACAACACGAACTGAACTTTTACTGACTATGGTAACATTTATTTCTTGTATATTTATTTTTTCGGGTAGTCGTTTGTTGGCTTTTCTGCTAAACACTCTTACTAAATAATATCGACGAAATATCGAAAAACAAAGAAACAAAAGCAGTTTTGAAAAATAATGAAGCTTTACTTACTTTAGTAAAATAATCCAAAATAGCAAAATGGGATATTAAAAAAGTAAACACGTATTTACTTTAATTTTTTAAAGCAAAGAATCGATATAAATATGAATAAGAAGAAAATGGTGCCCTTTTAAAGCAGAACAGCTTCGTTTCAGTTTTACAGTATTGAACGGTGTAGTATTGCGCCGTCGGATTCAGGGTTGTACTATTCTAATGTAAAGAACACGCAGAAAGGGTTGTAATCAACTGAATTCTTTCTAGTACACTCACAAAAAAGCTTAAACAGATATATAAATAGAATAAAAAGGTTATGTAAATGTCTTTAAAAAGACACGTAATCACGGGAGCAGGATTTTTTCCTTCTTTTGACACGAAAACAAGTAACGTTCTTATTTTCTTTTATTTATCTATTTGTCTATTTTCGAAAGAGTGCCACGTGCAAGTGGAGAAGGAAAAAACAGAGTTATGCAAAATTTGTGTCGAGAATTGTCTAAAGTTCCGACTTTTTATTTTGCTTTTACTATCATAAGAACGTGAATTTATGAGGTGAATTTATTCGACACAATATGATTAAACTCATAAAAATAAATAAAAGCTAACGTGAATTAAGATTAAAGTTAAGGTGTTATTGTGGACCCTCACCCCTTTTAAAAAAACCTTATTAAACTTTGTGACATATTTACATTCTATGGAGGTCAGGCGCGAACGAACACCCCATAATTTTATTATACCATATTTCTTCAAACTGAAACATAATTATCAAAGTATACTTACGCAAATAGATATGAAAACCTTTGTTAAAGTTTGTGTCATATTTCCATGGAGTACAGGCGCGAACGCAGACCCCACAATTTTATTATACCATCCCTATTTAAGTTGACACATACTTATCAAAGTATTCTTATGCACATCTATATCAAAAACACTTGTAAACGTTTTTTTTTTTTCATTTTTTATTTCCATCCTTTGGGGGCCAGGCGCGAACGTAAACCCCACAATTTTTATGAACCACCGTTCTGCCAGATCAAACATACCTATTCCTGATCCTCGATACATCTTCTATCATTATATGTAATCATTTTTTTAAAATAGTCAACCATAAAGAAGCCTATTCGTGACCACACACACACACACACACACACACACACACACACACACACACACACACACACACACACACACACACACACAGACGTTCAGCTTTATATTATAGATATATATATATAAGTAGTTATAGTTTTTGGAAAAAAGGATTCCAGCAGAGTGCTCTACTATACGGAAAAATTCGAAAATAAGAGCGTATTATTTATGTTTTATTTACAGAAAGTTTAGATGAGATAAGTCATTGGTACCGTCGGTTTCGAACCCGATAAATAGGGCCCGTTTGTGATACCCATATCAAGCTCTCTACAGCCGATATTCATCTCCTGAGGATCGGCTAAAGAGAGCTTGATATGGTATCTGAAACGGTCTCTATCAGGTTTGAAACCGACGGTACCGATGACTTATCTCATCTAAACTTTCTGTAAATACAAACATATATATATATATATATATTAATTTCAAATTTATTGTTAACATAAAATAAAAAAATATTTATTTAAAAAATTCTCAAGACCTTTCATTCAAAAATATTTTCAATAGTTTCATTTGAAATTTTTCTCATAAAGAGATATACTGACAAAATAAAATGAGTATACGTGGTTAAGGCGTTCGTCTTCTAAATCGTTAATTGACAAGTGGTGCTTATCAATATATATATATATATATATATATATATATATATATATATATATATATATATATATATATAAATTCCACAGCCAAAAAACGTTGCAGTCCACGAGAGCCATGACAGTCAACGAACCGGAAGTCCAAGACTGGAGTTTCGCCCTCATTTGGGCTCATCAGTTAGACACATGCGAACTCAGGATTCGAAACCCGAGCCTCTTGCATCCTGAGTTCGGATGTGTCTAACTGATAAGCCCAAATGAGGGCGAAACTCGAGTCTTGGACTTCCGGTTCGTTGACTGTCATTGCTCTTGTGGGCTGCGACGTTGTTTGGCTGTGGAATTTATTATACACAATCTCTCACATTCTGAAAATCATATATATATATATATATATATATATATATATATATATATATATATATATATATAAACCCTGTGTATCGCTTTATTGCAAGTCAATACTTTTTTTTAATTTTTAAATAGCTGTGAAACGCAGAGAAGTGAAATTTGGTATAACACTGGAAGAGCATAACAAAGTGCCTTATTTCCCTGATTTTTTTGGAATTTGATCAAATATTTTAAAAATTATGCTAATTTTTCTATTTTCTGGTAATTTTAAGTTTGTATCACTTTATTGCAGGTCTCCCAAAATGCCTAGAAAGGATCGATTGGCAGCTAATTAAAATGAACGTGTTGTTGCAGGCCTTGCAGAAGATTTCTCTCTCGTAGATTTAGCCAAGGAGCTTCGAAGAGATTGAATAACTTGCGTTCATTCGTTGCGAATACAAACATCAAACCAAGGAAGAACAAAAACACAAGAAAGTCAGTTTTTGCTTGTAATGTTAGAAAAATTCGCTGTGAACTTATCAAGCAGCTGAAAAGCAACAGTGCTGCTATATTTGACAAGGCTGGAATACCTTGCTTGTTCAGAAAGACACGCTGCAATGTCTCGCTACATCCGAAAAATTTATAACAGAAGCTATTAAACTGACAAGCCAGGCTTATATTTTATTTTTAATTAAGCATTTGTCACCATGGTTTCATGACCTTTCATTGGTGCATCATTGCAAATTGATTTTTATGCACGACAATGCGCCATTCCACTCAGCCAAGGCTACGACATCCTACCTTAAGTCATTAGGTATTAGTGGAGAAAATTTGATGACATGGCCACCGTGTTCTCCAGATATAAACCAAATTAAGAAGTTCTGGTCAATGATAAAGATGAAAGTTTATGAAGGGGGGGGCAATTTTCATCGAAGGATGAGCTTTGGAGGAAGAGTTTAGAAGTTTCCCTCAGTATCGCATCATCTCAAATCCGCTGATTGACATCATCAGTCGACAAGAGGCTATTCAAAATGATGCGAAATTCGTTCTTGCTTTTGGTTTAGTTTTATTGTTACTGGATATGTTCTTTATTTCATATAAATAGAAATATGAAGTTAGAATAATCCTTTATTACCGAAAATATACATTTTAGACATTTGCAATAAAGTGATACACACTTAAAATTACCAGAAAATAAAAAAATTAACATAATTTTCAAAATATTTGTTCAAATTCCTCAAAAGTCAGTGAAATGAGGCACCTTGTTATGTTCTTCTAGTGTACCAAATTTCACTTCTTTGCGTTTCATAGCAATTTCAAAATTAAAACAATATTAACCCATAATAAAGCTATACATAGGATTATATACATATACTAGACCACCCGTGACCCGTTGGGTCAGTACGTTATATTAGCTATGGAATTCATGTATGAGCGTGACACTTGTGGCATAAAGAAAATAGTTTTTTTTTACATAACAGAAGCATTTCTATGAAAGTATATTAAAATGAAAAAAGAATATAGATAGATTTCTATGAGTCGTTCTGTTTATTATAATTGTTATTTTTTTTAAAGTATGTTGTTTATTTCCACAACATTCTCGTCACCTCGGTTTCGTTCATCTCTTATTCTTTGGCTACTCAGTCTCTCTTCTCTTTGTTGTGCTGTCTCGCTAGCTCGTCTTTGCTCAGCTCTAATTCTCTGCCTATTCAGTCTCTCTTCTCTCCTCTCTGTTGTTTCATTATTTCTTGTCTCTTGTGTTCGCATTCTTTGCATGCTCAGTCGGTATTCTCTTCGCTGCGGCGTTTCTAAATTTCGATATCTATAATCTTTTTCCCTTTGTTTTTTCAAGCGAATTTCTCTTTGTTCACTTGTTTCAGAAGCTCTTTGAAGTTTATACGTTTCTCTAGAACGAATCAGTCGAGTTCGTCTTTGTTGTTCAGTTTCAGTAAGTTGTGGCATGCCAGAGGGACCAGCTTGTTGCTGATCCACATTGGTTTCGTCGTTGATTTTGGGTTTTTTACTTTTTATTTGGTTGTGTGACATATTAGTAAAGTTCTACAAAGAATGTAAAATAATTTGTTACAGCTTTGTGTAACAACTTCTGAAAAATTTAAAATATTAAATGTGTTAAAAAATGGATGTAATATGTGTAAAACATATGATTCAAGTATTTGTTGTTAAAAAAACAACAAAAGGAAACACTATTTAATGTAATAGAAACGTGTGCATTTAGCAATGCGGCTTTCCGTTTTTGTGTAAAAACTTCTGATGAATTTAAAATATTGGATTTAAAAAATATATTGGATTTAAAAAATGGATTTAATATGTATAAAACATATGATTCAAGTATTTGCTGTTTAAAAACAACAAAGGAAAACACTATTTAATGTAATAGAAATGTGTGCATTTACCGATTCAGCTTTCCGTTTGGAAATGTAAGCAGACGACTTTAAAAAACATGGGAAGAAGAAAAAGAAATTTTTTTGTAATAACGCCCTCTAGTAAAAAGGTCTGCATTAGTTAAGGGGGATAACTCTATCCAGTTTTACATCGCTCCCTTTTTCTCTCTCTCACACATACACGTAACTATTTCTCGCGTACGTAACGAAAACAGAGGGAGTAGGAGTGTTGAAATCTATTAGAGTGAAAGTGAGAGGTGTTTTCTTTCACCGCCGCTGCTTCTATTAATAATGAGTGTTGTTTTTCTTGTTTGTTTACTTTTGTTTTTTAAAACGGAGAAGTTTTTTGAAACTGCGACAGACTTTACGAAGTTGAATGTTTTTAGCCGTTAAAAAAAACCCAAAAAACTACGGTTGATTTTATAAAATTATTTATTTATAATGACATGAATTAAAGATTTCTCGTGTACGTAACGAAAACAGAGGGAGTAGGAGTGTTGAAATCTATTAGAGGGAAAGTGAGAGGTGTTTTCTTTCACCGCCGCTGCTTCTATTAATAATGAGTGTTGTTTTTCTTGTTTGTTTACTATTGTTTTTTAAAAGGGAGAAGTTTTTTTGAAACTGCGACAGACTTTACGAAGTTGAATGTTTTTAGCCGTTAAAAAAAAACAAAAAACTACGGTTGATGTTATCAAATTATTTATTTATAATGACATGAATTAAAGATTTCTCGCGTACGTAACGAAAACAGAGGGAGTAGGAGTGTTGAAATCTATTAGAGGGAAAATGAGAGGTGTTTTCTTTCACCGCCGCTGCTTCTATTAATAATGAGTGTTGTTTTTCTTGTTTGTTTACTTTTGTTTTTTAAAAGGGAGAAGTTTTTTTGAAACTGCGACAGACTTTACGAAGTTGAATGTTTTTAGCCGTTAAAAAAAGACAAAAAACTATTTGATCAAATTAAATGAAATTGTTTGTATTAAAAGCGATATAAAAATTCCGGAATTGGAATAACGGATTGAAGACGTTGCTATTTACGCATGCGCAACCGGATGTTGAAAACCGGAAATCTGATTGCAAACATACAAGATCCATAGAGTTTTAGTATTATATATATATATATATATATATATATATATATATATATATATATATATATATATATATATATATATATACTGTGTGTCAAATTATTAATGAGATAACATTTTTTTACCAGTTTGAGAAACTTACCGCTCGTTTCTTATTAAAAGCTTCGGAAACGTTGACAATGCTGAGCTGCATGTACTGTGAAATTTTGGTACTGTTCCGTGCAATGTAAACAACTTACCATCCTAATTGCTGAATCCACGGTATTTGAGCTGTGTCAAATTATTAACAGGCTGTTTGTTTCGTCAATAAAATGGGTCGTAAAGGTGGTTTGAGCAGTTCTGAAAATAGTACTATTACAGAACAGCTAGCAAAAGGTAAAACTAGAAATATCGGAAATGATAGGAATTTACCATCAAACTTTAAAGAACTATGTCAAGGACCTTACAAAGGTACTTAAGAGAGCTGATAAACTTAAATCTAGAGTTGTTTCACGCCGTTCTCTACTCCAAATTAAACGTGAAGTTGTTAAGAAATCTAGACAGAGAAGTCGAGAAGTCTTTGACCAAGCCGGATTGAAGAATGCCTAAAAAAAGTACTCGATGTCGCCTTGTGAAAAAAGTCACAAAGTCTGTTAAGCCTGTGACAAAGCCTCCATTAAAGCAACATCACATACAAAACCGATTGAAACGGGCAGAGGACAACATGAAAACGGATTTTTCCAAAGTTTTGTTCACGGATGAAGTGCATGTCACTCTTGATGATCCAGATGGCTGGAGCAAAGGATGGGTCCTAGATGGACGACATCGTCATCAGCGTGTAAAGCGCCAACAAGGTGGTGGTGGGATAATGATTTGGGCTGGGATTATCGGAGGTATATTAGTTGGCCCATGAAGAGTCCCAGAAGGCGCAAGAATGACATCAAATGCTTACATAGCTTTTCTGAAAGAACACTTTTAACAATGAGTGAAGAAGAAAAGGTTGACGTTCAGAAGAACGATTATTTTTATGCAGGATAATGCTCCCTCGCATGCAGCAAACAAAAGCAAAGAGTATTTGCAACAACTAGGGTTCTCTGGGCTACGGAAGATGGAGTGGCCTGCGAAGTCACCAGATTTGAACCCAATCAAGAACCTTTGGAGTATAATGAAGCGAAGCCTCTATGCAAGTGGACGCCAATTTAAGAGCAAAGATGAGTTGTGGGATGCTCTCCAAGAGGTATCGCGAGGAATAAGTGTTGACAAAATCACAAATTTGACTAATTCTGTGGACCAACGTCGTTTACAAGTCATTCATAAAAAAGGACCGCATATCCCCTACTAATTATGTCAACATAGAAATTGCTATGTAGTTATTGTGCTCTAAGGATTTTTCCTAGTTCATTTAATGTTTGAATATTATTTCAGTAAACAAGTTATGGAATATTGTGTTTTTTCTCAACCACGTTGATAACTTGACACACTGAAATCAACAGATATTCCTATCTTCTGCCATAGTTTCGCTAATACTGCTTTAAATACTTTTATTTTCTGACTGGAGTAGCTTAATAGTATGGTAAGCACTTTCTCAAAGTTTGATGGATTTTTATTTACTCGTTCCTTAAATATTTAAAAAATGTAAACTCATTAATAATTTGATACAGAGTGTATATATATATATATATATATATATATATATATATATATATATATATATATATATATATATATAAATATATATATAAATGGACAGTCCTGTTGATTCGACGTATGAACTTCACTACAATAACTAAGTTCAGAAATCCACATGACTTATGTATAATGTTGAAGTCTTCGTATAGAGCCAACCACCCGTTTTGGTATTACTGCTAATCTTTGTCAATGCAGATGACTGCTACAAGACAGAGCATACAGTATACCGCAAGTTTTTACATCAAAGTTTCCTTCTCCTAAATGCATGTCTTAACAAATTGAATTAATGCACCTCCGGATACCCACTTGAAAATTTCTACAATTCAGCATCGTACATACAGCCTTCCCAAAGGGTACTGGCCAGCCTCAACGTTGCTTAACTTCATTGATGTGGTGAGAACTTAAGTGTCAACGTGATTGTACCATACAATATATATATATATATATATATATATATATATATATATATATATATATATATATATATGGTCTAGTTTAAATATATACTAGCAGATGTATCCGGCGTTGCCCTGTATTAAACGTAATGCTATATTACTTAAAAGATGAAGTGAAGAAAAACAAAAACAAAATGAAACTGAGACATGTGCATACGAGTATTTTTTTTTATTTCATTTTTTTTTAAGTAATTTGATATTACGTTTAATACCGAGCAACTCCGGTTCCATTTTTTACTGCATTTATATGAATTAAAAATGCTTTTTATAAAAGTTGATATGGGAGCATTGATAAAAGATGCCCAACGAGGTGTAATAAATAAATACTTACTTGTTTTTCAAGAGATGGTTAAAGAGAGAGCAGGCTTTGGCTCCGACGCGAGTACAGGGATTTTCAAACATACCATTAAGAGGCAAAAGCGGAATACTGGGGTCTGAACCAGCTGGTAGAGTACATTTTATGGCTGCAGATTTACAGGTACTAGAGACTTTGTCAAAGATTCCACCATTTGGACATATTCCAGTGCAAGCAGTGGATCTATCTGTACACACATAAAACTTGTGGCTGTCCTTTGGGTTGCTAAAGACAAGATGGCCGCTTAGGATAGCTTCACCCGTACAAAGAATCTCAAACATTCCTTTAAAAGTAAAGAAAAAATTTATTAATATTATAAAACGTAATAATTGCATTTGGTATTATAAAACGGAATAATTACATTTGTAATATTCAACAAAATATTTTTGCCAATTAAAAATAAAAAAAAATAGTTTTAAATTTCCTTTAAAAGTAAAGAAAAAATTATTTAAACGTAATAATTGCATTTGTAATATTAAACAAAATATTTTTGCCAATTAAAAATAAAAATAAAATAGTTTTAAATTTCCTTGCACAATCTGACAAAATGAAGAACATGAGAATCACAAACCAGGTTAAGTATAATTCTTCATACCTTGATGGATACGATCAAATTGTTTAGTAAAGACTAGTGTTGGGACGATTATTTGGATTCAGGAAAATCGGAACTTTGTAAATCAGTATGAGAATCAAAACAATGTGTGTGTATTTTTCATTACCAAAAAAAACATTCATTTAACTATTTTTTTATGCTTGATTTTGTTTAAAATAAAACCTTCCACTGCTAACAGTGATAATAAATTATAAATATTTATTGATTTTAAACTACCAGTAAAACTAAAGTCGATAGATCACCCCCCCCCCCGCACACAATATATGTATATTTAGAATGTGTTTTTACGGTAATCGGTACAAAATAACATGTTTATAGTTAAATATTTAGACATTTATAAAGAATCGGAATTGAAATCGATAAGTGTATCGGAATCGGGAATTTAGTATGGAATCGGTAATTGTATCGGAATCAAGAAAAATATTCGTATCGTCCCATCACTAATAATGACATAATGGTTAGAATTTGGCCTCACCAAATGTTCTATTCTTGTAATAAAAAAAAAAGGGCAAGCTACTTCCACTCAGATGGTCTGGAACTCCCAACAACAGATCTGAGAAAGAATATTGACCCAGAGAGAGGCTACAAATATTTGCGGGTACGCAAAGTGGATAAGAGTGAAAACACGGAAATGAAAATAAAACATAACCGAGTGTAACAGAAGACTAAGGGTTGTTCTTAAATGCACCTCCACAGTTGCGATACAATTCATCTATAAATATAAAAGCAAAAATGTTTGTATGTGTGTTCGCTTTTTTTGTATGTCTACAAAAGGCTTTTTTCAGAGAAGCGGTCGGTCGCCTAACAACTTTTTAAAACTTTTTATATCACATATAAATCGTAATATCTCAGAGTTAACAACGAAGCTCGCCTGTCTATTTAATTTGCTCGACTTTGGGAAGATAAATATTCAACATTTGTCACTCGCCGCATGTGGGTTAGTCTTTTTCCTATAACATCTTGGGAAGCGTTCCCGCAGTAAATGAAATACTATCCCGCAGTCAAACTTGACCTCATTAACTCATTAAAACGAGCACCTGCCAAATCCAAGAAATTAAATAAATTCAACCGTGTTTCTGTTAGCATCTCGCGGTGGGGCGATGGTTAATGTCGCATGTTTTTTTTTTTTTTTCACACTTTAATGTACAACTTTGCCTCAAGGATTCGGGTTCGATCCTCATACTTACCTACCAAAACGTTTTTTACCCTCCCCCATCCCTGGAGTTTCCACACACACCTCTAAACAGCCGGGCAACGCCGGGTACCCCTCGCTACTGTGTCATGAATGGCAAAAATGCAGTTATTATCTAATACGCCACTGCTATACTTGACTGGAATGCAAATGGATAAAAATGTTTAGGCACAAAAGCACGTAAAATGCATACAATTTATAAGGCGTTTGCTAAGAAAGGAGATGTAGATTGATTGTATCTAGGAAAGAAGGTAATCGATGCTTACCTAGTGTTGAAGATGTGGTAAATATAAACGAAGTCGAAGTAAATAAATTTCTGAAAATAATTAATCTTTTCTTCATGAAATGAAAAAAAGGAAAAGATATTACATCTAGAGTTGTAAGCCATGTTTAGTTTCATCACAGTTTCCAATGGTTAGTTATTCTACACAAGATCTTGGAGGTGACTGGTTCTCAGTAGACAGAACAGTTTCCAATGGTTAGTTATTCTACACAAGTCTTGGAGGTGACTGGTCCTCAGTAGACAGAACAGTTTCCAATGGTTAGTTATTCTACACAAGTCTTGGAGGTGACTGGTTCTCAGTAGACAGAACAGTTTCCAATGGTCAGTTATTCTACAAAAGTCTTGGAGGTGACTAGTTCTCAGTAGACAGAACAGTTTCCAATGGTCAGTTATTCAACACAAGTCTTGGAGGTGACTGGTTCTCAGTAGACAGAACAGTTTCCAATGGTTAGTTATTCTACACAAGTCTTGGAGGTGACTGGTTCTCAGTAGACAGAACAGTTTCCAATGGTTAGTTATTCTACACAAGTCTTGGAGGTGACTGGTTCTCAGTAGACAGAACAGTTTCCAATGGTTAGTTATTCTACACAAGTCTTGGAGGTTACTGGTTCTCAGTAGACAGAACAGTTTCCAATGGTTAGTTATTCTACACAAGTCTTGGAGGTGACTGGTTCTCAGTAGACAGAACAGTTTCCAATGGTTAGTTATTCTACACAAGTCTTGGAGGTGACTGGTTCTCAGTAGACAGAACAGTTTCCAATGGTTAGTTATTCTACACAAGTCTTGGAGGTGACTGGTTCTCAGTAGACAGAACAGTTTCCAATGGTTAGTTATTCTACACAAGTCTTGGAGGTGACTGGTTCTCAGTAGACAGAACAGTTTCCAATGGTTAGTTATTCTACACAAGTCTTGGAGGTGACTGGTTCTCAGTAGACAGAACAGTTTCCAATGGTTAGTTATTCTACACAAGTCTTGGAGGTGACTGGTTCTCAGTAGACAGAACAGTTTCCAATGGTTAGTTATTCTACACAAGTCTTGAAGGTGACTGGTTCTCAGTAGACAGAACAGTTTCCAATGGTTAGTTATTCTACACAAGTCTTGGAGGTGACTGGTTCTCAGTGTACAGAACAGTTTCCAATGGTTAGTTATTCTACACAAGTCTTGGAGGTGACTGGTTCTCAGTAGACAGAACAGTTTCCAATGGTTAGTTATTCTACACAAGTCTTGGAGGTGACTGGTTCTCAGTAGACAGAACAGTTTCCAATGGTTAGTTATTCTACACAAGTCTTGGAGGTGACTGGTTCTCAGTAGACAGAACAGTTTCCAATGGTTAGTTATTCTACACAAGTCTTGGAGGTGACTGGTTCTCAGTAGACAGAACAGTTTCCAATGGTTAGTTATTCTACACAAGTCTTGGAGGTGACTGGTTCTCAGTAGACAGAACAGTTTCCAATGGTTAGTTATTCTACACAAGTCTTGGAGGTGACTGGTTCTCAGTAGACAGAACAGTTTCCAATGGTTAGTTATTCTACACAAGTCTTGAAGGTGACTGGTTCTCAGTAGACAGAACAGTTTCCAATGGTTAGTTATTCTACACAAGTCTTGAAGGTGACTGGTTCTCAGTAGACAGAACAGTTTCCAATGGTTAGTTATTCTACACAAGTCTTGGAGGTGACTGGTTCTCAGTAGACAGAACAGTTTCCAATGGTTAGTTATTCTACACAAGTCTTGGAGGTGACTGGTTCTCAGTAGACAGAACAGTTTCCAATGGTTAGTTATTCTACACAAGTCTTGGAGGTGACTGGTTCTCAGTAGACGGAACAGTTTCCAATGGTTAGTTATTCTACACAAGTCTTGGAGGTGACTGGTTCTCAGTAGACAGAACAGTTTCCAATGGTTAGTTATTCTACACAAGTCTTGAAGGTGACTGGTTCTCAGTAGACAGAACAGTTTCCAATGGTTAGTTATTCTACACAAGTCTTGAAGGTGACTGGTTCTCAGTAGACAGAACAGTTTCCAATGGTTAGTTATTCTACACAAGTCTTGGAGGTGACTGGTTCTCAGTAGACAGAACAGTTTCCAATGGTTAGTTATTCTACACAAGTCTTGGAGGTGACTGGTTCTCAGTAGACAGAACAGTTTCCAATGGTTAGTTATTCTACACAAGTCTTGAAGGTGACTGGTTCTCAGTAGACAGAACAGTTTCCAATGGTTAGTTATTCTACACAAGTCTTGGAGGTGACTGGTTCTCAGTAGACAGAACAGTTTCCAATGGTTAGTTATTCTACACAAGTCTTGGAGGTGACTGGTTCTCAGAAGACAGAACAGTTTCCAATGGTTAGTTATTCTACACAAGTCTTGGAGGTGACTGGTTCTCAGTAGACAGAACAGTTTCCAATGGTTAGTTATTCTACACAAGTCTTGGAGGTGACTGGTTCTCAGTAGACAGAACAGTTTCCAATGGTTAGTTATTCTACACAAGTCTTGAAGGTGACTGGTTCTCAGTAGACAGAACAGTTTCCAATGGTTAGTTATTCTACACAAGTCTTGGAGGTGACTGGTTCTCAGTAGACAGAACAGTTTCCAATGGTTAGTTATTCTACACAAGTCTTGGAGGTGACTGGTTCTCAGTAGACAGAACAGTTTCCAATGGTTAGTTATTCTACACAAGTCTTGAAGGTGACTGGTTCTCAGTAGACAGAACAGTTTCCAATGGTTAGTTATTCTACACAAGTCTTCGAGGTGACTGGTTCTCAGTAGACAGAACAGTTTCCAATGGTTAGTTATTCTACACAAGTCTTGGAGGTGACTGGTTCTCAGTAGACAGAACAGTTTCCAATGGTTAGTTATTCTACACAAGTCTTGGAGGTGACTGGTTCTCAGTAGACAGAACAGTTTCCAATGGTTAGTTATTCTACACAAGTCTTGAAGGTGACTGGTTCTCAGAAGACAGAACAGTTTCCAATGGTCAGGTGTTCTACACAAGTCTTGGAGGTGACTGGTTCTCAGTAGACAGAACAGTTTCCAATGGTCAGTTATTCTACACAAGTCTTGGAGGTGACTGGTTCTCAGTAGACAGAACAGTTTCCAATGGTTAGTTATTCTACACAAGTCTTAGAGGTGACTGGTTCTCAGTAGACAGAACAGTTTCCAATGGTTAGTTATTCTACACAAGTCTTGGAGGTGACTGGTTCTCAGTAGACAGAACAGTTTCCAATGGTTAGTTATTCTACACAAGTCTTGAAGGTGACTGGTTCTCAGTAGACAGAACAGTTTCCAATGGTTAGTTATTCTACACAAGTCTTGGAGGTGACTGGTTCTCAGTAGACAGAACAGTTTCCAATGGTTAGTTATTCTACACAAGTCTTGAAGGTGACTGGTTCTCAGTAGACAGAACAGTTTCCAATGGTTAGTTATTCTACACAAGTCTTGGAGGTGACTGGTTCTCAGTAGACAGAACAGTTTCCGATAGTAAGGTGTTCTACACAAGTCTTGGAGGTGACTGGTTCTCAGAAGACAGAACAGTTTCCAATGGTTAGTTATTCTACACAAGTCTTGGAGGTGACTGGTTCTCAGTAGACAGAACAGTTTCCGATAGTCAGGTGTTCTACACAAGTCTTAGAGGTGACTGGTTCTCAGAAGACAGAACAGTTTCCAATGGTTAGTTATTCTACACAAGTCTTGGAGGTGACTGGTTCTCAGTAGACAGAACAGTTTCCAATGGTTAGTTATTCTACACAAGTCTTGGAGGTGACTGGTTCTCAGTAGACAGAACAGTTTCCAATGGTTAGTTATTCTACACAAGTCTTAGAGGTGACTGGTTCTCAGTAGACAGAACAGTTTCCGATAGTCAGGTGTTCTACACAAGTCTTGGAGGTGACTGGTTCTCAGAAGACAGAACAGTTTCCAATGGTTAGTTATTCTACACAAGTCTTGGAGGTGACTGGTTCTCAGTAGACAGAACAGTTTCCAATGGTTAGTTATTCTACACAAGTCTTGGAGGTGACTGGTTCTCAGTAGACAGAACAGTTTCCAATGGTTAGTTATTCTACACAAGTCTTGGAGGTGACTGGTCCTCAGTAGACAGAACAGTTTCCAATGGTTAGTTATTCTACACAAGTCTTGGAGGTGACTGGTTCTCAGTAGACAGAACAGTTTCCAATGGTCAGTTATTCTACAAAAGTCTTGGAGGTGACTTGTTCTCAGTAGACAGAACAGGTTCCAATGGTCAGTTATTCAACACAAGTCTTGGAGGTGACTGGTTCTCAGTAGACAGAACAGTTTCCAATGGTTAGTTATTCTACACAAGTCTTGGAGGTGACTGGTTCTCAGTAGACAGAACAGTTTCCAATGGTTAGTTATTCTACACAAGTCTTGGAGGTGACTGGTTCTCAGTAGACAGAACAGTTTCCAATGGTTAGTTATTCTACACAAGTCTTGGAGGTTACTGGTTCTCAGTAGACAGAACAGTTTCCAATGGTTAGTTATTCTACACAAGTCTTGGAGGTGACTGGTTCTCAGTAGACAGAACAGTTTCCAATGGTTAGTTATTCTACACAAGTCTTGGAGGTGACTGGTTCTCAGTAGACAGAACAGTTTCCAATGGTTAGTTATTCTACACAAGTCTTGGAGGTGACTGGTTCTCAGTAGACAGAACAGTTTCCAATGGTTAGTTATTCTACACAAGTCTTGGAGGTGACTGGTTCTCAGTAGACAGAACAGTTTCCAATGGTTAGTTATTCTACACAAGTCTTGGAGGTGACTGGTTCTCAGTAGACAGAACAGTTTCCAATGGTTAGTTATTCTACACAAGTCTTGGAGGTGACTGGTTCTCAGTAGACAGAACAGTTTCCAATGGTTAGTTATTCTACACAAGTCTTGAAGGTGACTGGTTCTCAGTAGACAGAACAGTTTCCAATGGTTAGTTATTCTACACAAGTCTTGGAGGTGACTGGTTCTCAGTGTACAGAACAGTTTCCAATGGTTAGTTATTCTACACAAGTCTTGGAGGTGACTGGTTCTCAGTAGACAGAACAGTTTCCAATGGTTAGTTATTCTACACAAGTCTTGGAGGTGACTGGTTCTCAGTAGACAGAACAGTTTCCAATGGTTAGTTATTCTACACAAGTCTTGGAGGTGACTGGTTCTCAGTAGACAGAACAGTTTCCAATGGTTAGTTATTCTACACAAGTCTTGGAGGTGACTGGTTCTCAGTAGACAGAACAGTTTCCAATGGTTAGTTATTCTACACAAGTCTTGGAGGTGACTGGTTCTCAGTAGACAGAACAGTTTCCAATGGTTAGTTATTCTACACAAGTCTTGGAGGTGACTGGTTCTCAGTAGACAGAACAGTTTCCAATGGTTAGTTATTCTACACAAGTCTTGAAGGTGACTGGTTCTCAGTAGACAGAACAGTTTCCAATGGTTAGTTATTCTACACAAGTCTTGAAGGTGACTGGTTCTCAGTAGACAGAACAGTTTCCAATGGTTAGTTATTCTACACAAGTCTTGGAGGTGACTGGTTCTCAGTAGACAGAACAGTTTCCAATGGTTAGTTATTCTACACAAGTCTTGGAGGTGACTGGTTCTCAGTAGACAGAACAGTTTCCAATGGTTAGTTATTCTACACAAGTCTTGGAGGTGACTGGTTCTCAGTAGACGGAACAGTTTCCAATGGTTAGTTATTCTACACAAGTCTTGGAGGTGACTGGTTCTCAGTAGACAGAACAGTTTCCAATGGTTAGTTATTCTACACAAGTCTTGAAGGTGACTGGTTCTCAGTAGACAGAACAGTTTCCAATGGTTAGTTATTCTACACAAGTCTTGAAGGTGACTGGTTCTCAGTAGACAGAACAGTTTCCAATGGTTAGTTATTCTACACAAGTCTTGGAGGTGACTGGTTCTCAGTAGACAGAACAGTTTCCAATGGTTAGTTATTCTACACAAGTCTTGGAGGTGACTGGTTCTCAGTAGACAGAACAGTTTCCAATGGTTAGTTATTCTACACAAGTCTTGAAGGTGACTGGTTCTCAGTAGACAGAACAGTTTCCAATGGTTAGTTATTCTACACAAGTCTTGGAGGTGACTGGTTCTCAGTAGACAGAACAGTTTCCAATGGTTAGTTATTCTACACAAGTCTTGGAGGTGACTGGTTCTCAGAAGACAGAACAGTTTCCAATGGTTAGTTATTCTACACAAGTCTTGGAGGTGACTGGTTCTCAGTAGACAGAACAGTTTCCAATGGTTAGTTATTCTACACAAGTCTTGGAGGTGACTGGTTCTCAGTAGACAGAACAGTTTCCAATGGTTAGTTATTCTACACAAGTCTTGAAGGTGACTGGTTCTCAGTAGACAGAACAGTTTCCAATGGTTAGTTATTCTACACAAGTCTTGGAGGTGACTGGTTCTCAGTAGACAGAACAGTTTCCAATGGTTAGTTATTCTACACAAGTCTTGGAGGTGACTGGTTCTCAGTAGACAGAACAGTTTCCAATGGTTAGTTATTCTACACAAGTCTTGAAGGTGACTGGTTCTCAGTAGACAGAACAGTTTCCAATGGTTAGTTATTCTACACAAGTCTTCGAGGTGACTGGTTCTCAGTAGACAGAACAGTTTCCAATGGTTAGTTATTCTACACAAGTCTTGGAGGTGACTGGTTCTCAGTAGACAGAACAGTTTCCAATGGTTAGTTATTCTACACAAGTCTTGGAGGTGACTGGTTCTCAGTAGACAGAACAGTTTCCAATGGTTAGTTATTCTACACAAGTCTTGAAGGTGACTGGTTCTCAGAAGACAGAACAGTTTCCAATGGTCAGGTGTTCTACACAAGTCTTGGAGGTGACTGGTTCTCAGTAGACAGAACAGTTTCCAATGGTCAGTTATTCTACACAAGTCTTGGAGGTGACTGGTTCTCAGTAGACAGAACAGTTTCCAATGGTTAGTTATTCTACACAAGTCTTAGAGGTGACTGGTTCTCAGTAGACAGAACAGTTTCCAATGGTTAGTTATTCTACACAAGTCTTGGAGGTGACTGGTTCTCAGTAGACAGAACAGTTTCCAATGGTTAGTTATTCTACACAAGTCTTGAAGGTGACTGGTTCTCAGTAGACAGAACAGTTTCCAATGGTTAGTGATTCTACACAAGTCTTGGAGGTGACTGGTTCTCAGTAGACAGAACAGTTTCCAATGGTTAGTTATTCTACACAAGTCTTGAAGGTGACTGGTTCTCAGTAGACAGAACAGTTTCCAATGGTTAGTTATTCTACACAAGTCTTGGAGGTGACTGGTTCTCAGTAGACAGAACAGTTTCCGATAGTAAGGTGTTCTACACAAGTCTTGGAGGTGACTGGTTCTCAGAAGACAGAACAGTTTCCAATGGTTAGTTATTCTACACAAGTCTTGGAGGTGACTGGTTCTCAGTAGACAGAACAGTTTCCGATAGTCAGGTGTTCTACACAAGTCTTAGAGGTGACTGGTTCTCAGTAGACAGAACAGTTTCCAATGGTTAGTTATTCTACACAAGTCTTGGAGGTGACTGGTTCTCAGTAGACAGAACAGTTTCCAATGGTTAGTTATTCTACACAAGTCTTGGAGGTGACTGGTTCTTAGTAGACAGAACAGTTTCCAATGGTTAGTTATTCTACACAAGTCTTGGAGGTGACTGGTTCTCAGTAGACAGAACAGTTTCCAATGGTTAGTTATTCTACACAAGTCTTGAAGGTGACTGGTTCTCAGTAGACAGAACAGTTTCCAATGGTTAGTTATTCTACACAAGTCTTGAAGGTGACTGGTTCTCAGTAGACAGAACAGTTTCCAATGGTTAGTTATTCTACACAAGTCTTGGAGGTGACTGGTTCTCAGTAGACAGAACAGTTTCCAATGGTTAGTTATTCTACACAAGTCTTGGAGGTGACTGGTTCTCAGTAGACAGAACAGTTTCCAATGGTTACTTATTCTACACAAGTCTTGGAGGTGACTGGTTCTCAGTAGACAGAACAGTTTCCAATGGTTAGTTATTCTACACAAGTCTTGGAGGTGACTGGTTCTCAGTAGACAGAACAGTTTCCAATGGTTAGTTATTCTACACAAGTCTTGAAGGTGACTGGTTCTCAGTAGACAGAACAGTTTCCAATGGTTAGTTATTCTACACAAGTCTTGAAGGTGACTGGTTCTCAGTAGACAGAACAGTTTCCAATGGTTAGTTATTCTACACAAGTCTTGGAGGTGACTGGTTCTCAGTAGACAGAACAGTTTCCAATGGTTAGTTATTCTACACAAGTCTTGGAGGTGACTGGTTCTCAGTAGACAGAACAGTTTCCAATGGTTAGTTATTCTACACAAGTCTTGAAGGTGACTGGTTCTCAGTAGACAGAACAGTTTCCAATGGTTAGTTATTCTACACAAGTCTTGGAGGTGACTGGTTCTCAGTAGACAGAACAGTTTCCAATGGTTAGTTATTCTACACAAGTCTTGGAGGTGACTGGTTCTCAGTAGACAGAACAGTTTCCAATGGTTAGTTATTCTACACAAGTCTTGGAGGTGACTGGTTCTCAGTAGACAGAACAGTTTCCAATGGTTAGTTATTCTACACAAGTCTTGGAGGTGACTGGTTCTCAGTAGACAGAACAGTTTCCAATGGTTAGTTATTCTACACAAGTCTTGAAGGTGACTGGTTCTCAGTAGACAGAACAGTTTCCAATGGTTAGTTATTCTACACAAGTCTTGGAGGTGACTGGTTCTCAGTAGACAGAACAGTTTCCAATGGTTAGTTATTCTACACAAGTCTTGGAGGTGACTGGTTCTCAGTAGACAGAACAGTTTCCAATGGTTAGTTATTCTACACAAGTCTTGAAGGTGACTGGTTCTCAGTAGACAGAACAGTTTCCGATAGTCAGGTGTTCTACACAAGTCTTGGAGGTGACTGGTTCTCAGTAGACAGAACAGTTTCCAATGGTTAGTTATTCTACACAAGTCTTGGAGGTGACTGGTTCTCAGTAGACAGAACAGTTTCCGATAGTCAGGTGTTCTACACAAGTCTTGGAGGTGACTGGTTCTCAGAAGACAGAACAGTTTCCAATGGTTAGTTATTCTACACAAGTCTTGAAGGTGACTGGTTCTCAGAAGACAGAACAGTTTCCAATGGTCAGGTGTTCTATACAAGTCTTGGAGGTGACTGGTTCTCAGTAGACAGAACAGTTTCCAATGGTCAGTTATTCTACACAAGTCTTGGAGGTGACTGGTTCTCAGTAGACAGAACAGTTTCCAATGGTTAGTTATTCTACACAAGTCTTAGAGGTGACTGGTTCTCAGTAGACAGAACAGTTTCCAATGGTTAGTTATTCTACACAAGTCTTGGAGGTGACTGGTTCTCAGTAGACAGAACAGTTTCCAATGGTTAGTTATTCTACACAAGTCTTGAAGGTGACTGGTTCTCAGTAGACAGAACAGTTTCCAATGGTTAGTTATTCTACACAAGTCTTGGAGGTGACTGGTTCTCAGTAGACAGAACAGTTTCCAATGGTTAGTTATTCTACACAAGTCTTGAAGGTGACTGGTTCTCAGTAGACAGAACAGTTTCCAATGGTTAGTTATTTCTACACAAGTCTTGGAGGTGACTGGTTCTCAGTAGACAGAACAGTTTCCGATAGTCAGGTGTTCTACACAAGTCTTGGAGGTGACTGGTTCTCAGAAGACAGAACAGTTTCCGATAGTCAGGTGTTCTACACAAGTCTTGGAGGTGACTGGTTCTCAGAAGACAGAACAGTTTCCGATAGTCAGGTGTTCTACACAAGTCTTGGAGGTGACTGGTTCTCAGTAGACAGAACAGTTTCCAATGGTTAGTTATTCTACACAAGTCTTGAAGGTGACTGGTTCTCAGTAGACAGAACAGTTTCCAATGGTTAGTTATTCTACACAAGTCTTGGAGGTGACTGGTTCTCAGTAGACAGAACAGTTTCCGATAGTCAGGTGTTCTACACAAGTCTTGGAGGTGACTGGTTCTCAGAAGACAGAACAGTTTCCGATAGTCAGGTTTTCTACACAAGTCTTGGAGGTGACTGGTTCTCAGAAGACAGAACAGTTTCCAATGGTTAGTTATTCTACACAAGTCTTGGAGGTGACTGGTTCTCAGTAGACAGAACAGTTTCCGATAGTCAGGTGTTCTACACAAGTCTTGGAGGTTACTGGTTCTCAGAAGACAGAACAGTTTCCAATGGTTAGTTATTCTACACAAGTCTTGGAGGTGACTGGTTCTCAGTAGACAGAACAGTTTCCGATAGTCAGGTGTTCTACACAAGTCTTGGAGGTGACTGGTTCTCAGAAGACAGAACAGTTTCCGATAGTCAGGTGTTCTACACAAGTCTTGGAGGTGACTGGTTCTAAGAAGACAGAACAGTTTCCAATGGTTAGTTATTCTACACAAGTCTTGGAGGTGACTGGTTCTCAGTAGACAGAACAGTTTCCGATAGTCAGGTGTTCTACACAAGTCTTGGAGGTGACTGGTTCTCAGAAGACAGAACAGTTTCCGATAGTCAGGTGTTCTACACAAGTCTTGGAGGTGACTGGTTCTCAGAAGACAGAACAGTTTCCAATGGTTAGTTATTCTACACAAGTCTTGGAGGTGACTGGTTCTCAGTAGACAGAACAATTTCCGATAGTCAGGTGTTCTACACAAGTCTTGGAGGTGACTGGTTCTCAGTAGACAGAACAGTTTCCAATGGTTAGTTATTCTACACAAGTCTTGGAGGTGACTGGTTCTCAGTAGACAGAACAGTTTCCGATAGTCAGGTGTACTACACAAGTCTTGGAGGTGACTGGTTCTCAGAAGACAGAATAGTTTCCGATAGTCAGGTGTTCTACACAAGTCTTGGAGGTGACTGGTTCTAAGAAGACAGAACAGTTTCCAATGGTTAGTTATTCTACACAAGTCTTGGAGGTGACTGGTTCTCAGTAGACAGAACAGTTTCCGATAGTCAGGTGTTCTACACAAGTCTTGGAGGTGACTGGTTCTCAGTAGACAGAACAGTTTCCAATGGTTAGTTATTCTACACAAGTCTTGGAGGTGACTGGTTCTCAGAAGACAGAACAGTTTCCAATGGTTAGTTATTCTACACAAGTCTTGGAGGTGACTGGTTCTCAGTAGACAGAACAGTTTCCGATAGTCAGGTGTTCTACACAAGTCTTGGAGGTGACTGGTTCTCAGTAGACAGAACAGTTTCCAATGGTTAGTTATTCTACACAAGTCTTGGAGGTGACTGGTTCTCAGTAGACAGAACAGTTTCCGATAGTCAGGTGTTCTACACAAGTCTTGGAGGTGACTGGTTCTCAGAAGACAGAACAGTTTCCAATGGTTAGTTATTCTACACAAGTCTTGGAGGTGACTGGTTCTCAGTAGACAGAACAGTTTCCGATAGTCAGGTGTTCTACACAAGTCTTGGAGGTGACTGGTTCTCAGAAGACAGAACAGTTTCCGATAGTCAGGTGTTCTACACAAGTCTTGGAGGTGACTGGTTCTCAGAAGACAGAACAGTTTCCAATGGTTAGTTATTCTACACAAGTCTTGGAGGTGACTGGTTCTCAGTAGACAGAACAGTTTCCGATAGTCAGGTGTTCTACACAAGTCTTGGAGGTGACTGGTTCTCAGTAGACAGAACAGTTTCCGATAGTCAGGTGTTCTTCACAAGTCTTGGAGGTGACTGGTTCTCAGTAGACAGAACAGTTTCCAATGGTTAGTTATTCTACACAAGTCTTGGAGGTGACTGGTTCTCAGTAGACAGAACAGTTTCCGATAGTCAGGTGTTCTACACAAGTCTTGGAGGTGACTGGTTCTCAGAAGACAGAACAGTTTCCAATGGTTAGTTATTCTACACAAGTCTTGGAGGTGACTGGTTCTCAGTAGACAGAACAGTTTCCGATAGTCAGGTGTTCTACACAAGTCTTGGAGGTGACTGGTTCTCAGAAGACAGAACAGTTTCCGATAGTCAGGTGTTCTACACAAGTCTTGGAGGTGACTGGTTCTCAGAAGACAGAACAGTTTCCAATGGTTAGTTATTCTACACAAGTCTTGGAGGTGACTGGTTCTCAGTAGACAGAACAGTTTCCGATAGTCAGGTGTTCTACACAAGTCTTGGAGGTGACTGGTTCTCAGTAGACAGAACAGTTTCCGATAGTCAGGTGTTCTACACAAGTCTTGGAGGTGACTGGTTCTCAGTAGACAGAACAGTTTCCGATAGTCAGGTGTTCTACACAAGTCTTGGAGGTGACTGGTTCTCAGTAGACAGAACAGTTTCCGATAGTCAGGTGTTCTACACAAGTCTTGGAGGTGACTGGTTCTCAGAAGACAGAATAGTTTCCGATAGTCAGGTGTTCTACACAAGTCTTGGAGGTGACTGGTTCTAAGAAGACAGAACAGTTTCCAATGGTTAGTTATTCTACACAAGTCTTGGAGGTGACTGGTTCTCAGTAGACAGAACAGTTTCCGATAGTCAGGTGTTCTACACAAGTCTTGGAGGTGACTGGTTCTCAGTAGACAGAACAGTTTCCAATGGTTAGTTATTCTACACAAGTCTTGGAGGTGACTGGTTCTCAGTAGACAGAACAGTTTCCGATAGTCAGGTGTTCTACACAAGTCTTGGAGGTGACTGGTTCTCAGAAGACAGAATAGTTTCCGATAGTCAGGTGTTCTACACAAGTCTTGGAGGTGACTGGTTCTAAGAAGACAGAACAGTTTCCAATGGTTAGTTATTCTACACAAGTCTTGGAGGTGACTGGTTCTCAGTAGACAGAACAGTTTCCGATAGTCAGGTGTTCTACACAAGTCTTGGAGGTGACTGGTTCTCAGAAGACAGAACAGTTTCCGATAGTCAGGTGTTCTACACAAGTCTTGGAGGTGACTGGTTCTCAGAAGACAGAACAGTTTCCAATGGTTAGTTATTCTACACAAGTCTTGGAGGTGACTGGTTCTCAGTAGACAGAACAGTTTCCGATAGTCAGGTGTTCTACACAAGTCTTGGAGGTGACTGGTTCTCAGTAGACAGAACAGTTTCCAATGGTTAGTTATTCTACACAAGTCTTGGAGGTGACTGGTTCTCAGTAGACAGAACAGTTTCCGATAGTCAGGTGTTCTACACAAGTCTTGGAGGTGACTGGTTCTCAGAAGACAGAACAGTTTCCAATGGTTAGTTATTCTACACAAGTCTTGGAGGTGACTGGTTCTCAGTAGACAGAACAGTTTCCGATAGTCAGGTGTTCTACACAAGTCTTGGAGGTGACTGGTTCTCAGAAGACAGAACAGTTTCCGATAGTCAGGTGTTCTACACAAGTCTTGGAGGTGACTGGTTCTCAGAAGACAGAACAGTTTCCAATGGTTAGTTATTCTACACAAGTCTTGGAGGTGACTGGTTCTCAGTAGACAGAACAGTTTCCAATGGTTAGTTATTCTACACAAGTCTTGGAGGTGACTGGTTCTCAGTAGACAGAACAGTTTCCAATGGTTACTTATTCTACACAAGTCTTGGAGGTGACTGGTTCTCAGTAGACAGAACAGTTTCCAATGGTTAGTTATTCTACACAAGTCTTGGAGGTGACTGGTTCTCAGTAGACAGAACAGTTTCCAATGGTTAGTTATTCTACACAAGTCTTGAAGGTGACTGGTTCTCAGTAGACAGAACAGTTTCCAATGGTTAGTTATTCTACACAAGTCTTGAAGGTGACTGGTTCTCAGTAGACAGAACAGTTTCCAATGGTTAGTTATTCTACACAAGTCTTGGAGGTGACTGGTTCTCAGTAGACAGAACAGTTTCCAATGGTTAGTTATTCTACACAAGTCTTGGAGGTGACTGGTTCTCAGTAGACAGAACAGTTTCCAATGGTTAGTTATTCTACACAAGTCTTGAAGGTGACTGGTTCTCAGTAGACAGAACAGTTTCCAATGGTTAGTTATTCTACACAAGTCTTGGAGGTGACTGGTTCTCAGTAGACAGAACAGTTTCCAATGGTTAGTTATTCTACACAAGTCTTGGAGGTGACTGGTTCTCAGTAGACAGAACAGTTTCCAATGGTTAGTTATTCTACACAAGTCTTGAAGGTGACTGGTTCTCAGTAGACAGAACAGTTTCCAATGGTTAGTTATTCTACACAAGTCTTGGAGGTGACTGGTTCTCAGTAGACAGAACAGTTTCCAATGGTTAGTTATTCTACACAAGTCTTGGAGGTGACTGGTTCTCAGTAGACAGAACAGTTTCCAATGGTTAGTTATTCTACACAAGTCTTGGAGGTGACTGGTTCTCAGTAGACAGAACAGTTTCCAATGGTTAGTTATTCTACACAAGTCTTGAAGGTGACTGGTTCTCAGAAGACAGAACAGTTTCCAATGGTCAGGTGTTCTATACAAGTCTTGGAGGTGACTGGTTCTCAGTAGACAGAACAGTTTCCAATGGTCAGTTATTCTACACAAGTCTTGGAGGTGACTGGTTCTCAGTAGACAGAACAGTTTCCAATAATTAGTTATTCTACACAAGTCTTAGAGGTGACTGGTTCTCAGTAGACAGAACAGTTTCCAATGGTTAGTTATTCTACACAAGTCTTGGAGGTGACTGGTTCTCAGTAGACAGAACAGTTTCCAATGGTTAGTTATTCTACACAAGTCTTGAAGGTGACTGGTTCTCAGTAGACAGAACAGTTTCCAATGGTTAGTTATTCTACACAAGTCTTGGAGGTGACTGGTTCTCAGTAGACAGAACAGTTTCCAATGGTTAGTTATTCTACACAAGTCTTGAAGGTGACTGGTTCTCAGTAGACAGAACAGTTTCCAATGGTTAGTTATTTCTACACAAGTCTTGGAGGTGACTGGTTCTCAGTAGACAGAACAGTTTCCGATAGTCAGGTGTTCTACACAAGTCTTGGAGGTGACTGGTTCTCAGTAGACAGAACAGTTTCCGATAGTCAGGTGTTCTACACAAGTCTTGGAGGTGACTGGTTCTCAGAAGACAGAACAGTTTCCGATAGTCAGGTTTTCTACACAAGTCTTGGAGGTGACTGGTTCTCAGTAGACAGAACAGTTTCCAATGGTTAGTTATTCTACACAAGTCTTGAAGGTGACTGGTTCTCAGTAGACAGAACAGTTTCCAATGGTTAGTTATTCTACACAAGTCTTGGAGGTGACTGGTTCTCAGTAGACAGAACAGTTTCCGATAGTCAGGTGTTCTACACAAGTCTTGGAGGTGACTGGTTCTCAGAAGACAGAACAGTTTCCGATAGTCAGGTGTTCTACACAAGTCTTGGAGGTGACTGGTTCTCAGAAGACAGAACAGTTTCCAATGGTTAGTTATTCTACACAAGTCTTGGAGGTGACTGGTTCTCAGTAGACAGAACAGTTTCCGATAGTCAGGTGTTCTACACAAGTCTTGGAGGTGACTGGTTCTCAGAAGACAGAACAGTTTCCAATGGTTAGTTATTCTACACAAGTCTTGGAGGTGACTGGTTCTCAGTAGACAGAACAGTTTCCAATGGTTAGTTATTCTACACAAGTCTTGGAGGTGACTGGTTCTCAGTAGACAGAACAGTTTCCGATAGTCAGGTGTTCTACACAAGTCTTGGAGGTGACTGGTTCTCAGAAGACAGAATAGTTTCCGATAGTCAGGTGTTCTACACAAGTCTTGGAGGTGACTGGTTCTAAGAAGACAGAACAGTTTCCAATGGTTAGTTATTCTACACAAGTCTTGGAGGTGACTGGTTCTCAGTAGACAGAACAGTTTCCGATAGTCAGGTGTTCTACACAAGTCTTGGAGGTGACTGGTTCTCAGTAGACAGAACAGTTTCCAATGGTTAGTTATTCTACACAAGTCTTGGAGGTGACTGGTTCTCAGTAGACAGAACAGTTTCCGATAGTCAGGTGTTCTACACAAGTCTTGGAGGTGACTGGTTCTCAGAAGACAGAATAGTTTCCGATAGTCAGGTGTTCTACACAAGTCTTGGAGGTGACTGGTTCTAAGAAGACAGAACAGTTTCCAATGGTCAGTTATTCTACACAAGTCTTGGAGGTGTCTGGTTCTCAGTAGACAGAACAGTTTCCGATAGTCAGGTGTTCTACACAAGTCTTGGAGGTGACTGGTTCTCAGAAGACAGAACAGTTTCCGATAGTCAGGTGTTCTACACAAGTCTTGGAGGTGACTGGTTCTCAGAAGACAGAACAGTTTCCAATGGTTAGTTATTCTACACAAGTCTTGGAGGTGACTGGTTCTCAGTAGACAGAACAGTTTCCGATAGTCAGGTGTTCTACACAAGTCTTGGAGGTGACTGGTTCTCAGTAGACAGAACAGTTTCCAATGGTTAGTTATTCTACACAAGTCTTGGAGGTGACTGGTTCTCAGTAGACAGAACAGTTTCCGATAGTCAGGTGTTCTACACAAGTCTTGGAGGTGACTGGTTCTCAGAAGACAGAACAGTTTCCAATGGTTAGTTATTCTACACAAGTCTTGGAGGTGACTGGTTCTCAGTAGACAGAACAGTTTCCGATAGTCAGGTGTTCTACACAAGTCTTGGAGGTGACTGGTTCTCAGAAGACAGAACAGTTTCCGATAGTCAGGTGTTCTACACAAGTCTTGGAGGTGACTGGTTCTCAGAAGACAGAACAGTTTCCAATGGTTAGTTATTCTACACATGTCTTGGAGGTGACTGGTTCTCAGTAGACAGAACAGTTTCCGATAGTCAGGTGTTCTACACAAGTCTTGGAGGTGACTGGTTCTCAGTAGACAGAACAGTTTCCGATAGTCAGGTGTTCTACACAAGTCTTGGAGGTGACTGGTTCTCAGTAGACAGAACAGTTTCCAATGGTTAGTTATTCTACACAAGTCTTCGAGGTTACTGGTTCTCAGTAAACAGAACAGTTTCCGATAGTCAGGTGTTCTACACAAGTCTTGGAGGTGACTGGTTCTCAGAAGACAGAACAGTTTCCAATGGTTAGTTATTCTACACAAGTCTTGGAGGTGACTGGTTCTCAGTAGACAGAACAGTTTCCGATAGTCAGGTGTTCTACACAAGTCTTGGAGGTGACTGGTTCTCAGAAGACAGAACAGTTTCCGATAGTCAGGTGTTCTACACAAGTCTTGGAGGTGACTGGTTCTCAGAAGACAGAACAGTTTCCAATGGTTAGTTATTCTACACAAGTCTTGGAGGTGACTGGTTCTCAGTAGACAGAACAGTTTCCGATAGTCAGGTGTTCTACACAAGTCTTGGAGGTGACTGGTTCTCAGTAGACAGAACAGTTTCCGATAGTCAGGTGTTCTACACAAGTCTTGGAGGTGACTGGTTCTCAGTAGACAGAACAGTTTCCGATAGTCAGGTGTTCTACACAAGTCTTGGAGGTGACTGGTTCTCAGTAGACAGAACAGTTTCCGATAGTCAGGTGTTCTACACAAGTCTTGGAGGTGACTGGTTCTCAGAAGACAGAATAGTTTCCGATAGTCAGGTGTTCTACACAAGTCTTGGAGGTGACTGGTTCTAAGAAGACAGAACAGTTTCCAATGGTTAGTTATTCTACACAAGTCTTGGAGGTGACTGGTTCTCAGTAGACAGAACAGTTTCCGATAGTCAGGTGTTCTACACAAGTCTTGGAGGTGACTGGTTCTCAGTAGACAGAACAGTTTCCAATGGTTAGTTATTCTACACAAGTCTTGGAGGTGACTGGTTCTCAGTAGACAGAACAGTTTCCGATAGTCAGGTGTTCTACACAAGTCTTGGAGGTGACTGGTTCTCAGAAGACAGAATAGTTTCCGATAGTCAGGTGTTCTACACAAGTCTTGGAGGTGACTGGTTCTAAGAAGACAGAACAGTTTCCAATGGTTAGTTATTCTACACAAGTCTTGGAGGTGACTGGTTCTCAGTAGACAGAACAGTTTCCGATAGTACGGTGTTCTACACAAGTCTTGGAGGTGACTGGTTCTCAGAAGACAGAACAGTTTCCGATAGTCAGGTGTTCTACACAAGTCTTGGAGGTGACTGGTTCTCAGAAGACAGAACAGTTTCCAATGGTTAGTTATTCTACACAAGTCTTGGAGGTGACTGGTTCTCAGTAGACAGAACAGTTTCCGATAGTCAGGTGTTCTACACAAGTCTTGGAGGTGACTGGTTCTCAGTAGACAGAACAGTTTCCAATGGTTAGTTATTCTACACAAGTCTTGGAGGTGACTGGTTCTCAGTAGACAGAACAGTTTCCGATAGTCAGGTGTTCTACACAAGTCTTGGAGGTGACTGGTTCTCAGAAGACAGAACAGTTTCCAATGGTTAGTTATTCTACACAAGTCTTGGAGGTGACTGGTTCTCAGTAGACAGAACAGTTTCCGATAGTCAGGTGTTCTACACAAGTCTTGGAGGTGACTGGTTCTCAGAAGACAGAACAGTTTCCGATAGTCAGGTGTTCTACACAAGTCTTGGAGGTGACTGGTTCTCAGAAGACAGAACAGTTTCCAATGGTTAGTTATTCTACACAAGTCTTGGAGGTGACTGGTTCTCAGTAGACAGAACAGTTTCCGATAGTCAGGTGTTCTACACAAGTCTTGGAGGTGACTGGTTCTCAGTAGACAGAACAGTTTCCAATGGTTAGTTATTCTACACAAGTCTTGGAGGTGACTGGTTCTCAGTAGACAGAACAGTTTCCAATGGTTAGTTATTCTACACAAGTCTTGGAGGTGACTGGTTCTCAGTAGACAGAACAGTTTCCAATGGTTAGTTATTCTACACAAGTCTTGAAGGTGACTGGTTCTCAGAAGACAGAACAGTTTCCAATGGTCAGGTGTTCTACACAAGTCTTGGAGGTGACTGGTTCTCAGTAGACAGAACAGTTTCCAATGGTCAGTTATTCTACACAAGTCTTGGATGTGACTGGTTCTCAGTAGACAGAACAGTTTCCAATGGTTAGTTATTCTACACAAGTCTTAGAGGTGACTGGTTCTCAGTAGACAGAACAGTTTCCAATGGTTAGTTATTCTACACAAGTCTTGGAGGTGACTGGTTCTCAGTAGACAGAACAGTTTCCAATGGTTAGTTATTCTACACAAGTCTTGAAGGTGACTGGTTCTCAGTAGACAGAACAGTTTCCAATGGTTAGTTATTCTACACAAGTCTTGGAGGTGACTGGTTCTCAGTAGACAGAACAGTTTCCAATGGTTAGTTATTCTACACAAGTCTTGAAGGTGACTGGTTCTCAGTAGACAGAACAGTTTCCAATGGTTAGTTATTCTACACAAGTCTTGGAGGTGACTGGTTCTCAGTAGACAGAACAGTTTCCGATAGTCAGGTGTTCTACACAAGTCTTGGAGGTGACTGGTTCTCAGAAGACAGAACAGTTTCCGATAGTCAGGTGTTCTACACAAGTCTTGAAGGTGACTGGTTCTCAGTAGACAGAACAGTTTCCAATGGTTAGTTATTCTACACAAGTCTTGGAGGTGACTGGTTCTCAGTAGACAGAACAGTTTCCGATAGTCAGGTGTTCTACACAAGTCTTGGAGGTGACTGGTTCTCAGAAGACAGAACAGTTTCCAATGGTTAGTTATTCTACACAAGTCTTGGAGGTGACTGGTTCTCAGTAGACAGAACAGTTTCCGATAGTCAGGTGTTCTACACAAGTCTTGGAGGTGACTGGTTCTCAGTAGACAGAACAGTTTCCAATGGTTAGTTATTCTACACAAGTCTTGGAGGTGACTGGTTCTCAGTAGACAGAACAGTTTCCGATAGTCAGGTGTTCTACACAAGTCTTGGAGGTGACTGGTTCTCAGAAGACAGAACAGTTTCCGATAGTCAGGTGTTCTACACAAGTCTTGGAGGTGACTGGTTCTAAGAAGACAGAACAGTTTCCGATAGTCAGGTGTTCTACACAAGTCTTGGAGGTGACTGGTTCTCAGTAGACAGAACAGTTTCCAATGGTTAGTTATTCTACACAAGTCTTGGAGGTGACTGGTTCTCAGAAGACAGAACAGTTTCCGATAGTCAGGTGTTCTACACAAGTCTTACAGGTGACTGGTTCTCAGTAGACAGAACAGTTTCCAATGGTTAGTTATTCTACACAAGTCTTGGAGGTGACTGGTTCTCAGTAGACAGAACAGTTTCCGATAGTCAGGTGTTCTACACAAGTCTTGGAGGTGACTGGTTCTCAGAAGACAGAACAGTTTCCAATGGTTAGTTATTCTACACAAGTCTTGGAGGTGACTGGTTCTCAGTAGACAGAACAGTTTCCGATAGTCAGGTGTTCTACACAAGTCTTGGAGGTGACTGGTTCTCAGTAGACAGAACAGTTTCCAATGGTTAGTTATTCTACACAAGTCTTGGAGGTGACTGGTTCTCAGTAGACAGAACAGTTTCCGATAGTCAGGTGTTCTACACAAGTCTTGGAGGTGACTGGTTCTCAGAAGACAGAACAGTTTCCGATAGTCAGGTGTTCTACACAAGTCTTGGAGGTGACTGGTTCTCAGAAGACAGAACAGTTTCCGATAGTCAGGTGTTCTACACAAGTCTTGGAGGTGACTGGTTCTCAGTAGACAGAACAGTTTCCAATGGTTAGTTATTCTACACAAGTCTTGGAGGTGACTGGTTCTCAGTAGACAGAACAGTTTCCGATAGTCAGGTGTTCTACACAAGTCTTGGAGGTGACTGGTTCTCAGTAGACAGAACAGTTTCCAATGGTTAGTTATTCTACACAAGTCTTGGAGGTGACTGGTTCTCAGAAGACAGAACAGTTTCCGATAGTCAGGTGTTCTACACAAGTCTTGGAGGTGACTGGTTCTCAGAAGACAGAACAGTTTCCGATAGTCAGGTGTTCTACACAAGTCTTGGAGGTGACTGGTTCTCAGTAGACAGAACAGTTTCTGATAGTCAGGTGTTCTACACAAGTCTTGGAGGTGACTGGTTCTCAGAAGACAGAACAGTTTCCGATAGTCAGGTGTTCTACACAAGTCTTGGAGGTGACTGGTTCTCAGTAGACAGAACAGTTTCCAATGGTTAGTTATTCTACACAAGTCTTGAAGGTGACTGGTTCTCAGTAGACAGAACAGTTTCCGATAGTCAGGTGTTCTACACAAGTCTTGGAGGTGACTGGTTCTCAGAAGACAGAACAGTTTCCGATAGTCAGGTGTTCTACACAAGTCTTGGAGGTGACTGGTTCGCAGAAGACAGAACAGTTTCCGATAGTCAGGTGTTCTACACAAGTCTTGGAGGTGACTGGTTCTCAGTAGACAGAACAGTTTCCAATGGTTAGTTATTCTACACAAGTCTTGGAGGTGACTGGTTCTCAGAAGACAGAACAGTTTCCGATAGTCAGGTGTTCTACACAAGTCTTGGAGGTGACTGGTTCTCAGTAGACAGAACAGTTTCCAATGGTTAGTTATTCTACACAAGTCTTGGAGGTTACTGGTTCTCAGAAGACAGAACAGTTTCCGATAGTCAGGTGTTCTACACAAGTCTTGGAGGTGACTGGTTCTCAGTAGACAGAACAGTTTCCGATAGTCAGGTGTTCTACACAAGTCTTGGAGGTGACTGGTTCTCAGTAGACAGAACAGTTTCCAATGGTTAGTTATTCTACACAAGTCTTGGAGGTGACTGGTTCTCAGAAGACAGAACAGTTTCCGATAGTCAGGTGTTCTACACAAGTCTTGGAGGTGACTGGTTCTCAGTAGACAGAACAGTTTCCAATGGTTAGTTATTCTACACAAGTCTTGGAGGTGACTGGTTCTCAGATCACAGAACAGTTTCCGATAGTCAGGTGTTCTACACAAGTCTTGGAGGTGACTGGTTCTCAGTAGACAGAACAGTTTCCAATGGTTAGTTATTCTACACAAGTCTTGGAGGTGACTGGTTCTCAGAAGACAGAACAGTTTCCGATAGTCAGGTGTTCTACACAAGTCTTGGAGGTGACTGGTTCTCAGTAGACAGAACAGTTTCCAATGGTTAGTTATTCTACACAAGTCTTGGAGGTGACTGGTTCTCAGAAGACAGAACAGTTTCCGATAGTCAGGTGTTCTACACAAGTCTTGGAGGTGACTGGTTCTCAGAAGACAGAACAGTTTCCAATGGTTAGTTATTCTACACAAGTCTTGGAGGTGACTGGTTCTCAGAAGACAGAACAGTTTCCGATAGTCAGGTGTTCTACACAAGTCTTGGAGGTGACTGGTTCTCAGTAGACAGAACAGTTTCCAATGGTTAGTTATTCTACACAAGTCTTGGAGGTGACTGGTTCTCAGAAGACAGAACAGTTTCCGATAGTCAGGTGTTCTACACAAGTCTTGGAGGTGACTGGTTCTCAGTAGACAGAACAGTTTCCAATGGTTAGTTATTCTACACAAGTCTTGGAGGTGACTGGTTCTCAGAAGACAGAACAGTTTCCGATAGTCAGGTGTTCTACACAAGTCTTGGAGGTGACTGGTTCTCAGTAGACAGAACAGTTTCCAATGGTTAGTTATTCTACACAAGTCTTGGAGGTGACTGGTTCTCAGAAGACAGAACAGTTTCCGATAGTCAGGTGTTCTACACAAGTCTTGGAGGTGACTGGTTCTCAGTAGACAGAACAGTTTCCGATAGTCAGGTGTTCTACACAAGTCTTGGAGGTGACTGGTTCTCAGTAGACAGAACAGTTTCCAATGGTTAGTTATTCTACACAAGTCTTGGAGGTGACTGGTTCTCAGAAGACAGAACAGTTTCCGATAGTCAGGTGTTCTACACAAGTCTTGGAGGTGACTGGTTCTCAGTAGACAGAACAGTTTCCAATGGTTAGTTATTCTACACAAGTCTTGGAGGTGACTGGTTCTCAGAAGACAGAACAGTTTCCGATAGTCAGGTGTTCTACACAAGTCTTGGAGGTGACTGGTTCTCAGTAGACAGAACAGTTTCCAATGGTTAGTTATTCTACACAAGTCTTGGAGGTGACTGGTTCTCAGAAGACAGAACAGTTTCCGATAGTCAGGTGTTCTACACAAGTCTTGGAGGTGACTGGTTCTCAGTAGACAGAACAGTTTCCAATGGTTAGTTATTCTACACAAGTCTTGGAGGTGACTGGTTCTCAGAAGACAGAACAGTTTCCGATAGTCAGGTGTTCTACACAAGTCTTGGAGGTGACTGGTTCTCAGTAGACAGAACAGTTTCCAATGGTTAGTTATTCTACACAAGTCTTGGAGGTGACTGGTTCTCAGAAGACAGAACAGTTTCCGATAGTCAGGTGTTCTACACAAGTCTTGGAGGTGACTGGTTCTCAGAAGACAGAACAGTTTCCAATGGTTAGTTATTCTACACAAGTCTTGGAGGTGACTGGTTCTCAGAAGACAGAACAGTTTCCGATAGTCAGGTGTTCTACACAAGTCTTGGAGGTGACTGGTTCTCAGAAGACAGAACAGTTTCCAATGGTTAGTTATTCTACACAAGTCTTGGAGGTGACTGGTTCTCAGAAGACAGAACAGTTTCCGATAGTCAGGTGTTCTACACAAGTCTTGGAGGTGACTGGTTCTCAGTAGACAGAACAGTTTCCAATGGTTAGTTATTCTACACAAGTCTTGGAGGTGACTGGTTCTCAGAAGACAGAACAGTTTCCGATAGTCAGGTGTTCTACACAAGTCTTGGAGGTGACTGGTTCTCAGTAGACAGAACAGTTTCCAATGGTTAGTTATTCTACACAAGTCTTGGAGGTGACTGGTTCTCAGAAGACAGAACAGTTTCCGATAGTCAGGTGTTCTACACAAGTCTTGGAGGTGACTGGTTCTAAGAAGACAGAACAGTTTCCAATAGTTAGTTATTCTACACAAGTCTTGGAGGTGACTGGTTCTCAGAAGACAGAACAGTTTCCGATAGTCAGGTGTTCTACACAAGTCTTGGAGGTGACTGGTTCTCAGAAGACAGAACAGTTTCCAATGGTTAGTTATTCTACACAAGTCTTGGAGGTGACTGGTTCTCAGAAGACAGAACAGTTTCCGATAGTCAGGTGTTCTACACAAGTCTTGGAGGTGACTGGTTCTCAGTAGACAGAACAGTTTCCAATGGTTAGTTATTCTACACAAGTCTTGGAGGTGACTGGTTCTCAGAAGACAGAACAGTTTCCGATAGTCAGGTGTTCTACACAAGTCTTGGAGGTGACTGGTTCTCAGTAGACAGAACAGTTTCCGATAGTCAGGTGTTCTACACAAGTCTTGGAAGTGACTGGTTCTCAGAAGACAGAACAGTTTCCAATGGTTAGTTATTCTACACAAGTCTTGGAGGTGACTGGTTCTCAGAAGACAGAACAGTTTCCGATAGTCAGGTGTTCTACACAAGTCTTGGAGGTGACTGGTTCTCAGTAGACAGAACAGTTTCCGATAGTCAGGTGTTCTACACAAGTCTTGGAGGTGACTGGTTCTCAGAAGACAGAACAGTTTCCAATGGTTAGTTATTCTACACAAGTCTTGGAGGTGACTGGTTCTCAGTAGACAGAACAGTTTCCGATAGTCAGGTGTTCTACACAAGTCTTGGAGGTGACTGGTTCTCAGTAGACAGAACAGTTTCCAATGGTTAGTTATTCTACACAAGTCTTGGAGGTGACTGGTTCTCAGAAGACAGAACAGTTTCCGATAGTCAGGTGTTCTACACAAGTCTTGGAGGTGACTGGTTCTCAGTAGACAGAACAGTTTCCGATAGTCAGATGTTCTACACAAGTCTTGGAGGTGACTGGTTCTCAGTAGACAGAACAGTTTCCGATAGTCAGGTGTTCTACACAAGTCTTGGAGGTGACTGGTTCTCAGAAGACAGAACAGTTTCCAATGGTTAGTTATTCTACACAAGTCTTGGAGGTGACTGGTTCTCAGAAGACAGAACAGTTTCCGATAGTCAGGTGTTCTACACAAGTCTTGGACGTGACTGGTTCTCAGTAGACAGAACAGTTTCCAATGGTTAGTTATTCTACACAAGTCTTGGAGGTGACTGGTTCTCAGAAGACAGAACAGTTTCCGAAAGTCAGGTGTTCTACACAAGTCTTGGAGGTGACTGGTTCTCAGTAGACAGAACAGTTTCCAATGGTTAGTTATTCTACACAAGTCTTGGAGGTGACTGGTTCTCAGAAGACAGAACAGTTTCCGATAGTCAGGTGTTCTACACAAGTCTTGGAGGTGACTGGTTCTCAGTAGACAGAACAGTTTCCGATAGTCAGGTGTTCTACACAAGTCTTGGAGGTGACTGGTTCTCAGTAGACAGAACAGTTTCCAATGGTTAGTTATTCTACACAAGTCTTGGAGGTGACTGGTTCTCAGAAGACAGAACAGTTTCCGATAGTCAGGTGTTCTACACAAGTCTTGGAGGTGACTGGTTCTCAGTAGACAGAACAGTTTCCAATGGTTAGTTATTCTACACAAGTCTTGGAGGTGACTGGTTCTCAGAAGACAGAACAGTTTCCGATAGTCAGGTGTTCTACACAAGTCTTGGAGGTGACTGGTTCTCAGAAGACAGAACAGTTTCCGATAGTCAGGTGTTCTACACAAGTCTTGGAGGTGACTGGTTCTCAGTAGACAGAACAGTTTCCAATGGTTAGTTATTCTACACAAGTCTTGGAGGTGACTGGTTCTCAGAAGACAGAACAGTTTCCGATAGTCAGGTGTTCTACACAAGTCTTAGAGGTGACTGGTTCTCAGTAGACAGAACAGTTTCCAATGGTTAGTTATTCTACACAAGTCTTGGAGGTGACTGGTTCTCAGAAGACAGAACAGTTTCCGATAGTCAGGTGTTCTACACAAGTCTTGGAGGTGACTGGTTCTCAGTAGACAGAACAGTTTCCAATGGTTAGTTATTCTACACAAGTCTTGAAGGTGACTGGTTCTCAGTAGACAGAACAGTTTCCGATAGTCAGGTGTTCTACACAAGTCTTGGAGGTGACTGGTTCTCAGAAGACAGAACAGTTTCCGATAGTCAGGTGTTCTACACAAGTCTTGGAGGTGACTGGTTCTCAGAAGACAGAACAGTTTCCGATAGTTAGGTGTTCTACACAAGTCTTGGAGGTGACTGGTTCTCAGTAGACAGAACAGTTTCCAATGGTTAGTTATTCTACACAAGTCTTGGAGGTGACTGGTTCTCAGAAGACAGAACAGTTTCCGATAGTCAGGTGTTCTACACAAGTCTTGGAGGTGACTGGTTCTCAGAAGACAGAACAGTTTCCGATAGTCAGGTGTTCTACACAAGTCTTGGAGGTGACTGGTTCTCAGTAGACAGAACAGTTTCCAATGGTTAGTTATTCTACACAAGTCTTGGAGGTGACTGGTTCTCAGTAGACAGAACAGTTTCCGATAGTCAGGTGTTCTACACAAGTCTTGGAGGTGACTGGTTCTCAGTAGACAGAACAGTTTCCAATGGTTAGTTATTCTACACAAGTCTTGGAGGTGACTGGTTCTCAGAAGACAGAACAGTTTCCGATAGTCAGGTGTTCTACACAAGTCTTGGAGGTGACTGGTTCTCAGAAGACAGAACAGTTTCCGATAGTCAGGTGTTCTACACAAGTCTTGGAGGTGACTGGTTCTCAGTAGACAGAACAGTTTCCGATAGTCAGGTGTTCTACACAAGTCTTGGAGGTGACTGGTTCTCAGAAGACAGAACAGTTTCCAATGGTTAGTTATTCTACACAAGTCTTGGAGTTGACTGGTTCTCAGAAGACAGAACAGTTTCCGATAGTCAGGTGTTCTACACAAGTCTTGGAGGTGACTGGTTCTCAGAAGACAGAACAGTTTCCGATAGTCAGGTGTTCTACACAAGTCTTGGAGGTGACTGGTTCTCAGTAGACAGAACAGTTTCCGATAGTCAGGTGTTCTACACAAGTCTTGGAGGTGACTGGTTCTCAGAAGACAGAACAGTTTCCAATGGTTAGTTATTCTACACAAGTCTTGGAGGTGACTGGTTCTCAGAAGACAGAACAGTTTCCGATAGTCAGGTGTTCTACACAAGTCTTGGAGGTGACTGGTTCTCAGAAGACAGAACAGTTTCCGATAGTCAGGTGTTCTACACAAGTCTTGGAGGTGACTGGTTCTCAGTAGACAGAACAGTTTCCGATAGTCAGGTGTTCTACACAAGTCTTGGAGGTGACTGGTTCTCAGTAGACAGAACAGTTTCCAATGGTTAGTTATTCTACACAAGTCTTGAAGGTGACTGGTTCTCAGTAGACAGAACAGTTTCCAATGGTTAGTTATTCTACACAAGTCTTGGAGGTGACTGGTTCTCAGTAGACAGAACAGTTTCCGATAGTCAGGTGTTCTACACAAGTCTTGGAGGTGACTGGTTCTCAGTAGACAGAACAGTTTCCGATAGTCAGGTGTTCTACACAAGTCTTGGAGGTGACTGGTTCTCAGTAGACAGAACAGTTTCCGATAGTCAGGTGTTCTACACAAGTCTTGGAGGTGACTGGTTCTCAGTAGACAGAACAGTTTCCGATAGTCAGGTGTTCTACACAAGTCTTGGAGGTGACTGGTTCTCAGAAGACAGAACAGTTTCCGATAGTCAGGTGTTCTACACAAGTCTTGGAGGTGACTGGTTCTCAGAAGACAGAACAGTTTCTGATAGTCAGGTGTTCTACACAAGTCTTGGAGGTGACTGGTTCTCAGAAGACAGAACAGTTTCCGATAGTCAGGTGTTCTACACAAGTCTTGGAGGTGACTGGTTCTCAGTAGACAGAACAGTTTCCAATGGTTAGTTATTCTACACAAGTCTTGAAGGTGACTGGTTCTCAGTAGACAGAACAGTTTCCGATAGTCAGGTGTTCTACACAAGTCTTGGAGGTGACTGGTTCTCAGAAGACAGAACAGTTTCCGATAGTCAGGTGTTCTACACAAGTCTTGGAGGTGACTGGTTCTCAGAAGACAGAACAGTTTCCGATAGTCAGGTGTTCTACACAAGTCTTGGAGGTGACTGGTTCTCAGAAGACAGAACAGTTTCCGATAGTCAGGTGTTCTACACAAGTCTTGGAGGTGACTGGTTCTCAGAAGACAGAACAGTTTCCGATAGTCAGGTGTTCTACACAAGTCTTGGAGGTGACTGGTTCTCAGAAGACAGAACAGTTTCCGATAGTCAGGTGTTCTACACAAGTCTTGGAGGTGACTGGTTCTCAGTAGACAGAACAGTTTCCAATGGTTAGTTATTCTACACAAGTCTTGAAGGTGACTGGTTCTCAGTAGACAGAACAGTTTCCAATGGTTAGTTATTCTACACAAGTCTTGAAGGTGACTGGTTCTCAGTAGACAGAACAGTTTCCAATGGTTAGTTATTCTACACAAGTCTTGAAGGTGACTGGTTCTCAGTAGACAGAACAGTTTCCAATGGTTAGTTATTCTACACAAGTCTTGGAGGTGACTGGTTCTCAGTAGACAGAACAGTTTCCGATAGTCAGGTGTTCTACACAAGTCTTGGAGGTGACTGGTTCTCAGTAGACAGAACAGTTTCCGATAGTCAGGTGTTCTACACAAGTCTTGGAGGTGACTGGTTCTCAGTAGACAGAACAGTTTCCGATAGTCAGGTGTTCTACACAAGTCTTGGAGGTGACTGGTTCTCAGTAGACAGAACAGTTTCCAATGGTTAGTTATTCTACACAAGTCTTGAAGGTGACTGGTTCTCAGTAGACAGAACAGTTTCCAATGGTTAGTTATTCTACACAAGTCTTGAAGGTGACTGGTTCTCAGTAGACAGAACAGTTTCCAACGGTTAGTTATTCTACACAAGTCTTGAAGGTGACTGGTTCTCAGTAGACAGAACAGTTTCCAATGGTTAGTTATTCTACACAAGTCTTGGAGGTGACTGGTTCTCAGTAGACAGAACAGTTTCCGATAGTCAGGTGTTCTACACAAGTCTTGGAGGTGACTGGTTCTCAGTAGACAGAACAGTTTCCGATAGTCAGGTGTTCTACACAAGTCTTGGAGGTGACTGGTTCTAAGAAGACAGAACAGTTTCCGATAGTCAGGTGTTCTACACAAGTCTTGGAGGTGACTGGTTCTCAGTAGACAGAACAGTTTCCAATGGTTAGTTATTCTACACAAGTCTTGGAGGTGACTGGTTCTCAGTAGACAGAACAGTTTCCGATAGTCAGGTGTTCTACACAAGTCTTGGAGGTGACTGGTTCTCAGAAGACAGAACAGTTTCCGATAGTCAGGTGTTCTACACAAGTCTTGGAGGTGACTGGTTCTCAGAAGACAGAACAGTTTCCGATAGTCAGGTGTTCTACACAAGTCTTGGAGGTGACTGGTTCTCAGTAGACAGAACAGTTTCCAATGGTTAGTTATTCTACACAAGTCTTGAAGGTGACTGGTTCTCAGTAGACAGAACAGTTTCCAATGGTTAGTTATTCTACACAAGTCTTGGAGGTGACTGGTTCTCAGTAGACAGAACAGTTTCCGATAGTCAGGTGTTCTACACAAGTCTTGGAGGTGACTGGTTCTCAGAAGACAGAACAGTTTCCGATAGTCAGGTGTTCTACACAAGTCTTGGAGGTGACTGGTTCTCAGTAGACAGAACAGTTTCCAATGGTTAGTTATTCTACACAAGTCTTGAAGGTGACTGGTTCTCAGTAGACAGAACAGTTTCCAATGGTTAGTTATTCTACACAAGTCTTGGAGGTGACTGGTTCTCAGTAGACAGAACAGTTTCCGATAGTCAGGTGTTCTACACAAGTCTTGGAGGTGACTGGTTCTCAGAAGACAGAACAGTTTCCGATAGTCAGGTGTTCTACACAAGTCTTGGAGGTGACTGGTTCTCAGTAGACAGAACAGTTTCCAATGGTTAGTTATTCTACACAAGTCTTGGAGGTGACTGGTTCTCAGTAGACAGAACAGTTTCCGATAGTCAGGTGTTCTACACAAGTCTTGGAGGTGACTGGTTCTCAGAAGACAGAACAGTTTCCGATAGTCAGGTGTTCTACACAAGTCTTGGAGGTGACTGGTTCTCAGAAGACAGAACAGTTTCCGATAGTCAGGTGTTCTACACAAGTCTTGGAGGTGACTGGTTCTCAGTAGACAGAACAGTTTCCAATGGTTAGTTATTCTACACAAGTCTTGGAGGTGACTGGTTCTCAGTAGACAGAACAGTTTCCGATAGTCAGGTGTTCTACACAAGTCTTGGAGGTGACTGGTTCTCAGTAGACAGAACAGTTTCCAATGGTTAGTTATTCTACACAAGTCTTGGAGGTGACTGGTTCTAAGAAGACAGAACAGTTTCCGATAGTCAGGTGTTCTACACAAGTCTTGGAGGTGACTGGTTCTCAGTAGACAGAACAGTTTCCGATAGTCAGGTGTTCTACACAAGTCTTGGAGGTGACTGGTTCTCAGAAGACAGAACAGTTTCCGATAGTCAGGTGTTCTACACAAGTCTTGGAGGTGACTGGTTCTCAGTAGACAGAACAGTTTCCGATAGTCAGGTGTTCTACACAAGTCTTGGAGGTGACTGGTTTTCAGAAGACAGAACAGTTTCCGATAGTCAGGTTTTCTACACAAGTCTTGGAGGTGACTGGTTCTCAGAAGACAGAACAGTTTCCGATAGTCAGGTGTTCTACACAAGTCTTGGAGGTGACTGGTTCTCAGAAGACAGAACAGTTTCCGATAGTCAGGTGTTCTACACAAGTCTTGGAGGTGACTGGTTCTCAGTAGACAGAACAGTTTCCAATGGTTAGTTATTCTACACAAGTCTTGGAGGTGACTGGTTCTCAGTAGACAGAACAGTTTCCGATAGTCAGGTGTTCTACACAAGTCTTGGAGGTGACTGGTTCTCAGTAGACAGAACAGTTTCCAATGGTTAGTTATTCTACACAAGTCTTGGAGGTGACTGGTTCTCAGAAGACAGAACAGTTTCCGATAGTCAGGTGTTCTACACAAGTCTTGGAGGTGACTGGTTCTCAGTAGACAGAACAGTTTCCAATGGTTAGTTATTCTACACAAGTCTTGGAGGTGACTGGTTCTCAGTAGACAGAACAGTTTCCGATAGTCAGGTGTTCTACACAAGTCTTGGAGGTGACTGGTTCTCAGAAGACAGAACAGTTTCCGATAGTCAGGTGTTCTACACAAGTCTTGGAGGTGACTGGTTCTCAGAAGACAGAACAGTTTCCGATAGTAAGGTGTTCTACACAAGTCTTGGAGGTGACTGGTTCTCAGTAGACAGAACAGTTTCCAATGGTTAGTTATTCTACACAAGTCTTGAAGGTGACTGGTTCTCAGTAGACAGAACAGTTTCCAATGGTTAGTTATTCTACACAAGTCTTGGAGGTGACTGGTTCTCAGTAGACAGAACAGTTTCCGATAGTCAGGTGTTCTACACAAGTCTTGGAGGTGACTGGTTCTCAGAAGACAGAACAGTTTCCGATAGTCAGGTGTTCTACACAAGTCTTGGAGGTGACTGGTTCTCAGAAGACAGAACAGTTTCCAATGGTTAGTTATTCTACACAAGTCTTGGAGGTGACTGGTTCTCAGTAAACAGAACAGTTTCCGATAGTCAGGTGTTCTACACAAGTCTTGGAGGTGACTGGTTCTCAGAAGACAGAACAGTTTCCAATGGTTAGTTATTCTACACAAGTCTTGGAGGTGACTGGTTCTCAGTAGACAGAACAGTTTCCGATAGTCAGGTGTTCTACACAAGTCTTGGAGGTGACTGGTTCTCAGAAGACAGAACAGTTTCCAATGGTTAGTTATTCTACACAAGTCTTGGAGGTGACTGGTTCTCAGAAGACAGAACAGTTTCCGATAGTCAGGTGTTCTACACAAGTCTTGGAGGTGACTGGTTCTCAGAAGACAGAACAGTTTCCAATGGTTAGTTATTCTACACAAGTCTTGGAGGTGACTGGTTCTCAGTAGACAGAACAGTTTCCGATAGTCAGGTGTTCTACACAAGTCTTGGAGGTGACTGGTTCTCAGAAGACAGAACAGTTTCCAATGGTTAGTTATTCTACACAAGTCTTGGAGGTGACTGGTTCTCAGTAGACAGAACAGTTTCCGATAGTCAGGTGTTCTACACAAGTCTTGGAGGTGACTGGTTCTCAGAAGACAGAACAGTTTCCAATGGTTAGTTATTCTACACAAGTCTTGGAGGTGACTGGTTCTCAGAAGACAGAACAGTTTCCGATAGTCAGGTGTACTACACAAGTCTTGGAGGTGACTGGTTCTCAGAAGACAGAACAGTTTCCAATGGTTAGTTATTCTACACAAGTCTTGGAGGTGACTGGTTCTCAGTAGACAGAACAGTTTCCGATAGTCAGGTGTTCTACACAAGTCTTGGAGGTGACTGGTTCTCAGAAGACAGAACAGTTTCCGATAGTCAGGTGTTCTACACAAGTCTTGGAGGTGACTGGTTCTCAGTAGACAGAACAGTTTCCAATGGTTAGTTATTCTACACAAGTCTTGAAGGTGACTGGTTCTCAGTAGACAGAACAGTTTCCAATGGTTAGTTATTCTACACAAGTCTTGGAGGTGACTGGTTCTCAGTAGACAGAACAGTTTCCGATAGTCAGGTGTTCTACACAAGTCTTGGAGGTGACTGGTTCTCAGAAGACAGAACAGTTTCCGATAGTCAGGTGTTCTACACAAGTCTTGGAGGTGACTGGTTCTCAGAAGACAGAACAGTTTCCAATGGTTAGTTATTCTACACAAGTCTTGGAGGTGACTGGTTCTCAGTAGACAGAACAGTTTCCGATAGTCAGGTGTTCTACACAAGTCTTGGAGGTGACTGGTTCTCAGAAGACAGAACAGTTTCCAATGGTTAGTTATTCTACACAAGTCTTGGAGGTGACTGGTTCTCAGTAGACAGAACAGTTTCCGATAGTCAGGTGTTCTACACAAGTCTTGGAGGTGACTGGTTCTCAGAAGACAGAACAGTTTCCAATGGTTAGTTATTCTACACAAGTCTTGGAGGTGACTGGTTCTCAGTAGACAGAACAGTTTCCAATGGTTAGTTATTCTACACAAGTCTTGGAGGTGACTGGTTCTCAGTAGACAGAACAGTTTCCAATGGTTAGTTATTCTACACAAGTCTTAGAGGTGACTGGTTCTCAGTAGACAGAACAGTTTCCGATAGTCAGGTGTTCTACACAAGTCTTGGAGGTGACTGGTTCTCAGAAGACAGAACAGTTTCCAATGGTTAGTTATTCTACACAAGTCTTGGAGGTGACTGGTTCTCAGTAGACAGAACAGTTTCCAATGGTCAGTTATTCTACACAAGTCTTGGAGGTGACTGGTTCTCAGTAGACAGAACAGTGTCCAATGGTTAGTTATTCTACACAAGTCTTAGAGGTGACTGGTTCTCAGTAGACAGAACAGTTTCCAATGGTCAGTTATTCTACACAAGTCTTGGAGGTGACTGGTTCTCAGTAGACAGAACAGTTTCCGATAGTCAGGTGTTCTACACAAGTCTTGGAGGTGACTGGTTCTCAGAAGACAGAATAGTTTCCAATGGTTAGTTATTCTACACAAGTCTTGGAGGTGACTGGTTCTCAGTAGACAGAACAGTTTCCAATGGTCAGTTATTCTACACAAGTCTTGGAGGTGACTGGTTCTCAGTAGACAGAACAGTTTCCAATGGTTAGTTATTCTACACAAGTCTTAGAGGTGACTGGTTCTCAGTAGACAGAACAGTTTCCAATGGTCAGTTATTCTACACAAGTCTTGGAGGTGACTGGTTCTCAGTAGACAGAACAGTTTCCGATAGTCAGGTGTTCTACACAAGTCTTGGAGGTGACTGGTTCTCAGAAGACAGAACAGTTTCCAATGGTTAGTTATTCTACACAAGTCTTGGAGGTGACTGGTTCTCAGTAGACAGAACAGTTTCCAATGGTTAGTTATTCTACACAAGTCTTGGAGGTGACTGGTTCTCAGTAGACAGAACAGTTTCCAATGGTTAGTTATTCTACACAAGTCTTGGAGGTGACTTGTTCTCAGTAGACAGAACAGTTTCCAATGGTTAGTTATTCTACACAAGTCTTAGAGGTGACTGGTTCTCAGTAGACAGAACAGTTTCCAATGGTTAGTTATTCTACACAAGTCTTGGAGGTGACTGGTTCTCAGTAGACAGAACAGTTTCCAATGGTTAGTTATTCTACACAAGTCTTAGAGGTGACTGGTTCTCAGTAGACAGAACAGTTTCCAATGGTTAGTTATTCTACACAAGTCTTGGAGGTGACTGGTTCTCAGTAGACAGAACAGTTTCCAATGGTTAATTATTCTACACAAGTCTTGGAGGTGACTGGTTCTCAGAAGACAGAACAGTTTCCAATGGTTAGTTATTCTACACAAGTCTTGGAGGTGACTGGTGCTCAGTAGACAGAACAGTTTCCAATGGTTAGTTATTCTACACAAGTCTTAGAGGTGACTGGTTCTCAGTAGACAGAACAGTTTCCAATGGTTAGTTATTCTACACAAGTCTTGGAGGTGACTGGTTCTCAGTAGACAGAACAGTTTCCAATGGTTAGTTATTCTACACAAGTCTTGGAGGTGACTGGTTCTCAGAAGACAGAACAGTTTCCAATGGTTAGTTATTCTACACAAGTCTTGGAGGTGACTGGTTCTCAGTAGACAGAACAGTTTCCAATGGTTAGTTATTCTACACAAGTCTTGGAGGTGACTGGTTCTCAGTAGACAGAACAGTTTCCAATGGTTAGTTATTCTACACAAGTCTTGGAGGTGACTGGTTCTCAGTAGACAGAACAGTTTCCAATGGTTAGTTATTCTACACAAGTCTTAGAGGTGACTGGTTCTCAGTAGACAGAACAGTTTCCGATAGTCAGGTGTTCTACACAAGTCTTGGAGGTGACTGGTTCTCAGAAGACAGAACAGTTTCCAATGGTTAGTTATTCTACACAAGTCTTGGAGGTGACTGGTTCTCAGTAGACAGAACAGTTTCCAATGGTTAGTTATTCTACACAAGTCTTGGAGGTGACTGGTTCTCAGAAGACAGAACAGTTTCCAATGGTTAGTTATTCTACACAAGTCTTAGAGGTGACTGGTTCTCAGTAGACAGAACAGTTTCCGATAGTCAGGTGTTCTACACAAGTCTTGGAGGTGACTGGTTCTCAGAAGACAGAACAGTTTCCAATGGTTAGTTATTCTACACAAGTCTTGGAGGTGACTGGTTCTCAGTAGACAGAACAGTTTCCAATGGTTAATTATTCTACACAAGTCTTGGAGGTGACTGGTTCTCAGTAGACAGAACAGTTTCCAATGGTCAGTTATTCTACACAAGTCTTGGAGGTGACTGGTTCTCAGTAGACAGAACAGTTTCCAATGGTTAGTTATTCTACACAAGTCTTGGAGGTGACTGGTTCTCAGTAGACAGAACAGTTTCCAATGGTCAGGTGTTCTACACAAGTCTTGGAGGTGACTGGTTCTCAGTAGACAGAACAGTTTCCAATGGTTAGTTATTCTACACAAGTCTTGGAGGTGACTGGTTCTCAGTAGACAGAACAGTTTCCAATGGTTAGTTATTCTACACAAGTCTTGGAGGTGACTGGTTCTCAGTAGACAGAACAGTTTCCAATGGTCAGTTATTCTACACAAGTCTTGGAGGTGACTGGTTCTCAGTAGACAGAACAGTTTCCAATGGTTAGTTATTCAACACAAGTCTTAGAGGTGACTGGTTCTCAGTAGACAGAACAGTTTCCGATAGTCAGGTGTTCTACACAAGTCTTGGAGGTGACTGGTTCTCAGAAGACAGAACAGTTTCCAATGGTTAGTTATTCTACACAAGTCTTGGAGGTGACTGGTTCTCAGTAGACAGAACAGTTTCCAATGGTTAGTTATTCTACACAAGTCTTGGAGGTGACTGGTTCTCAGTAGACAGAACAGTTTCCAATGGTTAGTTATTCTACACAAGTCTTAGAGGTGACTGGTTCTCAGTAGACAGAACAGTTTCCGATAGTCAGGTGTTCTACACAAGTCTTGGAGGTGACTGGTTCTCAGAAGACAGAACAGTTTCCAATGGTTAGTTATTCTACACAAGTCTTGGAGGTGACTGGTTCTCAGTAGACAGAACAGTTTCCAATGGTTAGTTATTCTACGCAAGTCTTGGAGGTGACTGGTTCTCAGTAGACAGAACAGTTTCCGATAGTCAGTTATTCTACACAAGTCTTGGAGGTGACTGGTTCTCAGTAGACAGAACAGTTTCCAATGGTTAGTTATTCTACACAAGTCTTAGAGGTGACTGGTTCTCAGTAGACAGAACAGTTTCCAATGGTCAGGTGTTCTACACAAGTCTTGGAGGTGACTGGTTCTCAGTAGACAGAACAGTTTCCAATGGTTAGTTATTCTACACAAGTCTTGGAGGTGACTGGTTCTCAGTAGACAGAACAGTTTCCAATGGTTAGTTATTCTACACAAGTCTTAGAGGTTACTGGTTCTCAGTAGACAGAACAGTTTCCGATAGTCAGGTGTTCTACACAAGTCTTGGAGGTGACTGGTTCTCAGTAGACAGAACAGTTTCCAATGGTTAGTTATTCTACACAAGTCTTAGAGGTGACTGGTTCTCAGTAGACAGAACAGTTTCCAATAGTCAGGTGTTCTACACAAGTCTTGGAGGTGACTGGTTCTCAGTAGACAGAACAGTTTCCAATGGTTAGTTATTCTACACAAGTCTTGGAGGTGACTGGTTCTCAGTAGACAGAACAGTTTCCAATGGTTAGTTATTCTACACAAGTCTTAGAGGTGACTGGTTCTCAGTAGACAGAACAGTTTCCGATAGTCAGGTGTTCTACACAAGTCTTGGAGGTGACTGGTTCTCAGAAGACAGAACAGTTTCCAATGGTTAGTTATTCTACACAAGTCTTGGAGGTGACTGGTTCTCAGTAGACAGAACAGTTTCCAATGGTCAGTTATTCTACACAAGTCTTGGAGGTGACTGGTTCTCAGTAGACAGAACAGTTTCCAATGGTTAGTTATTCTACACAAGTCTTAGAGGTGACTGGTTCTCAGTAGACAGAACAGTTTCCAATGGTCTGGTGTTCTACACAAGTCTTGGAGGTGACTGGATCTCAGTAGACAGAACAGTTTCCAATGGTTAGTTATTTCTACACAAGTCTTGGAGGTGACTGGTTCTCAGTAGACAGAACAGTTTCCGATAGTCAAGTGTTCTACACAAGTCTTGGAAGTGACTGGTTCTCAGTAGACAGAACAGTTTCCAATGGTTAGTTATTCTACACAAGTCTTGGAGGTGACTGGTTCTCAGTAGACAGAACAGTTTCCAATGGTTAGTTATTCTACACAAGTCTTAGAGGTGACTGGTTCTCAGTAGACAGAACAGTTTCCAATAGTCAGGTGTTCTACACAAGTCTTGGAGGTGACTGGTTCTCAGTAGACAGAACAGTTTCCAATGGTTAGTTATTCTACACAAGTCTTGGAGGTGACTGGTTCTCAGTAGACAGAACAGTTTCCAATGGTTAGTTATTCTACACAAGTCTTAGAGGTGACTGGTTCTCAGTAGACAGAACAGTTTCCAATAGTCAGGTGTTCTACACAAGTCTTGGAGGTGACTGGTTCTCAGTAGACAGAACAGTTTCCAATGGTTAGTTATTCTACACAAGTCTTGGAGGTGACTGGTTCTCAGTAGACAGAACAGTTTCCGATAGTCAGGTGTTCTACACAAGTCTTGGAGGTGACTGGTTCTCAGTAGACAGAACAGTTTCCAATGGTTAGTTATTCTACACAAGTCTTAGAGGTGACTGGTTCTCAGTAGACAGAACAGTTTCCGATAGTCAGGTGTTCTACACAAGTCTTGGAGGTGACTGGTTCTCAGAAGACAGAACAGTTTCCAATGGTTAGTTATTCTACACAAGTCTTGGAGGTGACTGGTTCTCAGTAGACAGAACAGTTTCCGATAGTCAGGTGTTCTACACAAGTCTTGGAGGTGACTGGTTCTCAGTAGACAGAACAGTTTCCAATGGTTAGTTATTCTACACAAGTCTTGGAGGTGACTGGTTCTCAGTAGACAGAACAGTTTCCGATAGTCAGGTGTTCTACACAAGTCTTGGAGGTGACTGGTTCTCAGAAGACAGAACAGTTTCCAATGGTTAGTTATTCTACACAAGTCTTGGAGGTGACTGGTTCTCAGTAGACAGAACAGTTTCCAATGGTTAGTTATTCTACACAAGTCTTAGAGGTGACTGGTTCTCAGTAGACAGAACAGTTTCCAATAGTCAGGTGTTCTACACAAGTCTTGGAGGTGACTGGTTCTCAGTAGACAGAACAGTTTCCAATGGTTAGTTATTCTACACAAGTCTTGGAGGTGACTGGTTCTCAGTAGACAGAACAGTTTCCAATGGTTAGTTATTCTACACAAGTCTTGGAGGTGACTGGTTCTCAGTAGACAGAACAGTTTCCAATGGTTAGTTATTCTACACAAGTCTTAGAGGTGACTGGTTCTCAGTAGACAGAACAGTTTCCGATAGTCAGGTGTTCTACACAAGTCTTGGAGGTGACTGGTTCTCAGAAGACAGAACAGTTTCCAATGGTTAGTTATTCTACACAAGTCTTGGAGGTGACTGGTTCTCAGTAGACAGAACAGTTTCCGATAGTCAGGTGTTCTACACAAGTCTTGGAGGTGACTGGTTCTCAGTAGACAGAACAGTTTCCAATGGTTAGTTATTCTACACAAGTCTTAGAAGTGACTGGTTCTCAGTAGACAGAACAGTTTCCGATAGTCAGGTGTTCTACACAAGTCTTGGAGGTGACTGGTTCTCAGTAGACAGAACAGTTTCCAATGGTTAGTTATTCTACACAAGTCTTGGAGGTGACTGGTTCTCAGAAGACAGAACAGTTTCCGATAGTCAGGTGTTCTACACAAGTCTTGGAGGTGACTGGTTCTCAGAAGACAGAACAGTTTCCAATGGTTAGTTATTCTACACAAGTCTTGGAGGTGACTGGTTCTCAGTAGACAGAACAGTTTCCGATAGTCAGGTGTTCTACACAAGTCTTGGAGGTGACTGGTTCTCAGAAGACAGAACAGTTTCCGATAGTCAGGTGTTCTACACAAGTCTTGGAGGTGACTGGTTCTCAGAAGACAGAACAGTTTCCGATAGTCAGGTGTTCTACACAAGTCTTGGAGGTGACTGGTTCTCAGAAGACAGAACAGTTTCCGATAGTCAGGTGTTCTACACAAGTCTTGGAGGTGACTGGTTCTCAGTAGACAGAACAGTTTCCAATGGTTAGTTATTCTACACAAGTCTTAGAGGTGACTGGTTCTCAGTAGACAGAACAGTTTCCGATAGTCAGGTGTTCTACACAAGTCTTGGAGGTGACTGGTTCTCAGAAGACAGAACAGTTTCCAATGGTTAGTTATTCTACACAAGTCTTGGAGGTGACTGGTTCTCAGTAGACAGAACAGTTTCCGATAGTCAGGTGTTCTACACAAGTCTTGGAGGTGACTGGTTCTCAGTAGACAGAACAGTTTCCAATGGTTAGTTATTCTACACAAGTCTTGGAGGTGACTGGTTCTCAGTAGACAGAACAGTTTCCGATAGTCAGGTGTTCTACACAAGTCTTGGAGGTGACTGGTTCTCAGAAGACAGAACAGTTTCCGATAGTCAGGTGTTCTACACAAGTCTTGGAGGTGACTGGTTCTCAGTAGACAGAACAGTTTCCAATGGTTAGTTATTCTACACAAGTCTTGGAGGTGACTGGTTCTCAGTAGACAGAACAGTTTCCGATAGTCAGGTGTTCTACACAAGTCTTGGAGGTGACTGGTTCTCAGAAGACAGAACAGTTTCCGATAGTCAGGTGTTCTACACAAGTCTTGGAGGTGACTGGTTCTCAGTAGACAGAACAGTTTCCAATGGTTAGTTATTCTACACAAGTCTTAGAGGTGACTGGTTCTCAGTAGACAGAACAGTTTCCGATAGTCAGGTGTTCTACACAAGTCTTGGAGGTGACTGGTTCTCAGAAGACAGAACAGTTTCCAATGGTTAGTTATTCTACACAAGTCTTGGAGGTGACTGGTTCTCAGTAGACAGAACAGTTTCCGATAGTCAGGTGTTCTACACAAGTCTTGGAGGTGACTGGTTCTTAGAAGACAGAACAGTTTCCAATGGTTAGTTATTCTACACAAGTCTTGGAGGTGACTGGTTCTCAGTAGACAGAACAGTTTCCGATAGTCAGGTGTTCTACACAAGTCTTGGAGGTGACTGGTTCTCAGTAGACAGAACAGTTTCCAATGGTTAGTTATTCTACACAAGTCTTGGAGGTGACTGGTTCTCAGTAGACAGAACAGTTTCCGATAGTCAGGTGTTCTACACAAGTCTTGGAGGTGACTGGTTCTCAGAAGACAGAACAGTTTCCGATAGTCAGGTGTTCTACACAAGTCTTGGAGGTGACTGGTTCTCAGTAGACAGAACAGTTTCCAATGGTTAGTTATTCTACACAAGTCTTGGAGGTGACTGGTTCTCAGTAGACAGAACAGTTTCCGATAGTCAGGTGTTCTACACAAGTCTTGGAGGTGACTGGTTCTCAGAAGACAGAACAGTTTCCGATAGTCAGGTGTTCTACACAAGTCTTGGAGGTGACTGGTTCTCAGTAGACAGAACAGTTTCCAATGGTTAGTTATTCTACACAAGTCTTAGAGGTGACTGGTTCTCAGTAGACAGAACAGTTTCCGATAGTCAGGTGTTCTACACAAGTCTTGGAGGTGACTGGTTCTCAGAAGACAGAACAGTTTCCAATGGTTAGTTATTCTACACAAGTCTTGGAGGTGACTGGTTCTCAGTAGACAGAACAGTTTCCGATAGTCAGGTGTTCTACACAAGTCTTGGAGGTGACTGGTTCTCAGTAGACAGAACAGTTTCCAATGGTTAGTTATTCTACACAAGTCTTGGAGGTGACTGGTTCTCAGTAGACAGAACAGTTTCCGATAGTCAGGTGTTCTACACAAGTCTTGGAGGTGACTGGTTCTCAGAAGACAGAACAGTTTCCGATAGTCAGGTGTTCTACACAAGTCTTGGAGGTGACTGGTTCTCAGTAGACAGAACAGTTTCCAATGGTTAGTTATTCTACACAAGTCTTGGAGGTGACTGGTTCTCAGTAGACAGAACAGTTTCCGATAGTCAGGTGTTCTACACAAGTCTTGGAGGTGACTGGTTCTCAGAAGACAGAACAGTTTCCGATAGTCAGGTGTTCTACACAAGTCTTGGAGGTGACTGGTTCTCAGTAGACAGAACAGTTTCCAATGGTTAGTTATTCTACACAAGTCTTAGAGGTGACTGGTTCTCAGTAGACAGAACAGTTTCCGATAGTCAGGTGTTCTACACAAGTCTTGGAGGTGACTGGTTCTCAGAAGACAGAACAGTTTCCAATGGTTAGTTATTCTACACAAGTCTTGGAGGTGACTGGTTCTCAGTAGACAGAACAGTTTCCGATAGTCAGGTGTTCTACACAAGTCTTGGAGGTGACTGGTTCTCAGAAGACAGAACAGTTTCCAATGGTTAGTTATTCTACACAAGTCTTGGAGGTGACTGGTTCTCAGTAGACAGAACAGTTTCCGATAGTCAGGTGTTCTACACAAGTCTTGGAGGTGACTGGTTCTCAGTAGACAGAACAGTTTCCAATGGTTAGTTATTCTACACAAGTCTTGGAGGTGACTGGTTCTCAGTAGACAGAACAGTTTCCGATAGTCAGGTGTTCTACACAAGTCTTGGAGGTGACTGGTTCTCAGAAGACAGAACAGTTTCCGATAGTCAGGTGTTCTACACAAGTCTTGGAGGTGACTGGTTCTCAGTAGACAGAACAGTTTCCAATGGTTAGTTATTCTACACAAGTCTTGGAGGTGACTGGTTCTCAGTAGACAGAACATTTTCCGATAGTCAGGTGTTCTACACAAGTCTTGGAGGTGACTGGTTCTCAGAAGACAGAACAGTTTCCGATAGTCAGGTGTTCTACACAAGTCTTGGAGGTGACTGGTTCTCAGTAGACAGAACAGTTTCCAATGGTTAGTTATTCTACACAAGTCTTAGAGGTGACTGGTTCTCAGTAGACAGAACAGTTTCCGATAGTCAGGTGTTCTACACAAGTCTTGGAGGTGACTGGTTCTCAGAAGACAGAACAGTTTCCAATGGTTAGTTATTCTACACAAGTCTTGGAGGTGACTGGTTCTCAGTAGACAGAACAGTTTCCGATAGTCAGGTGTTCTACACAAGTCTTGGAGGTGACTGGTTCTCAGTAGACAGAACAGTTTCCAATGGTTAGTTATTCTACACAAGTCTTGGAGGTGACTGGTTCTCAGTAGACAGAACAGTTTCCAATGGTTAGTTATTCTACACAAGTCTTGGAGGTGACTGGTTCTCAGTAGACAGAACAGTTTCCGATAGTCAGGTGTTCTACCCAAGTCTTGGAGGTGACTGGTTCTCAGAAGACAGAACAGTTTCCGATAGTCAGGTGTTCTACACAAGTCTTGGAGGTGACTGGTTCTCAGTAGACAGAACAGTTTCCAATGGTTAGTTATTCTACACAAGTCTTGGAGGTGACTGGTTCTCAGTAGACAGAACAGTTTCCGATAGTCAGGTGTTCTACACAAGTCTTGGAGGTGACTGGTTCTCAGAAGACAGAACAGTTTCCGATAGTCAGGTGTTCTACACAAGTCTTGGAGGTGACTGGTTCTCAGTAGACAGAACAGTTTCCAATGGTTAGTTATTCTACACAAGTCTTAGAGGTGACTGGTTCTCAGTAGACAGAACAGTTTCCGATAGTCAGGTGTTCTACACAAGTCTTGGAGGTGACTGGTTCTCAGAAGACAGAACAGTTTCCAATGGTTAGTTATTCTACACAAGTCTTGGAGGTGACTGGTTCTCAGTAGACAGAACAGTTTCCGATAGTCAGGTGTTCTACACAAGTCTTGGAGGTGACTGGTTCTCAGAAGACAGAACAGTTTCCAATGGTTAGTTATTCTACACAAGTCTTGGAGGTGACTGGTTCTCAGTAGACAGAACAGTTTCCGATAGTCAGGTGTTCTACACAAGTCTTGGAGGTGACTGGTTCTCAGTAGACAGAACAGTTTCCAATGGTTAGTTATTCTACACAAGTCTTGGAGGTGACTGGTTCTCAGTAGACAGAACAGTTTCCGATAGTCAGGTGTTCTACACAAGTCTTGGAGGTGACTGGTTCTCAGAAGACAGAACAGTTTCCGATAGTCAGGTGTTCTACACAAGTCTTGGAGGTGACTGGTTCTCAGTAGACAGAACAGTTTCCAATGGTTAGTTATTCTACACAAGTCTTGGAGGTGACTGGTTCTCAGTAGACAGAACATTTTCCGATAGTCAGGTGTTCTACACAAGTCTTGGAGGTGACTGGTTCTCAGAAGACAGAACAGTTTCCGATAGTCAGGTGTTCTACACAAGTCTTGGAGGTGACTGGTTCTCAGTAGACAGAACAGTTTCCAATGGTTAGTTATTCTACACAAGTCTTAGAGGTGACTGGTTCTCAGTAGACAGAACAGTTTCCGATAGTCAGGTGTTCTACACAAGTCTTGGAGGTGACTGGTTCTCAGAAGACAGAACAGTTTCCAATGGTTAGTTATTCTACACAAGTCTTGGAGGTGACTGGTTCTCAGTAGACAGAACAGTTTCCAATGGTCAGTTATTCTACACAAGTCTTGGAGGTGACTGGTTCTCAGTAGACAGAACAGTTTCCAATGGTTAGTTATTCTACACAAGTCTTAGAGGTGACTGGTTCTCAGTAGACAGAACAGTTTCCAATGGTCAGGTGTTCTACACAAGTCTTGGAGGTGACTGGATCTCAGTAGACAGAACAGTTTCCAATGGTTAGTTATTTCTACACAAGTCTTGGAGGTGACTGGTTCTCAGTAGACAGAACAGTTTCCGATAGTCAAGTGTTCTACACAAGTCTTGGAAGTGACTGGTTCTCAGTAGACAGAACAGTTTCCAATGGTTAGTTATTCTACACAAGTCTTGGAGGTGACTGGTTCTCAGTAGACAGAACAGTTTCCAATGGTTAGTTATTCTACACAAGTCTTGGAGGTGACTGGATCTCAGTAGACAGAACAGTTTCCGATGGTTAAGTGTTCTACACAAGTGTTGGAAGTGACTGGTTCTCAGTAGATAGAACACTTTTCAATGGTTAGTTGTTCTACACAAGTCTTGGAGGTGACTGGATCTCAGTAGACAGCACAAAAGATTCTTTACGTGCTAACATGAAGAAAACACATGCGAAATTGCTACAGAAAGGTTTAATATTTATGGAGCAATTCTGGCTTCTGATTGGTTGGTAGCAGAACGTGAATTAATTTGATTCGTCAGTTCCTAGCAGCATCGTTTATAAATAGAATCTCCCGACTGTGTGAGAGCATACCCCATTGTACTACAAAAATATTGCAACCTGGGATGAAAAAGAGTCAGAGAATTCAAGAGAGGGGGAATGTATTTGAAAAGCAACTTAAAGTTGCATGCAAAGAATGAAGACTAGTATGCTTGTTTAGTAATGGCTTGGATTAGGACAACAGAATATTCTTTTCATTCTTTTGACTCTCAAGTATGTATCTGACACAGTAAGACACAGTCAATCAACCAAGAACCACATTAGTCTATATAAAAACATATAAGATATTAACGGATATATACTCACCAGTCAAAACAAGGAAAAGAATATGCTGTTGTCACAGCCCTAGTAATGACATAAGTATGAAATTTGGCATGAGTTGTGCCATTAGATTGAAATATGAAAAATTCTTGGAAGTTAGGAAATAACACTTTTGAATTAGGAAATGGGGTTGGAGAAGAAAGATACACCTACATAGGAATTGCAGAATTAGATAAAATAAAAGAAGTTGAAATCAAGGAAATGATAGGAAAAGAAAACTAGAGAAGACTAGAGTTAGTTAGGTCAAGATTGAATGTGAAAAATAAAACATCCGCAGTAAACACCATGGGTAGTAGCTATATTTTGGTATCGATGCCTCCATTCAGTCTCGAAAGACAAAGGATACCCTCTGTAGGGGCAGTTGCACGTGTAATTATGTGACAAGGGTTGCCCAATCACCAAACACACCTCTCCTGAATTGGCACTGTTTGAGTCCAGTCGCAAGAAGTCTATGACGACTGGAAACAATGCCGAGATAAGCGCAGAGCACATACAACACCTGAAAGTCCTAAATGGTCACCCATCTGGTACTGGCCTGGCTCATTGTTGCTTAACTTCGGTGATTTGACGGGAATCGGTGTGTCAAACGTGATTATGTCGTATAGTTTGGTATGAGGCAGGTATTATTTAATAGAGAGAGAATGAGCTGAAATATATGAGCAGGGAGACTAGGAAAGCAATTACAATGTACAGAGCTTTTCATCTAAAGAGCGATGTCGATAGGTTACCACCAGGGACGGCTACCCTGCTGGTTTCCAATCCAGTTGAGTGAAAAGTAAAGAGAAAGTACGAAGACTAATAGGTGTGGAATGATGTGTAAAAGAAGAAAATAGTTTGAAAGTTTACAGTTCCAGCTCCAACTCACTTTTACAGATTGTGATTTATGTTGTGTAATGTTATACCAAAAAGGGGTCTGTTGTGTAATTGGGTACCATATCACCATACAGTTGTGTAATGGTGTACCAGCATCATACAGTGGTATATGAACTCGTGACGAAGATTCATCCTGATGTGTGTACGTGTCACTAAATGTCTATAGTGGTTCTTCACTATCTGAATCCTAAGTTGTGTTGTTGCGATCTATTTGTGTTCCAATACTATGACCGTCTAAATGTTCATATGCGTGAGTGTGAGTGTGTGTGTGAGTGAGTGTGTGTGTGTGTGTGAGTGTGTGTGTGTGTGTGTGAGTGAGTGTTTGTGCGTGTGTGTGAGTGTGTGTGTGTGAGTGTGTGTGTGTGAGTTTGTGTGTGTTTGAGTGAGTGTGTGTGTGAGTGCGTGTGTGTGTGAGTGTGTGTGTGTGTGTGAGTGAGTGTGTGTGTGTGTGTGAGTGTGTGTGTGTGTGTGTGTGTGTGTGTGTGTGATAAATGTATTTTGGACATACCTTAGTTTCATGTGTCGTTGGTCTTGTCCACCTGGAATTCATCTTGTTCTTGGAGGGGGGAGACTGGAACCTGTTTGAACGAATATTCATTCACTTCCAAGAACACTGATTGTATTTTATACAGTTTTTATTCACTTTCCAAGGTGTCGATCGCAGAAGAATGGAAAGTGAATATCTTTGCTTGAGTAGTTAATTTTAGGTCTCCATTCTAAGACACGTCAGCTCCCTCCCCAGTGAAGGGGAGGGCGACATGTAAAATCGTCCGCCCTGCTCAACGTCCAAATTCCAACTCCAATTATTCTTCTCAACTAACTAGAACGACGTAACATACACGTACTTCCGTCAGCCGATCAGATACTTCCGGTAAACTTGTCTATGATATAATCTTATTATATTTTGACAGTTTTTGTTAACATTCTTCAAATTCATCTTTTATTTATCTCTCCAGTTAGATAGATCGATCGAGATGGATATATACAGAAATAGATAGAAAAAACTAGATCGAGAGATACATCGATAATACACATAGATAAATAGATAGCTCGATAGACAGATAAATAACTTACAAATACTTTCTTGTGTTCGACCTACTACATAACATTTATACGCAAGTAAAATAATTGATCTGTTATAAATTTCTAAGATCTAGTAAGTCAATCCCTGCTCTATCCTTGTTTTCATGAAATGTGCTCGACTGAGCCTCTACCTAGAGCCCCCCCCCAGAAAATTTTCAGCAGGCACTTGTCTACCTACAACAACTACCAAAAATCTCCCTTATTATCAATCTGAGCCTAAAACTAAACGCAAATTTCATGAACAAAGTTTATTTTCTAGATCTGCCTGTTTGTGGAATTCTATACCGCAGGGCTGCTTCTCAACTGACTATAACCTGAGCGTTTTAAAGATTAATGTAAATAAGTCCCTGTTAGGCTGTCCTTTTTAATAAACAAACACTAACCAACTTCCACCATTACTGATCATCACGGTGTTGTCTTACTGACAACTTTACACTTATTAACTCTTATTCTCAAGTGGTCGCCAGGACTTGATAAGCAGTGAAGCCCTCCTCCTAATAAAAATAAATAAATAAAAGGAAAGCAGTTATTTTTTCGGTGTTAGTAAGAATTTATTAATAAAGGTTTCTCACGGAAGATACTCTCGCAATAAAAATACAATTTTTGCCGATGCAATCCTCAATCTTCATATGTACCAAGAACAACTGTTGCCACATATGTAATCTAGTAGGCGAAGCCCTTTTCTCTTCTCTGCAACCTCTTAAGAGAGACGTTGTGTGCTTGTCTCTGTTCTATCATTGTTTTCATAGCAAGTGTTCGACTGAGCTTCAATCTGTTGTCTCCTCCTTGCCAATCTTTCACAAAAAAACACTCGTCTAGCCAAAACAAGTATAAAAAATTCCCCCACCCTCTATCGATGCCTAAACCTAAATGTGGATTCCATGAACAAAGCTTCTTTTCTAGAACTGCCCGCCTGTGGAACTCTGTTCCGATGATCTGCTTTCCAACTGACTACAATATTGTCGTTTTCAAGTCTTATGTAAAAAAATTCTTATTGGGCCATCCACTACTAATGAGTACTACACTATTGTTCCAACGACTACCATACATGCATTAACCCTTATCCTCCAATGGCTCCCAGGCCTTGATATGTGGTGAACCCTTTGTAAAAGAATACTTACTTTCTTCTTCAAGTGTCATATCGAAACGTATACAATCTAAAAAGAAAGGAAAGAAAAATTATAAAAAATATTTTATATTATTTCTGCAATATGTTATTGATAAGTTTTAATATAAAGAATTTACACACAATTTTTAACCTCTTCTATTTTGTGTTATTCTGTATATTCCGGGCAGCATCAGGCAGCCCTGCTAGTAATTAATAAAAGAGTGTAGAAAGTGAACCTTGCGTTTTAATACTCGTTTCTCTTATTTTGTCTTTTAGTCCTCACATTTCAGGGGCGGTGTTGCTGACAAAGAGGTTGGTTGGTTGTTTTTGTTTTACGGCATATCAACCTTTTTCAGGTTATTTAATGCCGAATCTAGTTATTTTGAGGAACGATGGTTAATGGAGTATATATTTTTTTAAACCAGATTCTATTTAACCCATAGTTGGAATCCTAACAGGTACTACCACTCCGGGTCAGAGTGGACCGGGGAACAATGGCAATTAAAGGGTAGCTCCACATTCCCCAAGGCCCACAAGGTGGGGACTCACCATCGGATATAGTTTTAGGTCATATCCAGGACCTGACAAAGAGGAGAGGATTGCTGTTTTAGGGTTGGGATCCATCCATCTAACACTTCTCGTTGACTAGTTTTTAACCTTGAAGTAGAATTTCCTTTATTTATTTAGTTCCTTACATCAAGCTGCTTCCTAACTTGTCTGGAGCGATTTCAATTAAAAAAATATAGTGTTTATATGCTTCAGATTGTTATCCTTATCTTAGTTGTTTTTATACTTGTAAAGTTTCAACCGTTGTATTCACCAGCCTTCTTCATAGACCTTTCATTATTGTTAGTAACGTTACAGAAATTTTTATCGTATTTTATTCAGAATACAAACCATGCAATATCAATGGATATGCCATGCAAACTTTTTTTTTTTTAGAAATGTTTAGGATATCATCCAAACCGTATTGGCGGAATAAGGGTGACACGTGCCAAAAATGTTTAAATTTTAGAAAATGTTCTGTTGAATTACAAGAAAAACTTGGATGCACCTCAAAACTTAATAAACTCTTCCTTAAATTAAGACAAACTCACCTGAGAAAAAGACTAAAAAAATGTACATTAGATAACCACGACCTATCTGTTCTTTGATAGATTTATATAATACCCGACGTTGCCCGGGATTAAATGCTGAGCAACGAATGTTTCACATCCCCATATTTACATTTTTCCATTTTTCTTCAAATCAAATCGATTGATTGCCTTCTCTAGCACCCCTATCATATTGTTGAATAGCAGTAGGGACATAACGATATATAACGGAGACGACGACAAGATATTTATATTACACACAGTTCATATTTTTAACACGTAGGAGATGTTTCTTAAAAGAGGCATAGACAGTTCATTTAACACATAGAGGATGCGAATTCATTACTGAAAGAAGGGATTCCGTTAACACTTTTTAGGAGGGGGATTCAGTTACACTTTGGAAGGGTGTTTCATACAAAGTTCTTTTACAAGTACGATAGGCAAAAACACATTACCTTTCAGGTTGAAAAATTACAAACGAACTGTATTCCATCCGGATGAGATGATCAGGGATTCGAATGCCTTGCTGATTTCTACATTGTCTTTCTTCCCTTTCTTTCACTTCCGAAAGGGGCTTAGCTAACTCTCCTCCTTCACGACTCGACCCTGACTGATCTGTCTTTACTGTTTTCTCTGATCTGACTAACTGAACTGATCTCGAACCTTCTTTACTGAATATATTGAATCTATCTTTCTTTGTGACGTCAGAAAGTGCCCAACCATGTGATTTCTCACGTGGATTTACATATCATATGTCTAACACGTTTCTGGTAAAAGAAAGACATTCCTTTATTTATATTGCCCGATATCTGACCTACTAGTTGTATAGTTATTTAGTTATTTCTAAACAATGGTTAATTCACTAAATTCCTGAGATTGCAATATGTATTCACGTTTAACTTTTGAATACTGGGTTCGATTCCGGCCTTTTCCGTATAATAAATATTATTTTCAAACTTATTTACGTTTTTCCTTCTCTTTTATATATAACAATTTCAAAGAACCTATTCTTGATTTTATATGGCTGGCCTTACTGCTTGTGCGGTGATAATGGTATACATTTAAGTCAAAAAGCAAAAGTCAAACAATTTAAGTTAAGTTGTGCACTAAACAGAAACATTGATTTCGAACGTGACTCTGTCATATTAAAGAATTTACTGTTGATTTTATATACCGGGCTTGTGTGGTAATAAAACTTCTCAAATGCATTTATGCTGTTAGGCTGTATACTGTGTTAACTTTGGCCAGAATTGCCTGTCTCTTCTTTCATAGGATTTTTTGAGTACTGATATTTATTAAAGATATTCCGAGATAAAGCATCTAAGAACACTGCCAGATACATAAATTACATTCGTTGTCTTTAATATGGGAGGAGGTGCGTTGGAAATAAATGTTTTTGTTTAGAAACATGATACTTGACATTTTTCATTTCAAACAAATTCAAGCTATTATCACCACAGAAGCAGTAAGCCTTAGCATATCAAATCAACAGTAGGTTCTTTCATATGACAAGAGTGCGTTCAAAAAGAATGCTTCTGTTTGGAGCACAACTAAAGCACGATACTTGACGTTTGCATTTGAAACTTTAATTTAAACTATTATACAAAAAAATATTTTATAAAATTAATAGTAGGTTCTCTACAGTGCAATGTAGACTACAATGTATTGTTTACTAAGTCACTGCAGGGAAGCACCGTGATGTGTCCTCAATTAGAGCAGGTAATCAATTGATTTGATTGAAAAATGGACGATTTTACCGATTCCGATAAAAAAATATGGGAGTGAAACATTCGTTGATCATCATTTAATCCCGGGCAACGTCGGATCTCCCTGCTAGTAATAAATAATACGGTAACTTTATTATAGTTTAGACTGACATATTTTCTGTTGTTTAAATTTTATTTAAGTTGCTTAACTTAACATGATTTTGTCATAATTTAGATTATGCATTTTGTTTTTTTATTGTTACCTTGGTTTTATAAAGTTTTAATGAAAATAGGCCGTTGATATTTGCAGCCAGATTCTCATATTTAAACATGATAGTCGCCATCGAGGGGAACATGAATTGCACCAATGTATATTAATGAATATTATAATAAATATGTCCGTTTCAAGAGGCAGTTTTAAAATCAGTACAAGAGATATTAAGATTCCACAAAGATGCACCCCCTTGAACAATGCTGTTAGAAAGGAAGAAGGTCTACCCTACAGGCGAGAGTTTTACAACTCTCAATGGACTTTGAGACAAGGTATGGTAGGAAATGGATGGAATTCCTTTTAAAATGTATCTTCTTAAAAAAGATATCAGAAAGTTTGGATAATGCAGCAAACCTAATTGAAGACAGGATCATTGTTTTTATAACTGAATTTTTATTTTTATGTGTACTTTATAGCTTACAATTCTAAATCCCAATAAAAATGTTATTTGACTTATTGAATTACTATTTTTAAAATTGACGGGAACCTATGCATTGTTTCATTTCGGTCCACCCATTTTCATTTCGGTCCATCTATTTTCATTTTGGTCCACCCTTTTTCATTTTGGTCCACCTCTTTTGATTTCGGTCCACCCATTTTCATTTCGGTCCATCTATTTTCATTTTGGTCCACCCTTTTTCATTTTGGTCCACCTCTTTTGATTTCGGTCCACCCATTTTGATTTCGGTCCATCTATTTTCATTTTGGTCCACCCTTTTTCATTTCGGTCCACCTCTTTTGATTTCGGTCCACCCATTTTCATTTCGGTCCATCTATTTTCATTTTGGTCCACCATTTTTCATTTTGGTCCACCTCTTTTGATTTCGGTCCACCCATTTTCATTTCGGTCCATCTATTTTCATTTTGGTCCACCCTTTTTCATTTCGGTCCACCTCTTTTGATTTCGGTCCACCCATTTCCATTTCGGTCCATCCATTTCCATTTCGGTCCATCCATTTTCATTTTGGTTCACCCTTTTTCATTTCGCTCCACCTATTTTTTTAATTTATTTTACATAGGCGTCACCACTTATCAAGGCCGATAGGCCACTCAAAGATAAGGGTTAAAGAGTGTAGAGTAGTCAAAAGGACAATATAGTAATCGTTTGTGATGGAAGTTCGGTAAATTTGTTAACTTAAGTGGAACGGCTCATCAGAAACTTGTTCACGTTGGACTTGAAGACAACCATATTATAGACAGCTGGAAAGCAGAAAAATGGAAGACAATTCCACAGGCGTGCAGTTCTAAGAAAGAAGCTTTGATCATGGAATCTATGTTTAGGTTTAGGCACAGATAAAGAGTGTGGACAATTATTGATAATGTTTTCAGCTAGTCTAGTGTTTCTTGTGAAAGTTTGGCGAGGGGGGACCATAGATTGAAGCTCAGTCGAACACTTTCCATGAAAATAACGATAAAGCAGAGACAAACTCGCAACATCTCTTCTGTGAGATAGAGGTTGCAGCGAAGAGAAAAGGACATCTCCCACCAGGCCACGAAGTCTATTTCGAACCCTATCTATCTTTTGATTTCGGTCCATCCATTTTCATTTCAGTCTGAGAGTGATCTTAGTTAAGTTTTGCCTCAGAATACCCCCCCTCGGTAATTACTGATAATTGATAATTGAAACCCGTATTTTAATTCATCTATCATCAGTAAAACCATTTTTCCCATATCGTCACTTAGCATCAATGATAGAACAATGGGCCGTGAAAATTCTACTGTGGGTTAGTTGATAGCGTTTTTTTTGTTGTTGTTTTTTGCATGACGCGTCTGTAGGTTCAAATTCCGCACGTAAATTCCTTAATTTTTTAATTACATACAAAGAATTTTATAAGCCTTACAAATTTACGTTTTCTTTTTTTTTTTTTTTTTTTTTTTTTTGCATGACGTGGTCAGTAGGTTCAAACCCCGCACGTAAATTTCTTAGTGTTCTTTTTCGCTAACTGGAAATAAATTCATATCAAATAATTTCATAAAAGAAACAGTAGGTTCTCTAGATTGCAATGTAGAATAACATATATTTTGGACTAAGTTACTGCATGGAGGCATGTGAAGCTTCCTCCCGGGCGATTTCACAGATTTCGATGACAATAAAGATATAGGAGTGTGAAATATTCGTTGATCACCATTCAATCCCAGTCAACGTCGGGTCTCCCTGCTAGTTTATTAATAAATCGAACTTTTTGACGTAATCACTTTTTCACCAGGATAGATACAGTTTTTTTCCATCTTTTTTTCTCCTTCGTGGCATGATGTCACTAAGAAAGGCAAGTGCGGTGTTAACGATGTCCATGCCGGAAGACACATGTGGTCGTGCGCGGAATATAATATGAAGATTTGCTTTCTTCGTGATAAAAACATCTTTTAAGGATAAATTCAAAATGTAAGTTTAGTAAGTCAAGCATTTATTTAAAGATTTTTTTAGATGATTGTTTGTATTACTTGTATCGATCGAACGATTGTTCTCATTTTGACTGCTAGGTCTTCAACTTTTCGGTCGGTTTGGACTTCGACCGTCTTCATGCATGTTGCTTGTTTATATTTTTAATTGGAATTCATTATTGAGATGAGTATTATTTATTAGTTTATTATATTGCCGACTATTATCCTCATTGTTTTATCCCGTCGCGGTTACCACCTGACGAAGGCCAGAGGAATAGTTGGCCAAAACTTCGTGAAACAACAACTAAGATGAGGATAATAATCCGCAATAAAACAAATTAATGTTGGTTGTTGTTTGGAAAAGAAAGGAGAAAAGTTACTGGATCCGTATATATTTTCGTATTCTTGGAGTTAGTCGACTTTAATAAAGGTTGACATAATGCCACTTATTTACGAATTCTATGATCGAAAATGTTTTCCAAAATTCCGGGTTAATAATATTTTCTAGATCTAATTAAACAAAGATTTCCAATATATATATATATATATATATATATATATATATATATATATATATATATATATATATATAATTTATACAATCAGAAAAAACAACACCTTTTTTTTAGTAGTACACAATTTTTGTTTTTATTATTTTTTTATGACATGTTATTATATATTTTTTCTTAGTCTGACAGCTGTTTCGAAGGGTAAAAGGACAAACGGTTGTTTTAATTATAACATACCGAATTTTCATTATTTACCGTTCTCTTCGGAGACAATTAACATCAATTAATTACAGTCAAAAAATTGTTTTTAAAACTCACATGGGGATGGAATTTTTTTATCGAGGTTGCCATCTTTAAAAATTTTCCATGGGTTTTTTATAGATCTATATTTTCTTTTTGTTAGCCTTATTTTCGTATTTTTTGGTTTTTTAATTTCTTTCCAATTTATGTATCTAATATCAATTATGTTAATTCTGCATTCTTATTTTGTTTCTTCTTTTATTACGTTTGATTTATTATTTACGAAATTATTTAATTAATTTTTTAACTTCTTCTTAAGCTAGTAATTTTTTCCTTTTTTTTTTCGTATCTCTTGGGTGTTTACGTTACATTTTATTTTTTAGCCGTCTATACGTATTTTTTTCTGTTATTGTTTTTTTTCCGTATTTATTTTATTATTAGGCTAAAATGGTTATCATTATGTACATATTTATTATTTCTTATTCTGACTTATTGACTGTAATTAATTAATGTAATTTATTATTTCTTATTCTGACTTATTGACTGTAATTAATTGATTTTAATTGTCTCCGAAGAGAACGGTAAATAATGAAAATTCGGTATGTTATAATTAAAACAACCGTTTGTCCTTTTACCCTTCGAAACAGCTGTCAGACTAAGAAAAAATATATAATAACATGTCATAAAAAAATAATAAAAACAAAAATTGTGTACTACTAAAAAAAAGGTGTTGTTTTTCTGATTGTATAAATTATATTGCTCTGAATTCTCATCGAGCTAAACCGAGGTTAATATTGGTACAATAATCAATATAATACCATTTAACAGGTATTAAAATTGATTGTTAAAAAAATCCACACACACACACACACACACATATATATATATATATATATATATATACGTTTTATTTTTTTATTCCTGTATCTTTCTGTTAAGTTACATCATTGTTTCAGCTACCCGGCCGTTTTTTTGGCCGTCTGTAGCTTCCTCAGACTTTTACAGTCTGAGGAAGCTACAGACGGCCAAAAAAGAAAAAAAAAACCAAAACGGCCGGGTAGCTGAAACAATAATGTAACTTAACAGAAAGATACGGTAATAAAAAATAAAACGCATATTTGCTCTACAACAGTATTGAGCACTTTCTTCAGTTTTTATTAATTACCACTTCTACTATATATATATATATATATATATATATATATATATATATATATATATATATATATATATATGTGTGTGTGTGTGTGTGTGTGTGTGTGTATAGCCAAAGCACACATCATGCACACCTATTATATTATTTTCAATCTACAGAGACAAAATGGTTAAATACAGGGTGTTCCAATAAAATGTATAGACTCTTTAAATGATCATAAAACCAACATTTATGATAAGAAAAGTTTCATACATCAAAATACTGTGAACAAATATAGAAACCAGTTAAGTATCGAAAGTGTTCAAATTGCTGACCATTGTGGTTTATGAACAGCTGACAACGCTCACTGATTGAACCGAAAACGTTCCTAATCAGTTCAATTGTTATATTGAAACATCTTCTTTCAATGGTTGCTTTCAACTCATTCAATGTAGCTCGTTTTGTGTGAATCCTGTGCTTAATATGCCTCCACCCACCCACCTCTCAAAAAGAGAAAAATCCACGGAGGGGTCAAATCTGGTGAGCGTGGACAGTACTCGATACTTCCCCTTTGTCCTAACTATCTGTTTCGCAGGTGACTATCAAGATATGCTCTTACGTCATGATGATAGTGAGGAAGTGCTCCATCCTGCTGGGAGTGTCATTCTTTATTCCTAAACATCTCTTGGGAACGTGGTATAGCGTATTCATGTAGCAAGTTGAAATAATTTAAAGAGTTTATACATTCTATTGGGTCACCCTATAGGTTATAAAAAAATACAAGCCGGCTGAAAATAGTATTTTTAAATATGAACAGTCGGCTGCGAATATACAATTCGTAAAAATATGAAAAAAATGTCTTTTTTTTATGATCTCTAAACTTGTATCGTTTTTTTTTTTAATTGCGCTCTTAAAAGCATAAGTGCTTGTTGAGGTCCAGTCTCAACTGTATTTTTAAACAAGCAGAGAATGTTCTCACCTCTTCGGCTAAGGCTATGAGCCACTGGTAAAACCAGGAGAAAATAACCCAGTAAAGTAATGCGCATCATTTTCAGCTGCAGGTTGGTCATTCAGATACGACGCTATGATGATTCTAGTTTGATCTTTCCTTTTATACATGGGTTTGACGGAAACTGAGGTCTTCGTAAATATTTACCAGGAAATATATATCGGATAACAGTCACAAGATATATCACCGATGACTAATATAAATTATTTTTTTTCTATATCCTTCCAGTGACAGCTGTTTTTTAACCACAAAATCCCGCAAAAACAATCGCGCAAAAATAAATGGAAGTTTATAGTAAAAGTTCTCAATTGTTTGTGTGTGCGCGTGCGCGCCTGTGTGTGCGTGCATGCGCGTGTGTGTGTGTTTGCACAAGATAAGCTTAATATGGTCACCCAACCCACTAGCATGGGTACCCAGCGTTACCTGGGTTGACATGAAGTTCCGTTTGAAACACACCTGTATACTAATCATTTTCATCATGGGCAACGTGGATACCCCCACAACAAAAATAAAAGAACGGATGAAAACATGTAAATGTAATCGCCCCAAAAAAGAAGTACGTAATACCCTCTACACCAGATATTTCAGCAGAAGGGCTACAAAGAGAAGAAACTATTCTCCGGATATTGAGCAATGGAAAGACCCCCTTTGCACAATAGATAATTAAAAATAAATCATTACAACTTTTGTTTCAATAAAAATAGCAACGAATGCCCGTGCGATCGCAAAAAAAAAGAAAAAAAATCTACCAAAAATTAATCCCAAAAACAATTAAATGACATTTTTCGTCATTTTATATTTCTAATGTAACCCCCCCACTCCAAAAAAAATTGAATTTGTCATATTTTTGGGTTTGTCTTGTTTATAAAATTGTTAGGTGAAAGTACAGAATGGTTTCATAAAAATTAATTAAATTTATCGTTATTTTATGTTTCAAATGTAATTCCTGCCCCCCACCACAAAAAACTAAAAGTTTTTGTATTTGTCATGTTTTGCCCCCCCCCCCTCGATCGCCAAACTTGAAAAAATGTTAGAGATGACATGTCTGATTGAACGCTTTGTGGCCAAAAAGTGGGTGCTCATTTTACGTTAAATTTATATAGAAATTTTTTTTTCAAAATTTCTTCTTTCATATTATTTATAAAGACTCCTTCTACAAACTAACCCAGTAACATTAACTAACCACGCGGGGTCACAGAAATACCTCGATTAGAAACCAGGCGCGGAGCAAACCCTCTCAGTGCTGACGGACCCAATAGATCTTTCCAGATCATCCGTCTAGGAGAAGGAAAACTCTGAAACTAAACCAAAAGGGAGGGAGGCCTCTTCAGTCTTGGATGACAACCTCCCTAGAGCTGGTGACTCAAACAAATTACCGGTTTGCAAACCTAAATTGCTTAAGGAGTAGATAGGCTCTATCTATTGCCCGGCTTCCATACTCCTTCTTTGCCTATTAGTCACGCACAGAGACACTATCACAGTGATTCGACAGAATGACCCAGTGGTAGATCTTGTTTCTTGTCTAGGGCAATGAACGCCGTTTCCCAACTCCCGACACACCCTGACTGTGCACTTGAGAGTGCTTGAGTACCATATATGCCTGAGCAATTAGATTGGGTTGACCTTCCTCTGATGGGTTGAGGGTACCGGATTGACAGTTACTAGCTGCCGTTTCCGACTGGTAGTACAGGTGCCCTAACTCTTTGGTAGCGCTTAGAGCGGCTGCTCCATCAACAGTTGTATAATATCGGGATGTTTGTAGTGCCATGTCGCACATGGAAAGGGACCCTGCACTCATCCGGTGGGCTTTCCTGAGGCCACAGTCCTAGTTGATGGAGGATCAGCTGATGGTCTACTTGTGATGCATGTGTGATACTCTGCATAACCTCCTGTTCAGCTCCCCCTTACCTAACTGAAACTCGTTAAAAATATGATGACAGTACAATCTGAAAATAAGCTTAAACCAGGCTTAGGGTCAAACAAATCCAACTTGCCTCCTCCCTTGAGGCTTGCATTCACAAATATCCGTGGGCTTAGAACTAATTTAGCTGATGTTGAAGCATTTCTCCTAACAAATGCCCCGGATATCTAAGCACTAAGTGAGACTAACCTACATTCCTCTATCCCCTCTAACTACTTTAACATGCCTGGATATTTCCAACTCTTCCGTAAGGACTCTGACAGACATGCACGGACTTGGAGTTTACATTCATAATATCCTTCTCTTGACTAGAGAAACAAACCTAGAAACGGATGATCAAGCCTTTATGTGCTTTAGACTAATTATGCAACACAATATTAGCTATTTTTACTTTCTCTACCGCTCTCCCTCGACCCAAGACTGCACCATAATAAACAAAGTCTCTGACAGCATAGACACAGCACTCTCCCTCGACACTAGCGCCCAAGTACATGCATTTGGTGACTTTAATGTCCATCACAAAAACTGGCTTGGATTCTCTACTTACACAGATGCAGCGGGCAGCACAACTCATAGCTTCTCTATATCTCACTCCCTATCACAAATTGTTACTTTTCCAACCCGTTTCCCTGACCAGGAAGAACAACACGCATCACTTTTAGATCTGTTTTTGACCACAGTTCCTGATGATTGTATAACGAAAGCCGACAGCCCACTTTGGAACGCTGATCATGCAGCGATAATGGTTGAAATCGCCCTAAACTCTAGAACCAAAACTGAAGAGCCAGTGCTCAAAACAACGAGATATTGTAAAAAGTCTGACTGGGAAGCCATCAGAGATCTTATCAGAGACGCCCAATGGGGAAATATTTTTTCTCTTCCTGCTGAACAGTGTGCAAACGAGACCACTGAATGGTTCAAAACCGCAATCGAAGCGCATGTTCCCATGCGGAAATTCTATAGCAAGCCCCACTCTCCCCAATGGTTTACTTCGACTTGCGCAACTGCCATTGCTCAACGGAAGCATGCATACCGCAGATTTAACCGACATAAGTCCAGTTCAAACAGACAGAAGTACATAGAAGCTAGAAGTAACGTTAAGAAAGAAATAGCGACAGCTAAGAGGGAATTTACGGAAACCACTAAAAAAACGTATCGAAGCACAAAAACTAGGAACTCGTGACGTCTGGAAAATCTACAACAGTGTAGTAAATAATGGGCAATCAACAATTCCCCCACTAACCAACAATCACGAGGTTGTTTGCTCAGCAACCGACAAGGTTAACATGCTTGCCAGTCGGTTTGCCTCAAACTCCACACTGGACCCTTCCAACCACTCCCTACCTTAATTTCCTATGCGGACAGACGCCACGCTAGACGACCTGAAAATCACCCCTGCTCAGGTGCATGCTATCATAAAAAACCTTGACACTTCAAAAGCATGTGAACTCGACCTCATCCTAGCCGTGCTATTAAAAAAGTGCTCAGCCGAAGTAGCTCCAGTTCTCTCCAAACTCTACAACAAATGCCTTAATGAATCTTGCTTTCCGGGCTGTTGGAAAACTGCTTCACTGGTACCAGTATTAAAGAATTCTGGCGAAAGAACTGACCCATTAAATTATCGCCCCATTAGCCTCCTCCCACTTTTTGCCAAAATATTTGAGACCTTAATTAACCATGCTCTAGTCCATCACCTTACAGATGCTAAACTTCTGACAGGCCAACAATATGGATTTAGACAAGCTCGTTCCACAGCAGACATCCTAACTGTAATCTCTGAACGTATATACCATTCACTGGACAAAGCGGGAGAAGGCAGAGCGGTAGCTCTAGATATATCTAAGGCTTTTGACAGGGTATGGCACAAGGGTTTCCTCAGGAAGATTAGATCATACGGTATCACTGGTAGAATACTTAACATAATTAAATCCTTCTTAGATAAGAGAAAAATCCTGGTTGTCCTAGACGGTCGTACATCTAAACAATATGATATAAATGCGGGAGTGCCCCAGGGGTCTATCCTTGGACCTCTACTGTTCCTGATATTCATAAATGACCTCCCCAACAAAATTGCCTCTGAGATGGGTATATATGCTAATGACACCATACTCTATAACAGGCACGACAGGAAAACAAATGAACACATATCTAATGAAATGGCAGAAACATTAGAGGATGACCTTCAATCAGTAGTGGAATGGGGACAAAAATGGATGGTCACGTTCAATGCCGCCAAGACTAAACTAGTTTCATTCAATAATTACAAGAAACCTTCTCTACCACCTATAGCAATGGCCAACGACTCTTTATCTGAGAGTACGTCTTTCAAGCTCCTTAGCCTAACGTACACAGGAAACATGAGTTGGAACAATTACATCGAGGGCATTGCCAGGGCCGCTGCAAGGAAGGTGGGCTCTCTCTACCGTGCTAGAAAACTACTAACACCCGAAAGTATCCTGTACCTCTATAAGGCCACCATTCGCCCATGTATGGAGTATTGCTGTCATATTTGGGCTGGTGCATCGGCTACTAGTCTCTCGCTTCTAGACTAGGTTCAAAAGAGAGTCGCAAATCTGATAGGCCCTAAACTGGCATCAAAGCTTCAGCCTCTATCCCATCGACGAAACGTTGCATCCCTCTGCCTGTTCTACAAGTATTTTAATGGTGAATGCTCTGATGAACTGCTAGCACTTGTGCCCCCACGACGTGAACACCCTTGACAGACCCGACAAGCTGCAAAATCCCACCCCCACACTGTAGAGATCCCTAGATGTAAAAGATCTTTCTACTCCAGTAGTTTCTTCCCCAGAACCGCTAGACTTTGGAATTCCATTCCAGGTCACTGCTTCCCCAACTGTACTGACATGCAGAAGTTCAAGTGCAATGTGAACCAACATCTTGCAGCCCAAATCCACACATAGTACCCCAGTAGTTGTTGCCCCTGATAGTAGCCCCCTACACCAAAGTGGCAATGTGCCTTGTTTGGGGTGAAAATGTAATTAAAAGAAAAAGGTAATAGGCCACAAAAAATCAGGTCTTAATTTTTTTGGTCACTGTCAAGTTTCTTTCCAACTCCCCCCAAAACTTTAAAATTACGACTTTTAATGGTTTTCCGTGGTGCAGAAAACAAATATTACGTTTAAAATTGGGGCAGATAAGTTGTTTTTATGATATGAAGAAATTACTTTTTCAAAAAGTAAGGGATCACTTACCTATGTAAATTTAACGTAAAATGAGCACCCACTTTCTTTTCACCTAGTAATTTCTTTATATCATAAAACAAATTTAACTGTGATATTCGTTTTCCGCACTTCCGAAAATTGGCGCTATTTCTTTTTTACTAAGAGATGGGTTCATTTTTTCATCTCACTATTTAGGACGCTAATTATACTGTTAGTAAGTTTACAAAAGCATACTTTTGGTTTTAGTTCTTTTTTCATTATAGAACTTGTATAGTTGTTAACAGGTGCCTCTGCAGTTTAACGTTTCACAAAAATTCTGTTTACATTAGGAGGTGGTTAAGTAAAGTACAGGAGCACCTGGTAAAAACTATACAAATTCTATAATTGAATACCCACCTCAGAAAAAAAATATTTTTGAAAACCGCTCATGTAAGCTTACTGACAGCATTATTTACGTCCTAAATTATGAAAACATAAACGAATGTATTAGTAGAAAAAACAGCGCCGGTTTTCAGTGGTGCTGAAAACAAATATCACAGTTAAATTTGTTTATGATGTGAAGAAATTATTAGATGGTTAGAAAGTGAGTGCCCATTTTACGTTAAATTTATATAGGAAAGTGATCTCCCACTTTTTGAAAAAGTAATTGCTCATATCAAGAAAACTACTTATCTGCCCCAAATTTAAATGTGATATTCGTTTTCAGCACCATCGAAAACCATTAAAAGTTGTCATTTTCAAGGTTTTTGAGGAGTTGGAAAGAAACTTGACATTGACCATTTTTTTCTAGGGGTTAAACGACGCTGGCTTACGTCGTAAAAATTGAGCATTTTTAATTTAAGATATTAAATAAATTATAAAGAAAATCTGTTTCTCAGGCAATTAAACACACTTGCTATGGTATAACTATTATAATAAATCCTGGGCAATACCGATTAAATTTTATAAACAAAAAGAGCAGAGGATGATGGATTTTGTTCACATGTCTGTTTGCCTAACTCTGCCCTCATGAGGATGCAAGTAAATGAGGACATTAGTTTTAATTATTTTTCTTTAACAAATAAAAAAGGTTACTTAAAAATTAAGAATAAGCGACAAAAAATTTCCTCCGAATTAAAAATAAAGTAATAATTCAGCTTAGAATAATATTTCGAAATGAAAAGAAATATTTAATAACGTGCTCCGTTTCAATTAAACTATCACAGTTATTTTCCATTTTGGTTTTCTGGTCTTTGGTTTGAAAAATAAAACGGTTTCATATTTCAGATAAAATCAATTAAATCAAATATAACTTGAAATTTAAATAAACTAAATAATATTTTTTTTAATTAGTACAGTTGAAACAAAGCTATTATGTCGAATAAGTAATGTTATCGAGGAAATTATTTAAATAGATTTAATTTAATGTGATATGTTAATGACCGTAACTCAATAATGTAAATGTGGTTTGAAGAATGCTATATATTGAAAGTCCGTATACAATATGATGTCTTCTTTGACGGAAGTATTCTAACATGGAGCATTTATATTTCTTGACCAGTAGAGGTGTACACACATTTGGCCTTTACATTTCTTTGGTCATTGGGAGTTGTACACACAGACACACACGAACGCTACTAATTTTTATATATAATAAATAATTTTCATTCTTATTCATATATATATATATATATATATATATATATATATATATATATATATATATATATAATTATTTTTTTACTATAATAATTAAATACCTACAGACACTAGTGTTTCATCCTTTCGGGAATCTTCAGTGCTGAGTGTCACAATTAGCACCAGTCGAACGATTCGAAACCCGCAACAAGAGACATCTCTGGCTCCATTAGCGAAGACCGTATCAATTCGGCGACCATTAATATATATATATATATATATATATATATATATATATATATATATATATATATATATTTATATATATATATATATATATATCGTCCTATATATATATATATATATATATATATATATATATATATATATATATATATTAGGGCGATTAATCAAAATCGGAATCAAGAACCGAAAAATCGGAATCTTTAGAGGAGAAGGTATCGGAATCAGTACCGAAACTGAAAAATGTGTGTCTATTTTTTATGCCAAAAGCGATTTCTTTTATTATCTCTATTATTTGATTTTATTTACAAAAACATATTCCACTGCTGGTAGCAACGATTAAAATAATCAATATTTATTGGTTTTAAACAACCAGTAAAACTAAAACCAATAGACTATACCCCCACAAGGTTATCTTTTACTCTTGTGAAAATATCTGCACATTTAACAATGTCTTTACAGTAATGTGGAAAACTAATAGTTAAATATGTATACATGCATAAGAATCGGAATCGGTAATTGTATTGGGATCTGGAATTTTGTACGAAATCGGTAACTGTATCGGAATCGAAAAATATTTGAAGCGCCCATCATTAATATATATATATATATATATATATATATATATATTAATTTTATTTATACAAACATTTATGGCTACATATGTGCATACATGTTTCTGTAATCACCCACGTTGGGGGATTACGTCTTCAGGCCAAGAATTACCTACTTGGCCTGAAGACGTAATCCCCCAACGTGGGTTATTACAGAAACATGTATGCACATATGTAGCCATAAATGTTTGTATAAATAAAATTAATATACTTGCTATGTTCACTCATTGAGCACTATTTTGGTAGACACATGTTTCATTGGATGCACTTCTAGGAAACTAAACTCTAGTGGCTATATATATATATATATATATATATATATATATATATATATATATATGCCAGTTATGACAAACATTTTTTTTTTGTCATAATTGGCATCATATATATGTTGGCGAAACTCCATATTGACGAAATAAAAGATTCAATAATCATAAAAAATATAAAAATATTGCATTTTTCTGAATGCATTATTCTCTTATTCATTACAGTATGATCATTCTTTCAACTTCAAACAATTAAAAGTCGTTAAATTTATTTCACATAAATTTCGACAAAAACTTCTTGAATCAGCGCCTATCATCAGCTCAAACACAATTAAACGGCGCGCATGTTCCCACAATTTATCGTCTTATGTAAACTCATATTAAAAGAAGAGAATTTGAATTTAGACACAGATTAACTCACTTTCACCATAAAAAATAATATCGATAATAATTAGTATATATAGTGAGTCAATAAGACAGAAAATAATAACTGTTAACAGAATTTATTTTCAAGAAATTCGCATCTATGAAACACAAACCGCGGGACTGCTTCCCACCTGACCACAATATTGATTTAATACTAATTTAATGAAATTCTGTCCATTCAATCTGTTTTTAATCAGCACATAGAGGTGTTCATTCTATGAACGATCTCATTTATCCTCGAGTGGATTTTAGCCTTTATAAGTTGTGACTCTTTAGTATGAAAATTATCCATACAC
>NC_136507.1:83347544-83455044 GCF_053919585.1 Euprymna scolopes
GTGTAGATAAGCAATAAAATGTCCAAACAAGCAAAACGTTTCAGAATTTAAAATAAACGGAGAAATTTAGATATGCCATAACATATAAACCCGATCAATTTTGCGTTAAATCTACACATACAAAGAGAAGTCAGTCGGGGTTTCAAACTCAGACCCAAATAGCATTTAAACTAACATATCGGTACTAGATTTTGTGGCAGGGATTTTACCTTCGACCCTCAAAATTAACTTAGATTAGATCATTCCTGTAATAATCTGGTTCATGTTGATTGGAGTGTAATGCTGTTCCTGCACAGTTCTAGGAGGTCCAACCTCCCAAGCTTTGCCTTCTCTTTTTGAGAATGGTTTGTTTATTGCTAATGGCCCGAGGCGCCCTTATCGCGAATGTCGACAGGGATGATCAGGCATTTTTTGTAGGTCATAGTGCTCCCTCCTCGAGAAGTGGGGACGCTGACTTCTCAATTCTACTTTCCGACTCCGGTGTCTAGGTTCTTGCAGTGGGATAGAGAACAAAATTTTTTTATGACGCTAAAAACGTACATAATAGAATGTGATTAAGATATTCAAGTATACGTTTAATCTAATATCGCTTATATATCATTATTATCGCATATGTGGAAAAAGAAAAAGAGATAACGCTTTTCCTTTTTCACATATGTGATAGTAATGATAAGAAGTTGCAGTGACATTAAATGGCGGACTATCGCGAAGGACGATAAAAAAAAACTACGTTTTAATTGTCTACTGCACCGAGATGTAAGGGAGGGCCCACGCCTTTATATGAATTACTCCAATTTCCCTCATCCTCGCCTTAGGAGGCTGAGTGTTTAAGCAAGAGAAAAGGGGCAAATCAGAATAACAATTCATTGTTCTAAGGGAGGTTACTCTATTTTACTAAAAAAGTTAACATGTCATTTTTTTTTCTTACAATTACTGGACTGCTTTGTTTCAGAAAAATTACAAGTATTTTTTTTTCTTACGACAGTACCCAGCATAGTACAAACATCCCCAACCTCCTTATGGTAAGAACGGCTTTCGGAAATAAACACCCCAACCTTCTCATGTTAAGGACGGCTTTCTAGGTTGGGGTGTTTATCCCGGAAGTCGTTCTTAATATAGAGAGGTTGGGGGCGTTTATACTACATTGGGTACACTCGTAAAGAATACCAAATTACAATATTGTCGCATTTTACATATTTTTTTTGTTTAATGTTATAAAATTTAAAATTTAGTTACATTAAAGGAAGTAATAAAAAATCATTTTTTCTTACAATTCTTAGCAAAATAGAGTTACCTCGCTTAAAACAAGAAGTGTTATTCTAAATTACCGAAAAACTAGTACCATTTTTCAATCTTTGGTATAACTCAATTGAAGATCTAACCCGACTCCCCGGTTTATTAACGATATTGATACGTATAAGCTAAAGCACCGCTGTATTGCAGGAAAGCATAATTACAAAATGCGGAACTACCTGGCAATTATACCCGGTGAACCAAGTGCAACAGAGATTCAAACAATTGCTATCAAAGAGGCGGTCAAAATCTTAAAAAGATCTCTCGGTTTAGAATATATGGGATAGTGGGTGAATGTCTGATATCCAGTAGGACGCCACATCCCGAATGTGAATATGCTGATAAGAAAATTGAAAAAAAAGGTTAATCCAGAGGTTTAAGGTTTGAAGTTAAGAAAAAAGGCAGAAAAAATACATGCTTGAAATTTAGATCAAAAGTTTACAAACTTTATTGAAAAAATGATGTTCCCCAAATACAAAAACAAAACAAACACAGACGATACACAGTCTAGAATCTAAGGGCGATAATTATGCAACTTCTATTGAAGAATTACCCCCATTGATAAAACTAGGAATTGTATGTAGGTTATTTAATTGATTTTTAACCAAATATATACGTATATATATAAGTACTCGTCGTTGACTGGGTGCGAAAACAGCCTACTGAAAATGGACTCCGATTTATGAATGTATGATAGGTTATGAAAAGGATGGGTTGTAAAGAAATAGCTTCGAATTTGGGAGTATCAAAACCAAAACAAAATATGATGAAAGTAAAAATAAAATAGATAAACCCCATAATTTATTATACCATACCTGTTCACACTGAAACACTTATCACAATATTCTGTGGATCTATATTAAAAAACCTTGTTAAACTTTGTGACATATTTCCATTCTATGGAGGTCAGGCGCGAACGAACACCCGCACACTTTTATTATACCATCCCTATTTAAGTTAAAACGTACTTATCAAAGTATTATTATGCACATCTATATCAAAAATACTTGTAAACGTTTTTTTTTTAAATTTTTAAATTTTTTATTTCCATACTTTGTGGACCAGGCGCATACGCAGACCCCTCAATTTTAAGAAATCATCATTATGCCAGATTAAACACACCCATTCCTGTGTCTCGATACATCTATCATTATATGTGATTTGTTTTCTATAAAAGCCAACCATGTAGGAGCCTATTCGTGACCAGACACACACACACACACACACACACACACAGTTCAGCTTTATATTATAGATATATATGTTTCACAGCTCATCAGTGCGGCTAAACGAGCAACTACCTCAAGCCAAGATCGAAACCCGACCACCCAAACGACACTCAGAGCTTCTAACCGTTGCGCTATTTGGCTGCTGTTATGCGCGCAGTGATAAACCTTAAAAAGTATACAAAATGAATATTTAGAAGAAACAACAATCATGTTGTGTTTTATTTAATCGAGTCTACTATTCTCATCTTGATGGGTATTTTCACAACGGTTCGATCGATACAATTCCCGACCTTCTTCAGGTGTATATTGTTGAACTTGGGAATCTTTCTATCCAACTCGAGAATCTTTTGTCAAACCCTGAAATCTATACGAAACTACGAACGGAAGCCATTATTTAATCCATGCTGTGGTCCCGTCGGCAATGACTGAGTAGAAGTCCTAAGTAATTTGCAATTGCAATTTTTGAGAAGCTTTTCCCTACCCAATTAAGAATGTCGTTGGCCATCTTCTTCTTTTGCCTATTTCGTCTTTTCTCCCTGGAATGTTCTTTGCAGGATCGTCTTTGCAAATCCTTCTGAGCGTGTTACGTACCCATACTATCTGAGTTTCCTCTTTTCACGATGGCCAGTAGGCCTTCATAGTGATGCAGTTGTTAAGTGACCTTTCCGTGGACGTCATCGTTGCTGACATGGTTCTTGTATGAAATGCCAAGGAGTATTACATTATGGTTGATTCCCGAAATTTTGGCTATGAATGGGTAAGCCAACGTAGTTTTTCTTTTGTTATTGCAGACGAGTAAGTTTACAAGCTGAAAAGCATATCAGTTATTGGAAAGCCGGCAAATGTGTTTAGTTAATCACTGTTACTGTTTGCTGTTACTGGTCTCGTAACTCGCCAGGCTTGTAGGGGCGCTGCATAATAGATGAACGGTTAACTAGCTGTCTATAAATAAAAAATAAACAAAATACGGTTAAAAACTCGCTTAATATATGTTAACGTGACATAGGCTGACATATAATCAGTGGGTTTTAAACAGTATTTTGCACATTTTTTATTTTAAACTCCTTTTCTCAAACTTAGCGCGTCAAAAAGAGAGTCGGGCGCCATTTTGAATTTTCCAATACATCGGTAAACACTGTATGTTTTTCGAGCTGAATAAACATGTTGCATTGAATAAAAACACTAAAAACATATCCAGTTAGGTAGAAAAGTAACTTATCATGCCTTCGATAACATTTATTTGTTATATATTTGTTTTTTGACAATTTTTTCGAATCTATGTGTACAGTAATACAAACCCGCAATTTCTTTAAAAAATAATTTCAAAACTTAAAAAAGATGTTTTGTTTTGGTTATTCGGAGTTTTAACACATTGTTCTAAGGGAGGTAATTCAAATTTTAAAATAAAGCTGCAGTGTTGTTTTCTTTAGTGGTACAATTTTATCGTTCTATCCTAATATATATATATATATATATATATATATATATATATATATATATATATATAGCGCAGAGGCTGCCCAGCTCTTCGGACTCGAGGTCAGCTTGAAAAAGACGGAAGTACTCCATCAACAAGCTCCCCGGGTAGAGTACCGCCCTCCCCATATCACCATTGGCGTGACTAAGCTGAAGACAGCTCACCAGTTTACCTACCTGGGGTGTACCATCACATCAGATGCCAAACTCGACAGCGAAATAGACAACAGACTGGCCAAAGCAAACAGATCTTTTGGCAGATTGTACAACAGAGTCGGGAAAAACAGACACTTAAAAAATTGCACAAAAATCAGTGTGTACAGAGCCGTAGTACTTTCCTCCCTCCTGCACGGCTCTGAGTCCTTGACAATTTACCGCCACCAATTACAACTCCTCGAGCGTTTTCATCAGCGCTGTCTCCGCACCATTCTCAACGCCCACTGGAGTGACTATGTCACCAATGTTGATGTCATCGAGCGGGCGGAAATCACCAGCATCGAGGCCATGCTGCTGAAGTCACAGCTACGCTGGGTCGGGCACGTTTTCAGAATGGAGGATCATTGCCTGCCCAAGATAGTCCTACATGGCGAACTCTCTACTGGCCGTCGCGACAGAGGCGCACCGAAGAAAAGATATAAAGACTCTTTGAAGAAGTCCCTCGGTGACTGCCACATTGACCACCTCCAGTGGTCTGCTCTCGCTGCTGACCGTGTTACCTGGCGACATACTGTCCACCAGGCTGTCACCTCCTTTAAGATCTCCCTCACGGAGAATCTGCGGGAGAAGCGCTGCAGGAAAAAGATTCGGGAAGCCTCAGCAGCTACACCTGACGTGACTTTTGACTGCAGCCGCTGTGCCAAAGCTGCTTGTCCCGCTTCGGGCTCGTCTGCCACAGGCGTGCCTGCAGTCGATGTGGAAAACCCCCTTCATAGAATCTTCGTTTGCGAAGTACTACGATTATATATATATATATATATATATATATATATATATATATATATATATATATATATATATATATATATATTGTGATACATTTATAAAAATGTATAATAAATTATTTTATTGATTTTTAAACCGAAAGAAGATATATTTTTCCCTATATTTTATTTACTTTGTTATTTTTCGCCTTAAAAGGCCCATTCTCGTCTGCTCATTCACATTTTGTAAACAAAACAGAAAAAAGGGGAGGAGAAGGAAGAGAAAGAGATACTATGAACGAAGCGTGGAAAAGAAAAGAGGAGAGAAAGCTCATAGACGAGAGAGAGAGAGAGAGGAGAGAGAAAAGATCGAGAGAAATAAACCTTATATAGAGAAAGATATGCCGTATGTAGAGAGAGATAAAAGAAAACCCCTACGTACGTGCACATGTAATTCATGACGACATTGGATGGTGACAAAAATATAAACTAACAAGCAAAACAAGAATAAATCCCAGCGACAATGTAGCTGAATGAAGAATCAAAGGAGCAGTAATATTAACTATAGAGCAGTAATATTAACTATAGAGCAGTAATATTAACTATAGAGCAAGGACTTCGATGAGTTTCAGAAATAAAATCTTGGAGCAATTAACACGCACGCGCATAATGAAACGTAACCAATCCAAAGGACAGAAATATAAAAATTAACCTGCATGATCGTAACGACATGTAAACAGTCTACACGATAGAAATATAAAAAAATAAAACCAAAACAAAGGACACATTTCAAAGGACATTCAGTGAGTTTTTCAACCAAAATTTCCATCTCTCTAACATCTCTCTCTCTCTCTCTCTCTCTCTCTCTCTCTCTCTCTCTCTCTCTCTCTCTCTCTCTCTTATCCTAGAACCTATTTTTAATTGAGCAGACGATTTCCGTCTTTGATGTGGACATTGACTGCGTTATGTGTTGATTATATATTCTTCTCTCGGTAGAATTTGAATAACATAACATCATTTCATTTAGTTAGACATATTTAATTTTCTTGTTTTGAATTTTATTTATTTTTATATAAATAAAAGTTTGTTAATTTTTCAATGTTGTCCTCGATACTTCTTATGTGTTTTCGTTGTCCAGTACATTTCTTTTTATTGTTGTCTTCGAGACGGTTAATCCCTTCCCATAACCACGCCTTATCACGGAACCTGGGAATTTTTTTTTTATATGTACATCACCCATTACGTCAGCCATCTCTACTGTCCACAGTAGGGCTGGGATACGGCGTAACAATATATACTAGCAGGACCCGTTAACCGGCGTTGCTCGGTGGAACCCTCCATTAGCAAAAATGTAAACTATTGTTGGTGGTCACTGCCGTTCCTGAACAAATGCGGATATCGGCGGCCGGGATGCAGGTAGTTTTTGAATGTAAAAAAAAAACCCAACAAGGTGAATGCGTAAATCAGTATGGATTAACAAAAGTACGAAAATGATTCATTAGAATAATAATTGAAAAATATTAACAGAAGTTTTAGAGAATAGTGATTCTCACTGTATACGGAGTGTTTAGTGTGATCAGACTCAGTGGTAGCAGTCTTAGCTTTAGCGTTTGTTGTCTTACTCTTCTTTTCAACTCTTCCGCCAATAGTAGTAAATTAAATTCCAGTTTTATGTGTTTTTTTATCGTACAAAAAACAAAACAAAAAAACAATCACAACTTTTCTCACTGCACTTTTTTAGTATTGACACCTTCAACATCCCCACGTAAAGAACGGTATTCGGAGTAAGCAACTCCCTTTTTTAATGGGAGGGGGGAATAATTCCTCAAAACTTAACCGTGATTATCTTTGTAAGTATAGCACCTCGTAACTGCTAAAAATGAAGAACATGGCGGGGGACAGTGTCGGTACGAGAGAAGTAGATGTGTTTATCGTGCGTGCGTATAAATCTGGCAGTCAGTGGATTACAGTGCTTGATACAGATCTTATATCAATGTAAGTTCTTGTCTCCGCAAAATTCGAATGCGATTTTCGTAATCAGCATGATGGAAAACCTGTGTGGTTGCCATTCTAAAGAAAATTGTTGGGTTCGATCAAACGTAAAATCCCCCCCCCATCATAAAAAAGTTAACATGTGCGCAATTTCGAGAATAAGTCTGTACAAGAAATGAAAATCAAATAGTCCATCGAATTCAGTTCCCTATTTAATGAAATTTACGTTCAAACTGTAGTGTAGGTAATTGGGCGATAAAGTCGATAAGACTAGCTTTCAAACACGCCTGTTGGTTTGTGAATTGAGTTACGTAAGCACAAATTGGAAAATATCTAAAAATTGCAAAGAAATGCGATAAAGAACAAAAACTGAATGGATGCAAAATTATTACGTATTTTTATATACTTGTATTATAAGAGTGGTGCAAAAAAGTAGAAAACAACTTAAAGAAATTAGCTATCTGCAAAGATATACGATAAAAACGAAAAAGTTAATGGATGGAAAAAGTGTACCTATTTTTATGAATTTTTATTATAAGTGTGGCGTAAAAATATAACATAAAAGCTAGTTGAGCGCGTGCGTGTGTGTGTGCGTGTGCGTGAGTAGCATGTAAACACGGAATGTGTGTACTGTATTTACGTATGCACCACGGAGCGAACATTCGAATAGAAGTGTAAGTTTACTGTAGATATAAATATGTGTACGTTTTTTTTTGTTTCTACGTAAAAGATGTTTTGTGTAATATTCATAAACAGTAAACATTATTTGTTTTTTTGCAACAGTTATAAGAACAGATGTTGCGGTTTTTTGTCTCAAGTCCATCCACGGGCCAAATAATGTTTCTTAGCGACGCCATTTTTTGAATTGTAAGAACTGTTTGTTAATATATAGAAGAATAGAATTTCGTAATATGAGAATATGCATAGCCCAGCCAATGAGAATGGCTGGAATAGTTAATAAAGACGAAAGGGAAAAATTGTAAACGGGTGTCGATTGTTCGGGTGCACCTACATATTTAAAAAAAAATACTTTCTTTATCTAAGTTGAGCGTGATTAAAACTAGAACTTGATTTAAAAAAAAACTACGCTTTCCGTGTCCGAAATTGTTTATTTACGATTATTTTATTTGTATTTATCATTGCAAGTTGGAATATTTTTCAAACAAAAACAAAACAAATATGGTTTTCTAATGTAAAAAGAAAAATTGATTAATTAACATATTAAAAAAAAAACATTTGTTTTTTTACAACTTAACCCAGCGTAGGTTCCATCCTAACAAGAAATCAAAATTTACTTTTTTTCTGGGCTAATACATTTCAACGGCCTTTAAACTTTTTTTTAATAATTAAAATTTAACATTATAAAGTGGGGGATCACTTTACTATATAAATTTAACGTAATATGATATCCCATTTCTTAGCGACGTAGCGTGACATGCAATCGTTAGCATGTTTTTTTTTCCAGTTTGATGGGGGGGTGGGACCAGAAAGTGGACATGGGCGGGAGATTGGGTCATATATTCCAAACATTTTAAAAATACATAGAAAAACATTGAAACGTGTGTGTGGGGGGGACTTTTAATTTTTTTTTTTTAAAGATTTGCTTTGAAAAAGTTTCACCGCTAAATATTACTTAATCAGTTAATCATTATTTCCTGATATTTTTAAGTTTTTAACACGCGCACACAAAAAAAACTAGATTGAACCTGTATAATGCACATTACTCCTAGTGTTTTTCCTTTTTGTTTCTTTTTTCAATTTTTACAACGGATCACACCACCTTTTATATAAATGATGTTAAAATATTTATTATCCAATATCTTTCGTATTGTTTTCAGTGATTGACATGTTTGTTTTCGTGCGCGCGTGCATTCACTTCTTTGCGCGCGCAAAATTGCATATTTTTACTAGCCACCATGTTTGTTTTCGCGCACGTGTATTCAATTTTGTGCATTTATACATTAATTCTGTATACTCACTATTTCATGGCTAGATATAACATATACTGACTTAACAGGTCACAGGTAGTCTAGTCTAGTATATATATATATATATATATATATATATATATATATATATATATATATATATATATAACTACTTAATTTACTCACATAAAATTAATATACGAAAGTATAAATCTATGCGTAAACTTTAAGTATTTACTTAAAAGTGCTCAATACGTAGGCAGAGCTAGTTAGTAAGTTATAAAATATATGCGCATAAGCCTGAAGATTCCTAGAGTGGATGAAATGCGGAATATTCAGTGTAGCTTAATCGCCATATATATTTTATACCTTACTATATATATATATATATATATATATATATATATATATATATATATATATATATAAATAGTGCCCCGCAAAAGTTTACAATACACTATTTTTAGCTTCCAGATAGTAATAAAACTTTTTATAAACATAGAAAATGTATTGAAACTAAGATAGGAACAGTAGTAAAAATAAAAAATAGCAATGTAATACAACGCGAAGAGAAAACTCAACAATTAGCACCGCAAAAGTTTACAACACATAGCAAATTCATTAGATTACTCAATAATTTTATGACGGTTTATAATATGCTTAGAAGTTTCTAGAATGTTCAAGAATACGCAATAATGTTGTGAGACAGGATCTCGCCCCGTAATGGACTCGTCCAGATTCTATATAATCAGCTCCTAAGGCTGGTACGGTGGAGCGAGATCTCAACGGATATTTTACCTCGGGGAGCGAGATCTTACTGACACCTGCAACTACTACTATTCTCTTTATCTTTCTCTATATGCTTGTACCTGTACTTAATACACTTGTAAACCACCTAGTACGTGTTTTCCTGTGTCGTTCTTGTGAACCCAACTGAGCCCCATAAAAAATAGACATCGAAGTTAGCAATTAGTAAAAGTATTGCGTCATTCTTTATCTAATAACCGTATTGTAAGCAACCATATTATGGGAAAGAATAAACAGATTTGTCAAGAATTCAGAAAACGAATTGCAAGTCTTAATCAGAGTAGATTGGGATATAGAACAATATCCAAACAGTTGATGGTTCCATTGAATTCTGTTGGAACAATAATTCGGCACTGGAAGTCTCACAAATCAACCCTTCCTTTGGCCAGATCAGGTTGTCCTCGAAAAAATAACTAAACGTGCTGAAAGGTTATTAACAAGAAAGGTTATGAATTCGCCTAGAATTACTCTTGTAGAGCTGCAGAAGGACTTAGAAAACAGTGAAATTAAAGTTAACAAGGACATAATCAGTAGAACCTTCACCTAAAAAACATCTTCTCTAGATTTGCAAGGAAAACTCCCCTTCTTAAGCCAAAGAACGTTCGTGCTAGGCTTGATTTTGCAAATGAGCATGGAAGCAAGCCTCTAGAGTTTTGGCATAACGTGTTTTGGTCAGATGAGACCAAAATTGACTTGCTTGACAGTCAAAAAACACCGAAAATTTGGAGAAAATGTTACTGCATACCAGTAAAAAAAAAAACAGCATTCCAACAGTAAAATTTGGAGGAGGATCCATTATGATATGAGGTTGTTTTAGTGCAGTAGGTGTAGGAAAAGTGGAAATAATAAAAGAAAAATTAAGGGAGTATTCATATGAGTATCTTGGAGAAAAACCTTAAAGAAAGTGTGAAGTTGCTCAAATTGAAATCAGACTGGATTTTTCAACAAGATAACGATCCACAACACACTGCGAAACTCACACAAAATTGGCTTAATTCAAATCAAGTAAATGTTTTATAGTGGTCTAGTTAATCTCCCGATCTCAACCCTATAGAGAATTTATGAGGTGAATTGAAATTACGGGTCTATAGAAGAGAACCTTAAAACCTGTGAGAATTGGAGAGAATTTGTGTGGAAGAATGGAATAAAATAACACAAGACACATGTAAGAAGTTCGTAGGAGATTACTCAAAACGTCTGCATGCTGTAATCAACAATAATGCTACAAAATACTAGATATTATTTTGTAAATGTGTTGTAAACTTTTGCGTTGCTTATTATTGAGTTTTCTTTTCGCGTTGCGTTAAGTCATTATTTTTTATTTTCCCCTCTGTTCCTATCTTAGTTTTAATACATTTTCTATGTTTATAAAAAATTCATTAGCATTTGGAAACTAGAAATACAAAAAACTGGCAGATTCAAAGGTGTATTGTAAACTTTTGCGAGGCACTGTTTATATATATATATATATATATATATATATATATATATATATATATATTCTAGGCACTGTATAAATTATGTTTAGCAACAAAGCGTTATTGTTATTGTGTGCACGCACATCTCCATGTGTTTCATTGTTTGCATATAATTGTACATTTTCAATTTTCAATTCATGTCTGTTTTTACATGTGATTAATTGCAGCAAGTATATAATTAACTGGAAAGTTTACTTTTTATATTTGGCATTCATGGCGGCAATTAAAAACAATAATTATGTACAAAATGCATGTGCGTGTTTACAAACAGTAGATCCCTCATTCATAGTCCCACATACACGCATCCAAACACAACCGCCGGACAAAATTAGCGGAATATAAGAAAAACAAAAAAAACAAAACAAAAAAAAAACACTTTACTCTCAAATCGCCAGACATTTCAACAAAACAGAACAGAAACTAGATAAAATCAAATTGATTTTCATAGTTACTCAATTCCTGCCTGCAGATGCACGGACTTACCCATGCTTCAAATATAGTTTTTACAATTCTTCAATTAGACACCAGAACAATTCGATTAATGGTATAAGACAACTACCTAGTTTACTAATCATGCGCACACCACCTAAAACTACACCAAACCGCGCAACATGGCAACTATACCTGTAGTAAACCGAAATGTTTAGTTTATCAACATTTAATGACAATGCACAGTACCAAACATCAAAATTATAATAGGATATAGGCCAATAGGAAAGAAACAAAACTCCATGTGGATCCGTCAAATATAAAATATAAATAAAATATAAAATCTCATCTAGACTAATTAGTAACGGTAATTAGGTTATCAAGGTCACCGTAACCTAGACATGGATTTTACGATTGTGCATTTATATTTCATCATTGAACCTAACTAAATTATGGAATATCTTTTTTTAATCTTGGTCTTTTTTTAGGCTTTTCATGCAAATTTATTTGCACCTGCATTATTGAATCCCGGCTAGGTATTCTGTTAGTATATATTTCAATCAATCTCAGTACATCCTGGGCGACGTTAGGTATTCTGTTAGTATATATTTCAATCAATCTCATTCAATCCAATGCAACGCCAGGTATTCTGCTAGTATATATTTGTATCTATCTCATTGGATCCCAGGCGCCCGTGTATTCTGCTTGCATACATTTGCATGTATCTCATTCAATCCCGAGTGACTCCGGGTAATCTTCTAGTATATATTTTGACATATCTCATTGAATCCCATAATTCTTGGATATGTTATTAATTTCGAAAATCATTTTTCATAATTTAACCCACATTATCGCCCTCCCCTTACTAAAATAATAACTTTGATACATTGTCTTGGCTGTTCATTTCATTACAAACACCCTAATCAAATAACTCACATTGAATAATTTTTCATAATTCTTGGCTATGTTACTAATTTAGACAATCATTTTTCATGATTTAACGCTCATGATCGCCCTACTCCATTACCAAAATAATAATTTGAAATATTGTCTGGGCTGTTTTTTTCATTAAAAACACACCAATCAAATAACTCACATTTCATCATTTTTTCAATCGTTTTGCTAAATAGCAAAAGTTATGCCTCCCTATGAAGATTATTTATTTCCTCTGATGAATTGAGTTATATATCGAATTGAGACATATATTGAAAATCTATTAATTAAGGAAAATACGGTTAAATTGTGGTACTTCTTGTCGAGTAATGAATTTGTCGTAATTGTTTTTAATTTTCTGAATATAATTCCAAATGTTTATTTATGATATTGCTCTATCTTATATATTAAGCTTCTTTGTCTAATTAGGATTGTCTTATAAATATTGATTCTAATATTTATATGGATTTTAATTTTACAATATCTGAGAGTATTTTCCTCGCCCTGACACTGATATTAAAATCTTACTTTTTCTATTAAAAAATTATTAGGACGAACTTCTTAATATGTTTCGCCATGGATATGCAAGCGACTTCAGGAAATTTTACTAATTTGCATATTCTTTTGAAAAACAAGCATTCATTTATTAATTATTCATTTTTTATGGTTTCTTATTAGATTATTTATTTCATTTAACTATTGCGTTTAATTCTAACACAGACGCATATATATATATATATATATATATATATATATATATATATATAAGTGAACGTGTCTCTGTGTGTGTCTGTGGGTGTGTCTGTGTGTGTCTGTGGGTGTGTCTGTGTACATTTTCCCTACGCAATAACTCTGTCAATTTTAAATCTAAAGATGCGAAATGTGATATACAGGGTACTGATATTTTGGAAAATCTTTGTGGTCGGTGTCTGGCCAGAAATTTTGCTGTTTAGGTGCCAAAGTTCAACGATTTGACCTTTGAGAACTCTACCAAACTCCTCCAATTTTGGGTCTAAACACTTGAAATTTTAGATATAGGTATCTTGGACGTGGATCTAACTTAATAACCTGCTGTGAGTCCAAAACAATAAATGTTAAGGGGTCATAATAGGAGTCAAATCTTTAAAAAAATGTACCTCTGCGGTTTTTACCAAATTACTCAGACAATGCTAAACTTCTGACTGACCAACAATATGGATTTAGACAAGCCCGTTCCACAGCAGACATCCTGACTGTAATCTCTAAAAGTATATACCATTCACTGGACAAAGCGGGGGAGGGCAGAGCGGTAGCTCTAGATATATCTAAGGCTTTTGACAGGGTATGGCATGAGGGTGTCCGCAGGAAAATTAGATCATACGGTATCACTGGTAGGATACTTAACATAATTAAATCCTTCTTAGATAAGAGAAAAATCCAGGTTGTCCTCGACGGTCGTACATCTAAACAATATGATATGTGCGGGAGTGCCACAAGGGTCTATCCTTGGACCTCTACTGTTCCTGATATTCATAAATGACCCCCCCCGACAAAATTGCCGCTGAGATGGGTATATATGCTGATGACACCACACTCTATAAGAGGCACGACAGGAAAACAAATGAACACATATCTAAAGAAATGGCAGAAACACTAGAGGATGCCCTCCAGTCTGTAGTGGAATGGGAACAAAAATGGATGGTCACGTTCAATGCTGCCAAGACTGAACTTGTTTCATTCAATAATTACAAAAAACCTTCTCTACCACCTATAGCAATGGCCAAAGACTCTTTATCTGAGAGTACATCTTTCAAGCTCCTTGGCCTAACGTTCACAGGAAACATGAGTTGGAACAATTACATTGAAGGCATTGCCAGGGCCGCTGCAAGGAAGGTGGGCTCTCTCTACCGTGCTAGAAAACTACTAACCCGAAAGTATCCTGTACCTCTATAAGGCAACCATTCGCCCATATATGGAGTATTGCTGTCATATTTGGGCTGGTGCATCTGCTACTAATCTCTCGCTCCTAGACAAGGTTCAAAAGAGAGTCGCAAATCTGATAGGCCCTGAACTGGAATCTAAGCTTCAGCCTTTGTCCCATCGACGAAATGTTGCATCCCTCTGCCTGTTCTACAAGTATTTTAATGGTGAATGCTCTAACGAACTGCAAGCACTTGTGCCCCCACGACGTGAACACCCTCGACAGACCCGACAGGCTGCAAAATCCCACCCCCACACTGTAGAGATCCCTAGATGTAAAAGATCTTTGTACTCCAGTGGTTTCTTCCTCAGAACCGCTAGACGTTGGAATTCCATTCCAGGTCACTGCTTCCCCAACTCTACTGACGTGCAGAAGTTCAAGTGCAACGTGAACCGACATCTTGCTGCCCACATCCCTACATAGTACCCCAGTAGTTGTTGCCCCTGATAGTAGCCCCCTACACCAAAGTGGCAATGTGCCTTGTTTGGGATGAAAATGCAATTAAAAAAAAAATTTCTTGTCTAAACCTTTGAAATTTTACATGAAGGGCATTCAGAGATAGGGCAAGCTTTTTAATCGGTTTGGGTCGAAAATTTTTAGTTACCAATATATAAATGTATGTAAGTATGTATGTATGTTTGCATGTCTGCCTTAAACTTTCGACAGAGGCGACGGATTTTCACAAGATTAGTATCGTTTATAAGTTCGACCTTTCATACGACATATATCGAATAATTGCTAAAAACATTAATATCTTCACCTTCAACTAGGGAGTTTTCTACATCGGGTGGGGGTCGCTTTTTTCGCCGATATTTTTTAAAGTTATCCTCTCTTTTAAATATTCTAGTTTTAATTTAAACATAACTCACTTCAGGTTTGGCGGCGGTCCTAACCTCAAAGACGTCAGGTTTTTTTCTCCGTTGTTTTCCTCCTTCGCGGTATGTGTTCGAGCCTGCCTTCCTACTACCATTTTTTTTTTTTTGCTCAACATACACTTCCAAATACCCGGGCAACGCCGGGCAAAAATGCTAGTATATCTATAAAAGTGAACGTGTCTGTGTGTGTGTCTGTCTGTGTGTGTACATTTCACTACGCAATAACTTTGTTAATTTTAAATCTACCGACTTGAAATTTGATATACAGGGTACTAAGATTTGGAAAAATCTTTGTGATCCGTTTTCGGCCAGAAATTTGTATGTTAAGGGATAAAAGGTCAACGATTCGACTTTTGAGAACTCTCCCAAACTCCTCTGACAATTTTGGGTCTAAACACTTGAAATTTTAGATATAGATTCATTGGACATGAATCTAACTTAATAACTTGATGTGAGTTCAAAACAATAAATGTTAGGGGTCACAATAGGGGTCAAAATTAAAAAAAATTTGACCTGCGGTTTCTACCAAATTACTCAGACAATTTCTGGTCTAAACCTTTGAAATTTTACATAAAGGGTATTCAGAGATAGGGCAAGCTTTTTAATCGGTTTGGGTCAGAAATTCTTAGTTACCAATATATAAATGTATGTATGTATGTATGTATGTATGTATGTATGTATGTATGTATGTATGCATGTATGTTTACATGTCTTCCGAAAACAGAGGCGACGGATTTTCACAAGATCAGTATCGTTTTAAAGTTTGACATTTCATACGACAAATATCGAAAAATTGGCTAAAAACATTAAAATCTTCACTTTCAACAGGGCACTTTTCTACAAGGAGTGTTCGCTTTTTTCGCCGATATTTTCGAAAGTCATCCACTCTTTTCGATTGTCTAGGATTAATTTAAACCTACATCACTCCCGGTTTGACGGTGGTCATAACAGCAAATACGTCACGCTTTTTCCCCCGTTCTTTTCCTCCTACACGGTACGGGTTCGAGCCTGATTTTCTACTACCCCTTCTTTTTCTCAACACACTCCTCCAAACACCCGGGCAATGCCGGGCTGAAATGCTAGTATATATATATGTAATTAAGCAATAATTATTCTTTATATCTACAAACACTAGTGTTTCATGCTTATGTAATCATTAGTGTAAGAGGTGACAATTTGTGCCGGTCATGAGATGCGAACCCACCCTGTGTCCCATTTACTAAGCCTTTATCGCACTCTGAAATGTAATGCTTATCTCCTTATCCTTTCTTATAACTTGCTCCTCTTAACCGGCTAGGGCTTTATATATCCAGATAATATGTGTTTTTCTCTGAAAAATGTATTTTTTAAGTTAACTTTATCTCTTTCTTTCTTTCTTTCTATATCTCCCCCTTCCTCCCTCTCTCTCTTTCTCTCTCTCTCTCTCTCTCTCTCTCTCTCTCTCTCTCTCTATATATATATATATATATATATATATATATATATATATATATATATATATATATATTTATTAATATTATTCCGAATTTGATTGGGTTTATATAATTGAAAATTCGGTAATCGTTCATATACCAATAAGTTTCAAGTCAAAATGAGATGACTTAAACTGCAAGTTACAAAATTATCATATTTCATAATTGAGCATTCATATATTGTTTTAACAAAATCAAGACATCAAGGAATAGATTGATAGCAACAAATAGTGTATTTCATAATTGAATAGTCTTAAAACAATTGTAACTAACGATGAAATACAGGATTTGTTCCTATCAATCTATCCCTTGATGTCTTGATTTTGTTAAAACAATATATATATATATATATATATATTTATTGTTTTAACCCTTATTGAAATGAAGCGTTTGAGTTTCATATCAAAGATTTTTATTATTCTAAGCAAGACAAAGAATACTTTAGAAAATTAATCTCCTTAACCTATAGGGTTTCGATCCTCTTTCTACAGGACTTCTTATTAATTAATTATTTTGACTTTGATTTTCCATTTCTCACTGACTTTAGCAAATAGGGTACATACCTTTATAAATATTTGCTAATATTTTCTCTCCTCTGATGAGATAGTGGACATCGAAACCCTATAAACCTGGAACATAACGAAAAAAAATGGACTGGAATTTAGTAAACTTGAAAAAGAAAAAGCCACACACACAACGCAAAGAAAAAAATGAAAAAAATACAGAGATAAGGGACCAAGTTTTAAAAAGAAATTATAATGAATAGAATATAAAACTGATAAAGCGAAAATGTGTAAAGAAAAATTTATGTGAAAAAACTGTGAAAAAATATATATAGATTTATAAGAAATAATATATATGTTAGATTTATAAGAAATAATATATATGCTAGATCTATAAGAAAATAATATATATGCTAGATTTATAAGAAATAATATATATGCTAGATTTATAAGAAAAAATATGTATGCTAGATTTATAAGAAAAAATATGTATGCTAGATTTATAAGAAATAATATATATGCTAGATTTATAAGAAAAATATATATGCTAGATTTATTAGAAAAATATATATTCTAGATTTATAAGAAAAAATATATATGCTAGATTTATAAGAAAAAATATATGCTAGATTTATAAGAAAAAATATATATCCTCGATTTATAAGAAAAATATATATCCTAGATTTATTAGAAAAATATATATGCTAGATTTATAAGAAAAAATATATATGCTAGATTTATAAGAAAAAATATATATGCTAGATTTATAAGAAAAAATATATATGCTAGATTTATAAGAAAATATATATATGCTAGATTTATTAGAAAAATATATATGCTAGATTTATAAGAAAAAATATATATGCTAGAGTTATTAGAAAAATATATATGCTAGATTTATAAGAAAAAATATATGCTAGATTTATAAGAAAAAATATATATCCTCGATTTATAAGAAAAATATATATCCTAGATTTATCAGAAAAATATATATGCTAGATTTATAAGAAAAATATATATGCTAGATTTATAAGAAAAATATGTATGCTAGATTTATAAGAAAAATATGTATGCTAGATTTATAAGAAAAAATATATATGCTAGATTTATAAGAAAAATGTATATGCTAGATTTACAAGAAAAATATATATGCTAGATTTATAAGAAAAAATATATATGCTAGATTTATAAGAAAAATATCTATACACTAGATTTATAAGAAAAATATATATATGCTAGATTTATAAGAAAAATATCTATACACTAGATTTATAAGAAAAAGAGGCAAAAACATACTCTCTAGAGGTAAAGAAAGAGAAAATGGAAAATCGTAGAAAAAAAGGAGGAAAACGGGATAAAAAAAAGGAATTCTACTTTTACATTGCAAATGTGTCGCCATGAAAAATTTGCCAAATGTTGTTTAGTAAATTTATCAATCAAATTGTTGCTGTTGTCAAAAACAAACTTGAATGTTCTTTTTGCTTAAACAAAGCAAGAAATGTTACGAATTTTTTTTACGAAATTGCGTTTGTTCCTTGTTGAAGTTTTCAGTTTTCATATTTTCGAAGAAAAAAAAAGAAGAAAATTAACACCTATACGAAATAATAATGGGCGGTAAGTCTGTAAGACATAACAAAATGGTTCATATACTGAAGAACCACTATAGACATGGATTAACACGTCACACAATCACACGACATACAGTAGCGTCCAAAAGTTAAGGAACGGTCGATCATTTTTTTGAATGACTTCTATGAAAATGGAAAAACAATTTTTTGGTGAATTTTCAAATATTTAATAACTGTAGTTAAATAAAAAATAATGTTTTGATTTTTGATTTTGAATACATATTAGATTTTTACATATAAATAAACTTAATTAAATTATAGGCGTACAAAAGTTAAGGAACTCGGAAAATTAATACAAACTTTAACAATCTTAATAACAACTTAACAAAATGTCGACTCTGAATATTTGAAAAAATTGGGAAAATTCACAATTTTATTTTTCCTTCTTCATAGATAAAGTTAGAAGTCATTCAAAAATAATGATCGACCGTTCCTTAACTTTTGGACGCTATTATATATATGAACACTAGCCTGCAACGGTTTGGTACCCCACTATGTAATATACCTTCAATTTACACTCGTCATATAGACACGTCATTACCATATGAGCATAGCTGTTGAAAGATCGAACATCCGGTTTTGTTAGAAGGAGTGCTGAGCCGCTGACACTCTTATGAAACTTCCTGCTTCGGATGAAACTGGTCCAATCTACCTCGGACAAATGCCACTGACATTATTATTAAAGTGTTGCAACACAAACAGGGGGAAAACAAGAGGATATTATTTTGCCTTAAGTAACGCAGTGTTTTATAGTAAGAGGTTTACTGAGGATATAGGCACAATACTCAATTAAAGCACAGAACACAACAAGTATAAATAAATACTTTGATAACATTGATTAAATATGTGCTTATTCAAATTGGCACTAATAGCGACAATTAAAGATAAAGAAAATATAGAAAAGTCTATACGATATAAATACTCATTACAGAACGGAGATCCTATATTCCAAAAATTATGTAAATCGAACAAATAGGTTTTTTTTTAACTAGGAAAATCCAAATTTACGATTTTTAGCGATTTAATATTAAACTGTATTCAACGTAAGGCCGATTTTTTACCTCGACAATTCGATTTGAGTTGTCTATCCATTAATTATTTCATCGGATTTCGTCATGCCCGATGAAAATATTACGACTCACGTAGTCATAAAATTATATTTTCTTGAATAAAAAAACCCTACTTGATTAAATTACCTGATTTTTGGAATCTGTAATGATTATGCATATCGTAAGTTTTCTGTATTTTCTTTACTTTTTATTGCCGCCATGAATGCCAATTTGAATAAGCATCATTTTTTAAAGAAATTTAACATCATCTATATATCTATAAAAGTGAAATTGTCTGTCTGTGTGTCTATGTGCGTGCGTGCGTGTATGTGTGTACATTTCCTTACTAAACTACTCTGTCAATTTTCTGTCTACAAACTCGAGATTTGACATAAGGAGTATTGAGATGTGGGGAAATATCTTTAATCGGAAATTTGGCTGTTAAGCGATCAAAGCTTAACGTTTTCACCTTTGAAAACTCCTCAAAACTCCTCTGTCAATTTTGGGTCTAAACACTTGAAATTTCAGAAGTAGGTGACTTGGACATGGATCAAACTTTTAATATGACTTGAGCCGAAAACAATAAATATTAAGGGGTCAAAATTGGGGTCAAAGTTAAAATAAAATTGACTTCTGCGGTCTCTATCAAATTGCTCAGCCAATTTTTTGTTCCAAACTTTTTACATAAAGTGTATTCAGACAAGGGCAAGCTTTTTAATCGTTTTTTGACCGAAAATTTGGCTGTCAAAGGGTCAAAGTTCAAAAGATTTGACTTTTGCGGTCTGTAACAAACTACTCATTTGACATTTTACATAAAAGGTACTAAGACATGCAGCAAGCTTTTTAATCTGATTTTGGGGGAAAATTTGGTTGCCAAGAGGTCAATGTTGAAAGATTTGACCCTTGCAGACTCTAGCAAACCCCATCACCAATTTGTGTCTAAACACTTGAAATTTTAGATGTAGGTTACCTGAACATGAGTCAAAAATTTTAATATATATATATATATATATATATATATATATATATATATGTATATATAGTAAGTTACAAAATGCATAAGCCTGATGAATCCTAGAGTGGATGAAACGCGGAATATTTAGTGTAGATTAATCGCCATATACATTTTATAACTTACTAACTAGCTCTACCTACGCATTGAGCACTTTTGAAGTAAATACTTGAAGTTTACGCATAAATCTATACTTTCGTATATTAATTTTATGTGAGTAAATTAAGTACATATATATATATATATATATATATATATATATATATATATATATATATATATATATGCACATAAAGTTATGAACCTGCTAGGGCCCGAGCAAAGCCCGGCTAGTAAAAAATAAAGTTCTGAATATTTTAGATGAGGGCTGGTTGTTGTTTGGAAAAGTAACTTTTCTCCTTTCTTTTCAAAACCACAACCCACATGCCTGATAAAGGTCGAAGGCCAATCCGACCGAAACTTTGCACCAATAACACTCAAGACGAGAACAATAATCCGATCAATACATGTAATCATAAAAAATAGTTGTAAAGTTTGATTTTCTATGTTAAAAAGCTATGTATTTTTTTGGAATACAACAAGTACATATATCATAAAGAGATTTCTTTATTTTCTGTATTTTAATTGTCGTCATAAGTGCCAATTTGAATAAGCACCATGAAGTATAATGTTCAACGAATCCATAAAAATAAAACAAAATGCAACAGCTACATTATACAATATATAAATGGAGGTAACATTTATACCTTATTCATTTGTTGCTGAATAATTTGCAATTCAAACTTATTTCTGTATATGAATATAAGACGTACGAAAATACATGCTTTTATTTTCTTTCGTTTTCTCAGTCTAGTTATGATGTACCGGATCAAGTTATTTCCGTCACACACAAACCCGAGGGCATTTGGAGATTGGGAATCCAAATCTTGAAGAAATCATCCGATGTCCTGAAAATGATGAGTGCAAGTGCTGGCTTCAGTGCCAACATAAAAGTATTTTTTTTTAGCCAGTGCCTCTTATAAACAAACTAGCGAGGGGTACCCGGCGTTTCCCGGGTGTTTAGAGGTGTATGTAGAAACTCCAGGGGTGCGGGGGGGGGTAAAAAAGTAAGTATGAGGATCGAACCCGAACCGTTGAGGCAAAGTTGGAAATTAAAGTGTGAAAAAAAAACAAACAAGCCGTGCAACGTTAACCATTGCCCCACCGCGAGATGCTAACGGAAACACGTTTTAATTTATTTAATTACTTGGATTTGGCAGATGCCCGTTTTAATGAGTTAATGAGGTCAAGTTTGACTGCCGGATAGTATTCATTTACTGCGGGATTATTTTTTAATTTTCCCAAGATGTTATAGGAAAAAGACTAACCCACGTGCGGCGAGCGATAAATATTGAATATTTATCTTCCCGAAATCGAGCAAATTAAATAGACAGGCGAGCTTCGTTGTTAACTCAGAGATATTACGATTTATATGTGATATAAAAAGTTTTAAAAAGTTGTGAAGCGACCGACCGCTTCTCTGAAAAAAGCCTTTCGTAGACATACAGAAAAAGCGAACACACACACATACATACATACATACATACATACATACGTACATACATACATGCATTTTCGCTTTTATATATATAGATAACATCGAATTTCTACTATGAATCGCGCTATGTTGAACGCATTGTATCTCACTGTATTTGTATCACCAGTTGACACGGACAGCTGAACACATACCAACGTTTGCACTGAAACTCGGCAACTGTGCTAAGATGTATGTGGACAGCTGAGTTTCAATCCTTTTCATATCCTTGTAACAAATAACAGCTTTTGTTTAAACAATTCGTTTGCAATGCGTCATTTTAAAAATGCATGTATTGTATTTTGTGTCGACTTACTGCAAAACACCCATTCAAAATATAGATCGCATTTAAGGTGGATATCCTGAAAAACTGGTTAGTCAAGCAATGAATCGCTTTCGATATCTATTTGTATTGGCATTATGTAGCTTGGACGAGTGGAATAAACTAGAAGGTTTAACCATCATCAAGCAATAAAGGCTAGGAAGGCAGCGGTTAACTAAAAGGGTTAACAATTATATGACAGTGGCGGTTATGATGAGAAGAATGGAACAGAAGAGTTAAACGCTATGTGGCTAGAACAAGGAGCATTAAATAGAAGAGTAAATCATTATGTGGTATATAATTTTTATTGGCCTGTCACACTGAAATCGAAAATATTATTTTTCATTCGTATATCACACCTAAGTGTGAAATATCAATTAAGTTAGAATATCATTTTTACTGGCCTGTCACACTTATATTTTAAATATAATTTTCATTGGTCTATCACACTTAAGTTAGAAATACTATTTTTAATTGATCTGTCACACTTAAGTTTGACATATCATTTTTATTTGTCTGCCACACTTAAGTATTAAATATTATTTTTCATGTGTCTGTTACACTTAAGTTTGAAATATCATTTTTATTGGTCTGTCACGCCTAAGTTTGAAATATTATTTTTGATTGGTCTGTCAAACTTAAGTTTTAAATATCATTTTTTTATTGGCCTGCCACACTTTATTTTGAAATATCATTTTTGATGGTCTGTCACACTTAAGTTTGACATATCATTTTTCATTGGTCTGTCAGACTTGTTTGAAATATCATTTTTTATTGGTTGCTCATCACTTAACGTTGAAATTTGGTATGCAAGCCTCAAACTAGGAATACTAGCTTCAACCACGAACATATATTCAGAAAGGCGACTCGTCAGATCTGTTAGTCGAAACAGTAGCAATGGTCCATTCAGCTACTTGCAACGATATATATATATATATATTTCGAAGGACACATCAAAGAAAAAACTGCATGAAAACAACAAAAAAGTTGCTTTAATAAAGTTAGAATTGTATTCCCAGAACTCAACGAAGATACTTATGTCCTTTTCTCTTTTGTTACAGATGACTAAGTCCGTTGCTACCGATTCTCAAATTCTTCACCTAAACTAGCCCTAATGTTTTGAAGGTGATTTGATTCTTTTCCTTCTTAAATTTTCCACCCTCGCTTTTTTCTTATACACCCCCGCACTATATTTCCATTTCATATTATTTTTTATATCGTAATTAAACCACGATTTAGCTCTATTGAGCGAGGTGCGAAACCGGTTAGCTGGTTCTTTTACTTGTTTAAACTTCATCATGAATTTGATCTTCATTTAGCTGTTTTAATTTATATAAGTGCCACCAGGGTGAACATATGTGACGTTTTAATGCACCAACCAGGGCTGAAGTTGCAATTTTAATGTCCAATGAGCCTACTGAAAACAGAGGTATTGTTCTTCAGTTGAACAAGGTTTTCTGAAGATAATTTCACAGCTACATCGATCCTTTGGTTCTTTCAAGTTTACTTTATTTTCAACATATGAAACAAATGGCTACCACATATATTTGCAGGGTAGAAATGGTTGTAAAATCATGCAATTGCAGTTTTACTCTTTCCGTATTATGTGCAGAGAAGAGAAATATCTCTTGTTTGGAAGGCTACTCTCCCAGCAATTCTTGGTAGATACAGACTACAAAATAGAAACTGAAATGTTACAACTTATTTAGAAGAGAACAAAAAGGTCTACGGGCTGAACATTACTCAAACTTGTTGGTGATATTTTACTTGTTGCTGATGTAGGTCAAAATCAAGTTGGTTGTCGAATTCTACTTCCTGAAACCTATACTGGTGATTCTCGGTATCTTCGTGAGAAAAGGTCAAGCACAATGACTTCTGTGAAATATAATAGACCCGATTATTTTATCACTTTGACGTGTAATCAACACTGGCTAGAAATTGTTGAAATTTTCCTGCTGGACAAGAAACTCGTGATCGACCATATATTGTTGCAAGCGTGTTCGAGTTGAAAGATTAATTAAATATATGAAAAAGTGATATTTTTTTTGTATTTTGCAAGCACGGTTGTATACCACTGATTACCAGAAGAGAAGTTTACTTCACGCAGAGTGTCTTTTACTGGATACTTCCCGCGCATAAACTCAGGGAAGAAAAATATGATTTAGTAATTTTCACAAAAATTCCTTCTAAAAACGAAGTAAACGAACTCCATGATGTGGCCATGAAACATGATCCATGGCTCATGTGGTCACCTACATGAAGGTTCCTCCATGTGTGATAGATAATAAATGTTTCTAAGAATTTCCAAATCTTTCTTACAAGCTACTGAACAGGGGAACGATTTTTATCCTATCAAATTGGTATAATGAAAATGAGACCAAATAAACGATATCTTACTGAACTCTTCTTTTTTTTTTTTTTTTTTTTACAAAGGCATCACCACATTATCAAGGCCCAGAGGCCACTCAAGGATAAGGGTTAAAGAGTGTACAGTAGAAATTGGTCAAAATAGTAATCATTAGTAATGAAAATTTGGTAAATTTAATAACTTATATGGAACGGCTCATCAAGAACTTATTTACTTTAGACTTGAACACATCCATATTGTAGTCAGCCGGAAAGCAGGAAAACGGAAGACAATTCCACAGGCGTGCAGTTCTAAGAAAGAAGCTTTGTTCATGGAATCTACGTTTAGGTTTAGGCACAGATAAAGAGTGGGGGAAATTATTGATAGTGTTTACAGCTAGACGAGTGTTTCTTGTGAAAGTTTGGCGAGGGGGGACCATAGATTGAAGCTCAGTTGAACACTTTCCATGAAAATAACGATACATCAGAGACAAACTCGCAACATCTCTTCTGTGAGATAGAGGTTGCAAGGAGGAGAAAAGGAAATCTCCTACGAGGCTTTACTAATCGTCACATTTATTAGGAACTTTTGAATCTCACTGAATATTTGCAAACAAAATCATTGAATATTGCTGAGTATTCTTTAAAATTTTTCCTATAAACTTTTATTTTCTTTCAAAAAACATTTTTTCTCAACGGTTGTCAAAAATTGAGCTAACCAGCAAAAATAAATATTTATCCATCCTTACCTTTGCAAACGTTTTTTCGTCTGTTTTTGCTCTATCTTTGAAACTCCATGGAATAAGGAAGCTTTCACCTTTATTTCGTATTCCTTGTTTTGAATAAAATATTGTAAATTCAATCCTACAATATCTTGACTTTTCTACATATATATATATATATATAAATATATATATACATATATATATATATATAAAATTTATTCATACAAACATTAATGGCTACATATGTGCATACATGTTTCTGTAATCACCCGCGTTGGGGGATTACGTCTTCAGGCCAAGAATTACCGTCGAAAGTGATATTTCAACCAAATACATTTTCCTATTTCGTTTATCAAGTCAGAATGCAAACTGGGTGGGAGTCATAAAAACGGTTGGAGGACAAGTGAGGCCTTTGAAGATAGTAAACATCTTTTTCATTTCCCTTTCCCCTTATCCAACCCATCTTTTGGTTTTTATGGCATAAGGTACTTGAGAATTTAGTTTTTTTGTCTTGGAGTCTGTAAATTAAGAACATTTGCTATGGTCATTAAGTACTGACCGGTGCTTTTCAATCTACATCCATCCACACACATACATGCAACACACACACAACACACATACACAGACACACCCATACACACACACTCACGTTAATACATATATTCAAAAGCGAATATATGCTGTTCGTTTTATTTTACTCACACACACGTACTGAAACTAGGCAATAAGTATAAATTAAAATAATGTGAATAAAACAAAAACAAAAAAATAAATAAAAATAAATAAAAATAAAAATAAAAAACAAATAAACAAACAAAATAAGAATAAACATAAAACACAAAAGTTATCTAAACCCCACATGTAAATATATATATTAATATATTAATATACTTATAAACGCCTACACTTTGCTACACCCGCGCATATATACACACACACATACAGACATACATAAACATATAATGGCATTTTTCTTACTCAAGTAGCGTGGTAACCCCTTCATACATGAAATAGCATGCCATTACACTCCAGACGGGTGTATATATACATATATACATATACATACCTACATACATATATATATATATATATATATATATATATATATATATATAACATACATACAAACAACATTCGGACACCCATACATTCTTGTAATCTACATTGCTACAACAATCATATACGAGACAGCCTATTTTAATAGTTCAGAAATATATATGCATATACATACATATATACATACATGCACATATACAAATACATACATATACAAACATACACATAAATATATAGATACACACATATATATATATATATACAAACATACATGCATACATAAATACACTTATACATACATACTCACATAAAAATACAGACATATATATATATATATATATATATATATATATATATATATGTGTGTGTGTGTGTGTGTGTGTGTATGTGTGTGTGTGTGTGTACCCTGCCACCAAATGATAATCTAAAGTAAAAACAGACATGAATTCATTTACTACATAAATTCCATTTTCCTATCAAACTCCACACGTATAGTTATATTTCATGGCCCCACCCGCTTGTTACATTTTCCTAAGTTGTAGATTTTTTTACTACGTAAAAATTTATACTACGTAAAAATTTATAGTGAATTCAGCATGAAGTTCATAGGCCTATCTTCATATTAAGCAAGCACTCTTTCGATGGCTAGGCAGATATACATAAGATGTATAACGATAAAATAATAATATATAATAACATGTGACAGAAATCAGAGTATTTAGGTTATACAAACTGAGTATACAAGCTTATATATTGTAGTACTTACCTTCATCTTTATTTATTCACCCCAATATCCTTATCCCCTTTTCTTTCATTCACCCTTCATTCCTTACTTTCTTTCATCTATTTATTCATTTATCCTTTTTTTTTTAATTAATTTTCCTACCCAGGTATATAAAGATTATATATCCATACATGCATACACCCAAAAATACCCATATGCATACATTATTACGAGGTTCACCCAAAACAATCTATTACTCGTTTGGTTCAAATATATCTTCATACAGGTATTTATTTAGGTTAGTAATATTATAACTGCTTGATGAAGTAGAATATTAAGCGACTTATGTAATCCATACGGGTAGGATCATAGTTGCGACCTCACTTATCCTCATTTGGGGGGTTATTTGATGGGGGTTAGTTGTACTCATAGTTGTTCTGGTCTACTAATTTAGAGTTCTTTAAGTGCGTGTATTCTGAAATGTTTGCAGGATATAGCAGTTTCTTGTTTAATATTTAATAATTTATCCCTGTCTTTAAACCTAGTTATCTCAAGTTTTTCTGATAAGCATAATGGACATGGTGAGATCAATGAGTGGCAAGTATTGGCCCTCCTAATGATCTTCCATTCTCTACTAGGTGTTTTATTTTCTCTAACTAATTTCCAGTAATATAACGATAAGGAAGTGTCCTTTTCATATGTTTGATTACTCATCGAGCGTGTATGTCCATAGAATCTATTTTTGAAAGTCATTTGGGTACTCCCTATGTAGAATTTTTTGTCCCTTGGGTTCTCTACCGGGAATATCCTAGCTTGGTATACCACTGATGAGGTCAGACATTCATTCTTATTGGTCATTCCTCAGGCTTTTTACAGTTATATTTATTCACCGCCGTGTTTGCACTAGTATTTACACCTTCTCTATTAGTTATCCTTAAGATTCTTCCATTATGCTTTTTTATAATCCTTTCTAAGTTATCACTACAGCTATAACTTAATATGTGGTGTGAGTATTTTTCCCTAATAAATATCAATCCAAAGTAGATAGGCATACGTTGTAAATATTTTATCTCTAATGAATATCAAACCAAAGTATATAGACGTCCGGTAGGTGTGCCAGAAACGTCGTGAAAAATATTGAATAATTCCACCCCCTGTCTTTCCAAGCTTATAACTACTCGAAAAATGTAATTCAAACCCTAATTTTTTTCAATTAAAGGAGCAAGGACCAATGTTTCATAAAAAAAAACAACGTGTTTTATTTGTTTTTTTTTAAAAATGGTTTTAAACTTCGCACTTTACAGGTAAATTTCTAAAAAACACTACTTTTTTGTTTTAAATTTGAATATACTATTTATTGATCTTTTATCTTCAATTTGTGATATATAAAACTTTGGTGAGTTAATTAATTATTTACTTTTTAATAGACATTTAAAAATGGGGGCGTGAATTAAAAACAAACATTTGTCTAAAATATTATATTCGGTTTATTGAAAAGAGCATAAAATTTCACATTGACCCTGAAAATATCGTAAAAATAGAATCAATAGAAAAATTTTAATAGATTTTTAAAGTTTAAAAATTGAAAAATACTGAACTGGTAAAATTCAATTAATTTCATTACTGTTTTTTTTTAAATAAAAAATAATAATATTTCTATTACTTTTTATACAACTTCAATAGTTTATTTTGGAAGTATAATCCATAATGAAAATAAACAACTCACTTTTAAAATAGAAATTACGATTTTTTTTTATATTTTATTCGCAGTTTCGTGTTAGGGGTGTAAAAATTCCTACAAAAATTCTGATACACCTAGACGTTCGGTGTAAATGTTTTTTACCTGATAGATATCAGCCCAAAGTAGGTAGGCATGCAGTGTAAATATTTTATCTCCAATGAATATCAATCCAAAGTAGATAGACGTACGATGTGAATATATTTTCTTAATAGATATTATGCCAAGGTAGTTAGGCATACGGTGTAAATATTTTATCTCTAATAAATATCAAACCAAAGTAGATAGGAGTACAGTTTAAATATGTTTCCTTAATAGATATCAAACTAAAGTAGCGCCAATAAAGTGGGAGCTGATACGAAAATATCAAATCGATTTAAAACAGAAAATACAAATAGGTAGACTAGTATATAAAGTGAATATATCAATAAAACAAAACGGACAAAACTGAACAAATTTCGTATACAAATTGAACAAAATTTCAATCAATCATTATCAGACGTTTGTGTTTAATTACAATACGACACCAAATAATAAAATTATTATTGTATGATCGCGCGAATGGCATATTAATAAACATACAAGAAAGCACTCTAATCTTAACATAGCCGTTCATGTTAAAACGAACAATTTATAACGAAGAAAACATGAAATAAAAATAGTCGAAAAAGAAAAACATAAGTTGTTTTATTATATTTATCTGACATCGTGTTTACGTATAAAAACATGATGTACGTGGATAAAAAAGATATATCCAAATATTGGTATTATTAATATTTGGAATGAAAGATTGTCATCCCATGTACATATTTCGTGAAAATATATAATCATATATATTTTTTATTAGGTGTGGTCACAACTTATCTAGAACTGAAGTCTACTCGAGGATAAGGACTAATGTGTGTCACGTTACTGGTGGAATAACGCCGACATGATCGGCAATGGTGGAACTTGGGTAGAATTTTATTATTTAATAGAATGGTTTCACAACAGTTTGTTTACATTAAACTTGAAAACGATCGTGTTATAGTCAGCTAGAATGTAACCCCGCGCGTGCTATTGCATTCCACAGACAAGTAGTTCATAAGCTTTTATCTATTTTTTCGTTATTTTCATAGCAGGTGTTCGACTGAGCTCCAATCTTTCGTTCCCCCTCTGCAAAATATTTTACATAAAAAACTTTTCATAGAGTTAGATTACGTGAGAGATCGACTCAAAGAACTCCCCGTTATCCAAAAAGAACTTGTTTACATAAGCCTTAGGCATAGATTGAGAGGGGCATAGATGGAAGCTCAGTCGAGAATTTGCTTTGAAAAAAAGAAGCATAGAGCAGCTATAGATTCGCAACGTCTATTATGTGAGAGAAAAGAAGTAGGAAGAATGTCACCCTCTCGATTTCGAGGACGATTTTGTACCTTGTTAAGGGATAAAAGGATATTCAGAGCAGCTCCTCCCCAGATGTGCCAAGAGTACTACATCTGAGGACGTTTTTGCCTCTTATTCAGGCAGAGGATCACACTAGCAAATTAAAAACTATCGATAGAAATTGTAGATCAGAGGAAGAAAAATCTTTCATTGACTGGGGCAATTTTTGTTTTTGTCTGAAACATTAATGCTTCCTTTTGTTAATTACTGTTGCCACATTTGGGGAATATCGCTCAAAGCTTTCTTTCAACCTTGACACGCATCCACTTTATCACAGTAGAGATGTTGCAATTCTTTTTTTCTATTTCATCGTTATTTTCATAGAAAGTGTTCGACTGAGCTCCAATCTTTCGTTCCCTTCTATAAAACATTGCATAAAAAACTCGTTTAGCTACCACCACTGCAAAGAATTTCCTTTTCTCCCTCTATTTTCTACAGCTAAACGGAACTTCCATACACGAAATTGCTTTCCAAGAACTTCCCGCCTCTGGAACACAATGCAATGCAACTGCTTTCCAGCTAACTATAACATAGTTGTTTTCAAGTCAAATGTTAACAAATTCTTGTTGATCTGTCTACTCAAATAATCAAATTCTAACCATTTCACCCAATCCTTTCATAGTACTATTCATCTGCAATGAACAACTTCATTAATTTTATCCTCGAATAGCATTTGGGTTTTGAGAAGCAATGGCTCATTAATTTTAAAAATTGTAATCGCCTAAAAAAATACAATCTCAATTTGGTGGTAGGGATAGCATAATAACTTGCATTAATTTTTGCTTATTAAAAAAATAATCGTATGAATCGAATAAAGTTTCGTCCTTTTTTTCTTAATCATTTTTAAATAATTTTTTTTTCTAATTCTTTCCTTTTAGAGCCATCACGGTGATGATTACACGTTAAAAAAGCTGTGACTACAGGGTGGAACGATAAAATTGTCGCTCTAGAAAAGACGACATGATTCCATTTCCGTTTAATGAAAACTGCTTTTCTCTTTTTGTTGCAGACTATCTACTAGTTGGCCAGTTGGGTACAAATCCCAAGAGCAATAGGAGTCTTCTATCCTGTCTAAAAGTGACACAATACTCAACAAGCGAGGTTGAAAATGCGTTGCTATACAACACATGCTTTCTACTGATCCAAATTATGATATTTCTTTATTTGCACAAAACTTCCGGCTTACTATAACATTGCCGTTTTCATGTCTAATGTAGACAAATTCTTGTTGAACCGTCTTCTTAAATAGTCACTTTCAGATCAATTACAACTGTCAATAGCAATAACCCTTATCCTTGAGTGGCATGTTGACCTTGATAAGTAGTGATTCGATCTTTAAAAAATATATAAGGAACAAACGCTGTCATTTTGGTAAAAGTTTTTACACTTCAAGTTCTTTCTATCTTCACTTATTTATTCGTGATGTTTGTTTGTTTGTTTGTTTGTTTTTCTTTTACGTCATATCAATAATTTTAGGGTTATTTAATGTGGAATAGACTTATTTTGCTAAAAATTTTTCAATCTTCAAATATTTATTTATGATGTTTGATTCGATTGTTTCGTAGAGGAAAAATTGTTTTTGTTTTTGAATTTGCAGAACATTATAAAATTTTACAAAACGTAAGAAAAATAACAATAAAATGAAAATACTATCAACCGCCCCGCGTGGCCTTCTTGGCCTGGGAGAACAAGATCAAAGTGTAGTACTGTTCCGGCAGATACTGCAAACAAAGATCATATGTGGGGGCAACCTCACATATAAGACCTTGGTTAATGTAGGGGCAACCCTTCATACCAATTGTCACTATCCAGCTCCCCTACTCCCCGGGGAGTTTGTCCCCATTTCCCCTTCACTCCTCACATTGAAAATCGGTCTTGTGCCTAATTTGCTCGGTGGGGGAGCAAATAAACACTCAGATACTGCAAACAAAGACCATATGTGGGGGCAGCCCCACATATAAGACCTTGGTCAATGTAGGGGCAACCCTTCATGCCAATTGTCACTATCCAGCTCCCCTACTCCCTATTTCCCTTTCCTCACATTAAAAATCGGCCTTGTGCCTAATTTGCTCGGTGGGCGAGCAAATAAATACCCTATTGCTCGTGTAGCAATCACTTTTGGTCAATGTAGGGGAAACCCTTCATACTCGGGAGATGCTCTCCCTTTTCCTTCCCTCTCCCCTTTCTCTCCACATTAAAAAACGGCCTTGTGTCTAATTTTCTCAGTGCGGAAGCAAATAAAAACATACAAACAAAGTTATATGTGGGGGCAACTCCACATATTAGATCATTGCTTTTGGTGGGGGGAGCAAATAAATACCCTGTTGTTCTCGGCCTACGGACCGTACTTGGCCTCTTGGTCAAGATCAAATAACCTTTGTGTAGTATCTGCCGGAACAGATACTGCAATCAAAGACCAGATGTGGGGGCGACCCCACATATTAGACCATTGCTTTTGTAGCAATCAGTTTTGGTCAACGTAGAGGAAACCCTTAATACCAATTGTCACTATCCACTTCCCTCTCGGGACAGCTGGTCCCCCCTTCTCCCTCTCTCCACATTAAAAAACGGACTTGTGCTTAATTTGCTCAGTGGGGAAGCAAAAAAATAACAGCCTGAAAACACTATCAATAATTTCCCCCACTCTTTATCTGTGCCAAAATCTAAACATAGATTCCATGAACAAAGCTTCTTTCTTAGAACCGCCCGCCTGTGGAACTCTCTTTCGTTTCTCTGCCTTCCAGCGAACTACAATATGGTCATCTTCAAGTCCGACGTGAACAAGTTCTTCATGATCCGTACCCTTAAGTAATCCAATTTACCAAATGTCCACAACTAACGATTACTACGATATCGTCCTAGATGTTAGCTCTAGTACACTCATTAACCTATATCCTCAAGTGGCCCCCAGGCCTTGATAAGTGGTGAATCCTTTGTAAAAAAGAAATTGAATGTTAGGCGTATTGTAGGTAAGGAGGGCGGTATCATCAAACCGCCTGATCTGTTAGTACCGGGAAATAAAACCCAATGTGTTTCAAGAGCGTAGTTTCCTAATAAATAGAGGTATAATTAGGACAGTTCGAGTATTTTGACGTTTCATGTATTCCCCCTCCCCATCTAATGTAACCCTTATCCTTCAGTGGCATGTTGGCCTTAATAAGTATTGACTCGATTGCATTAAAAAAAGATAAGAGTCAAACCCTGCCATTTTGGTAAAAGCGTTTACGTTTCAAGTTTTTTTTATAGCTTCACATTTTTATTCATATTTGCTTTGGTTTATTTGTTTGTTTGTTTTTTTGTTGTATTGTTTTACGTTATGTCAACCATTTTTGTGTTATTTAATGTCGACTTCATTTAATTTGCTAAAAGTTTTTTTTTATCTTTAAATATTTATTCGTGATATTTGATTCGATTGTACTATAGATGAAAAATGTTGCTTTTGTTTTTTATTTTGCAGAACATTATAAAATTTTACGAAGAAAAAGGAGATAAACAACATGAATGTTGGGTGCAGTTTAAATAAAGAAGCCGATATCTTCAGACTACCTGACCGAGAAAAAAAAAACAAAGCAAAAAAACAATTCATATTATTATTCATCGGACTACTGTTCTCATGTTAAGTGTGATTTTCACAACGTGTCGGTCGATGTAACTACCGACCTTCTTCAGGTGTATCTTGTCGAATTCGGGAAAACGTTTCGATCGATGTAACTACCGACCTTCTTCAGGTGTATCTTGTCGAACTCAGGAATGTTTTTGTCGAACTCGGGAATTTGGACGGAATTTCGAGCGGAACCCTTTATTTACTTCATGGAGGTAGCGTGCTCTTGTTTCGTCAGCCATGACTGGATAGCGGTCCTAAGTAATTCGCAAATGTATTTTTTTCGATCGCCCACACCAAGGATTGAACCTTCAACCTTCAGGAGAATATCACTTTTACAATAGATTTTTCCCAGTACTCTAACCACTGCGCCACGGACCCGTGGCGCAGTGAGAACCGTAGTCCGCTGAATAATAATACGAATAACCAATCCTCATCTCAAAAATTCAGAAACCTTAAAAAAAACAAAACAACAAACAAACAAAAAACTCAATGTGTTTAAAGAGAATAGTTTCCTAATAGATTGAATTGGAATTAACATCTATAATCAGAACAGTCCGAGTAATTTAACGTCTCACATATTCCCCCCCCCAAAAAAAAAACAGAAAAAAGAAAAACAAAAAGAGCACATTCATTTTATCATCAAAATTTTTTTCTTGTAACTTTCCCACTAGTATTTTTTTTTGAAATAGTGAATAAAAAGAGAGCCTAACTTTCAAACACACCGGAAGTTGGCACCCACTTCTCTAAATTCAGGTATGGAAACACAGAATCGATACAATTTCCAAATATATTTTATGTTTATCTTTTTTACCCCATTATAATAAAAATATATAAAAATACGTAAACTTTTTATCAATTATATTTTTTTGTTTTTTAATCACACACACACACACACATACACACACACACACACACACACACACACACGCACACATATATATATATATATGCATATATATACATATATATATATATATATATGTGTGTGTGTGTGTGTGTGTGTGTGTGTGTGTGTGTGTGTGTGTGTGTGTGTGTGTGAGCCTGGCTCGTATCAGATGGGTGACCATTTGTGAATTCTAGGCGCTGTATGTGCTTTCCGCTTATCTCGGTATTGTTTCCAGTCGTCCTCAACCTTCACTTGCCACTGGTATTCAACAATGTCGACTCAGGAGAGGTATGGTTGGAGATTGGGCAACTCTTGCCACAAAAATTTCACGCGCACACACCCTTACAGTGGGTAGCCATAGTTTGTCAAAACTGAAGGAAGTCTTTATATATATATATATATATATATATATATATATATATATATATATATATATATATATATATATATATATATATATATAACATATTAACTTAGTTAAACATAGTTAAAACTGTAACAAATATGACACATTCATAGTTTTTTTTTCATATTTCTGTAAATAAATATAATTTAAAAATATCTAAATAGTTTTATAAGATATATAACATATTACCTTAAATAAACATAGTTATTTGAAAAGACATAGGATTAAAAAAAATTTAAATTGATAAAAAAGTTTACTTATTTTGTGTATATATTTTATTAGAAAAGCGTGAAAAAAAAAACATAAAATATAATTGAAAATTGTATCGATTTTGTGCTTCCATACTTCAATTTTGAGACGCGGGTGGCAAGTTCCGGTGTGTTTGAAAGTTAGGGTCTCCTTTTATTCACCATTACTGTTTTTTATTTAACTTCATTGTCTACACTAGTCACGAGATCGTCTTATTGGCGAATATAAACTTAACATGAATACAAATTGTGTCCATATAAATAAGAACGATCATTCATTTTCCTCTGATAGTTGTTTGCCGGTAGTGTAAATGTTGTTTTAACGTTAAGTGAAGTCAAATCTCTAATTGGCACCGAGAACAACAAAAGCAACAACAAAAAAAAAAAAAAAAAAAAAAAGAGAGAGATAAAGAGAAAATGAGACAGAAATTTCACAATCGTCCGTTTGAATCAAGTCTAACCTTATTTTTTCTTATTGTTTTTCTCTGCTTGGGTTTTCCCCATTGCAATCCCTCAGAACTAAGTGTGGCGTTCGAAGAAGGTGAACCGACATCGGACATTCCTATTCGAAAGGGCTCTTGCTACGAAATAGCACCTGGTTTGCACAAGTTAGGGTTAGGCGTGGATATCACACAGCTTGACTTACTACCTTTGAAAGCGACAGATAAGGATGGTTTCAAGTATCCAGTTATTGACTTTAGCTGCCAAGAAGGAAGAACACGGTATCTTGATGGCGTGAGAACAACTTTAACTTATGTCTTTGTTTTTTTTATTTCATTTTTGTCCAATTCTCATTAATCATCAATGGTGCAAATCCATTTAGTATTACGCATGTAAAATTAAGAAAAGCACGCTTGAAACGTGTTAACATTATCTGAACAAGCGCAATCATACATCAGGTCATTTTCGGTCGCCATCTTGTTTTGATTTCGTTTATTCATATAATGTCAACACTTTTCAAACGTGTTTTTCTCAAGTTTACATGCGCAATGTTAAAAAGATTTTACCCCGAATAGATTCCTCATCTAATAACATTTAACAAAAACAATATAAAACATTTTTTAATGTCTATATAGAATTTTTCTTGCATTCTGTTCTGGCCGTGACCGTTAACGTTTGCCGCGTAATAAATATCTGCCTTGGGTGGAAGGTGAATTAATTCACTTATCATTAGTGTTATCAGGGGTTCAATTATTGAATAGAGCATACAATTAGAAATATATGTCACACACACACACATACACACACACACGGATTTGATAATCAAATGAATTATTGTCTTACTAAATATTACAGTGAGATAATATTTTTAAGACAATCCTGCCAAAACGGTAAAGTTCAATATATAAAAATAGAGCCAAGTGTAAATGTAAGAATTAAAATTAAATTCTGTAGATTAAATATACATAAAAATATATTCAAATTGAGAATTTATTGTTTGAAACAAGGAATATATAAATAAAAATTATATTTATTTCCTTAATCCATGGATTTTCAATAATGGCACATATCATCAGAGGAAATAAAATGCTATTAGCAAAATGTTTAGCTATGAATAAACAAATATTTTGCTTTTTAGCAAATAGATTAAAAATGTTATTTAAAAGTTACTTAAATGGTGCTTAAAAGTCATGGAAAAAGGATACCATACAACCTGGGCAGTCCATTATAAGAATAAGTTCAACAGTTTCCGGGATATTACTGCCAGGTCGGACGAGTAGTGATCCAAGGGAAAGATCAGAGGTGATTGAGTAATGCAAATTAGCAAAATTATCAGTTATAAATAAACATATGTTTTCTAGACTGTGTGATATTCTTTAAATAACTTTTTCAATATATGATGATATATTTTGAATATATGATGATATGTTTTCAGTATATGATGATATGTTTTCAATATATGATGATATATTTTCAATATATGATGATATGTTTTCAATATATGATGATATGTTTTCAATATATGGTGATATGTTTTCAATATATGATGATATGTTTTCAATATATGGTGATATGTTTTCAATATATGATGATATGTTTTCAATATATGATGATATGTTTTCAATATATGATGATATGTTTTCAGTATATGATGATATGTTTTCAATATATGATGATATGTTTTCAATATATGATGATATGTTTTCAATATATGATGATATGTTTTCAATATATGATGATATGTTTTCAATATATGATGATATATTTTGAATATATGATGATATGTTTTCAATATATGATGATATGTTTTCAATATATGATGATGTTTTCAATATATGGTGATATGTTTTCAATATATGATGATATGTTTTCAATATATGATGATATGTTTTCAATATATGATTATATGTTTTCAATATATGATGAGTGAAACAGATGTTTATTCATAGATATTCTGGTCTATGTTAATAAACAATTGCCTCAAAATGTGCTGGATCTAAATCCATTGGAATACATATACAGAGAGAAAATCCAAATTGTGAGTTTCCAGATTCTACCACTAGGTGGCCAAGTGGTCAAGACCGCCTGGCATCAGCTCGTCACAGTTAGCAGGTGTGTTTCCAGTCATACGGATCTCATCCCGCGCTTTTGTGTTGTATTGTTTTTATCCTATTGCACATCAAATCCGTTAGCAAGGTCGCTGGAAAACTATCGATCCAGTAGATATCTACCAGCTGATGCAATTCTCTACCTATATAAGTGGCAGGTACGTTCAAAGATGGAGTATTCTTGTCATATCTGCACATGGGAAACCTTATTCTGCCTTGACAGAGTTCAAAATAGACTTTGTAGCCTAGTAGGGGATGCACTTTTCTCTTCCATGCAACCTCTTTCTTACAGAAGAGACGTTGCGAGCCTGTCTCTGTTTCATCGTTATTTTCATGGCAAGTGCTCATCTGAGCTTCGATTTATGGTCTCCACTCGCCAAACATTCATGAGACACACTCGTCTGGCTGAAAACACTATTAATAATTTCGCCCACTCTTTATCCGTGCCTAAACCTAACCATAGATTCCACGAACAAAGCTTTTTTTCTTAGAACTGCACACCTGTAGAACTCTCTTCCATCTAGCTGCTTTCCAGCTGATTACAATATGGCCGTGTTCAAGTCCAACGTAAACAAGTTCTTGATGAGCCGTTCCCTTTAAGTAATCCAGTTTACCAAATTTCCACAACTAACGATTGTCCTTTTGATCACCGTACATTCTTTAACCCTTATCCTAGAGTGGCTTCTGGTCTTTATAAGTGTTGATTCCCTTGTAAAAAAATCTTTTTTGGATAACTTTTCGTTTAAAAGACCTGCAGACCAGTAGAAAGTGAAAGTGTTGCAAGTCCAGCTAAAAACGGTAATGGAATGTGAAGAAAAGTAAAAATTGATAATGTAAAAAAAAAAAAAACTACAAAAAAAACAAAAAACAAATGTACAACAAAAATAAAATACAGAATAAATAAAATTAGTGCAATAAAAAAAAAATAGTTCATTTAAAGTAAACTTTAATTTTAAGTGTAAATCTCTCGCGCTGCCTCATCTCTCCCACAACTCTTGCCACCACCACGCATTTACTTCCGTTAACCGCCACTGTCCATGGTAAGTGCTTATAATAAACTCCCATATTATTTCCTTAATATGATCATATTTATCTTATTACTGTACTTTTATATTTAATTACTATTTGAATGTGTTTTTAATAATCATGAAGACGTGTTTTAGAGTCAAGTAGGGTTAACTTTGATGATTTTGAGAGCCAAGAACGAATTCCTGTAATTGTAATTTATTGTGAATATTTTTTGTAAAAATAAATAGTTAAGATTCTCTTATATATTATTACACTCTGTGATGCGTGTTGTTTACTCTGCCTAAACATCAAGACGAGGTCTGCCACGTTCCCAGCAAGAATCCAACAGAATGAAGTCATCCTCGAGGAATGGAGAATCGCCCAGAGAAAAACCATACCTAATTCCAGGTAAAAAAGACTTCCAAATAACAATACACATAGTGTTATATGTTCTATGAATGACCGACCGTCCGTGTCACAAATTGTTGCCGTTTACCAGGATTTAATTCCTAGAATTAGAATAAAGCTAACCCATCGTGTGATAAATTGGTGCCTAAAGACTCAAGCTGGTTATAGTCAATGTCATCTTGACCCGTTTCCATGAGCCCATCGTTTGTAATCATGTCTAACACCCAAGGAGCAACAAATGATAGCGTCATATTGGTGCCTGAAAACCAGGAAAAACCCCGAGAAAAAAAATATCCACGGACAGAACAACCCCAAACTCAACCAGTATACGAAAACACAGCAGCAGTTATCCACTTACTAAGGATGCAGGATTCGACCGAGGCCACCAAGAGGAAGAAGGCCTGTTAACTGAAAAATGCCTGCAGGCAATGTAGGTAAGATTTGTCAAACTGTTACTGTTGATACGATATGAGGACATTTTTTAAAAGAGGATTAAAACATATTAAAAATAAAAGAAAGGAACCCAATTCGATTAATAATGAAACTGAACTTTATTCAAAATAAAATATAAACATTATCTAGGTAAAATTACGTATTTTAAACCAATATACAACCTAATACTGATAAAACTGAATTATGAATTTAGGGAACAAACAATGAAAGAAACATATTAAACACAAACAATTCTTGGCGTTCATAATTTTTTAGATTAAAATTATCCGAGTGTGCAATTATATAATTATCCAAATGAAGAATTGTTCTTTCTCGTTAGAAAAAAAAATACATGTACGTTTGAATTACCTTCATAAATAAATAGAGACCACACAAAGGAACAGGTCAACCAGAGGTCAAATAGGCCTTTGTCCGATAAGTGCATGTTCATTGGCTGATAGGAAGGGTGCGGTGGATACTATAAAGCTGATTGGCTAACTAAAATCTCAATAGAAGGTGTGTATATAAAAACGACAGACAACCACAAAATTCGCGCATAAGCCTAAAGAGTCCTAGAGTGGATGAAACGCAGAATATTCAGTGTAGCTTAATCGTCATATATATTTTATAACTTACTATATATATATATATATATATATATATATATATATATATATATATATATATATATATACTAAAAGGTTGCCCGGTTGCCAAATATGCATAAATTTCATACAGTAGACATGTGCATACAAGTATTGTTTTTTGTTTCTTAACAGTTCGCTTCTTGTGAGTAAAAATAAAATACTCGAATTGAGATTGAAATAAAATCATAGAGAGTGAGTCAAGACACGATCTTTAAAAAGTGGTTTCAAACCTATTCATTATTAACATAAGGAATCTATCATTTTGAACGATTTCACGCATCTGCATTCGTGAAACAGCTGACAAACAGATAAAAATCTGATGACTCCCAGGTATCAATTGTTTCAATTTTGGCCCAATAGAGCACTTTTTCTCAGATAAAAATCAAAACGTTTTCTATAGGTCTGAATATATTTTATACAAAATTTCAAGTGTGTACATCAATAATTTGTTGAGTATATAGGTTGGGAAATGTCCTCACACACACACTCTCACTTATATATATATATATATTTATATAAAATGGGTTAATAAATTCCAACAAAAGAAAGATGTATATTTAAAGAAGGGAGTAGTCACCAACAATGTGTATTTTTTAACATTATTTTATTATTCTGTGTCTTGGTTTTTCATTGAGAATTATGTTTGTATTATTGTAATAATGTTTTTAAGTCATTGAAATCGTTTACGCACGTTTCAGACGGTCTGATGCGTCCTCGTCAGAAATTAAATAATTTCTGACAAGGACGCATCAGACTGTCTGAAACGTGCGTAAACGATTTCAATGACTTAATTTCTGACGAGGACGCATCAGACCGTCTGAAACGTGCGTAAACGATTTCAATGACTTAAAAACATTATTACAATGATCCAAACATAATTCTCAATGAAAAACCAAGACACGGAATAATAAAATAATGTTAAAAAATACACATTGTTGGTGACTACTCCCTTATTTAAATATATATATATATATATATATATATATATATATATATATATATATATATATATATATATTATTTGTAAGGAAACTTTACTGCAGTTTTATCGTCCATTGATACCTTCGGTTTCATAGAATCATTGAAGAATAAGTCTGAAGAGCTACAGATAAGTATGGTATCTTTGGCTATGTGAAACCTAAGATAGCGATAGTCGATAAAAATGATTTGTATATTTGAAATTATATGTATATATATACACACAAGTTAGAATGTGTGTGTGTTTGAAGACACTTCTCAACCTATATACTTAACTAATTTTTATCTACAAACTTGAAATTTAGTATACAATATATTCAGACATGTGGAAAACTTAATCGGTTTTCATTCGGAAAAAAAAGGCTGCTACAAGGGTAAAAATGGAATAATTGTTACATGAGGTTGATCGGATGCTTATCTGTTTTCAATGTTTTCACGGCTGCGCATGCACAGTCGTGAAACATGACAGCTTCCTTATGTTAAGTATCGATTGGTTAGAAAACAATGTTAAATGATTACGTGAAGCTTGCCTAATGTTTATCGTACTTGACTCATTCTCTTTAAGTTTTGGTTTCGATCTCAGCTCGATCATTTTATTTTTACTTACAAGAAGTGAATTGTTTAGAAAAAAAACATGCAAATGTCTCAGTTTCTTTCCAGTTTTTATTTCATTTTTTTTAAAGGGATTTAATGTTACGTTTATTACCTTGCAACGCCGGGTACATCTAGTATATATATATATATATATATATATATATATATATATATATATATATATATATATATATACTCGAAAGTATCCTGTACCTCTATAAGGCCACCATTCGCCCATGTATGGAGTATTGCTGTCATATTTGGGCTGGTGCATCTGCTACTAGTCTCTCGCTCTTTGACAATGTTCAAAAGAGAGTCACAAACCTGATAGGCCCTGAACTGGCATCTAAGCTTCAGCCTCTGTCTCATCGACGAAATGTTGCATCCCTCTGCCTGTTCTACAAGTATTTTAGTGGTGAATGCTCTGATGAACTGCAAGCACATGTGCCCCCCACGACGTGAGCACCCTCGACAAACCCGACAGGCTGCTAAATCCCACCCCCACACTGTAGAGATCCCTAGATGTAAAAGATCTTTCTACTCCAATAGTTTCTTCCCCAGAACCGCTAGACTTTGGAATTCCATTCCAGATCCCTGCTTCCCCAACAGTACTGACGTGCAGAAGTTCAAGTATAACGTGAACCGACATCTTGCTGCCCAAATCTCTACATAGTACCCCGGTAGTTGTTGCCCCCGACAGTAGCCCCCTACACGAAAGTGGCAATGTGCCTTGTTTGGGGTGAAAATGTAATAAAAAATAAAAAAAAATAATATATATATATATATATATATATATATATATATATATATATATATATATATATATATATATTATCTTTCTTTTTTGTTAATTAAGATAGGATGTGCTGGATCAAGTTATTTCCATCACAAAACAACCCGGGCAGTATTTAGAGATCAGAAGTCAATGTCTTAGAGAAATGTCCTGAAGATGACCAGTGCTAATCTTGGTATTGATAGTTTTTTAGTCGGTACCTCTTATAAGAGAACTAGCCGGACGCCCGGCATTGCCTAGGGTTGCCTAGTCATATATGAAACATGAGAGAATGTGATCAGAATTCCAAAATGAATCGCACTGTTGAATACATTTTATCTTACCATATAATAAATAAAATATAGCTCTTCAAACAATCGATTATAAAACACAACAACCAACCTCTACATGTAAATGTAGGTGACATTTTTTTTTTTTTTTTTGCATAGGCATCACCATTTATCAAGGCCTGGAGGTCACTCGAGGATATGGGTTAAAAAGTGTACAGTAGACAAGTGGACAATATAGTAATCGTCAGTAATGGAAATTCGGTAAATCTGTTTACTTAAGTGGAACGGCTCATCAAAAACTTGTTTATCTTAGACTTGAAGATAACCAGATTGCAGTCAGCTGGAAAGCAGGAAAAAGGAAGACAATTCCATAGGCGTGCAGTTCTAATAAAAAAGCTTTGTTCATGGAATCTCCGTTTAGGTTTAGGCACAATTAAAGAGTGGAGGGAATTATTGATAGTGTTTTCTGCTAGACGCATGTTTCTTGTGAAAGTTTAGCGAGAGAGGACCATAGATTGGAGCTCAGTCGAGCACTTGCCATGAAAATAAGGATAAAGCAGAGAAAAACTCGCAACATCTCTTCTGTGAGAAAGAGTTTGCAGGGAAGAGAAAAGGACATCGCTTACAAGGCTATGAGGTCTATTTTGAACTCTATCAAGGCAGGATGTCCTTTCTAGCAGTGCCTACCCAGATGTGGAAACACTACTCCATCCTTGGACGTACCTGGCTCTCATATAGATAGAGAATTGCATCAGCAGTGAGATATCTACTGGATAGATAGAAGGATCCCACCATTTTCCCAGCAGCCTTAATGTATGTGTTCCATTTCAGATCAGGAGTAAAAATCAAGCCCAGAAGCTTGTCAAAACATGAGGCCTTTCCAAGACGAGAGCCATTCATTTCAATTGATGCCAGATGGGTATCAGAGCGTTGATGATGTAAAGATAAAGGCTTGGTTTTAGATGCATTAAAAGTAACCAGCCACCTCTTTCCCCATTGTACCACGTGCCCAAGATCAGAGGAGAGAGAATCAGAGAGAACTTGATTGTTTACACTCTTAGATGTGCTACCTTAGATGGTAGTGTCATCAGCATAAATGTTTATGAATCATGTAAGGATGTGATTTGGAACATTTATAAGTTTTTCATACGGAGTAGTTTGCAATTCAAACTTGATTCTGTATGTGGACGTAAGTCATCTATAGATACATATCTTTTTTTCTTTTTTTTTTTCAGGTTAGGTATGATATGCCGGATCAAGTAATTTCAATCACAGACAAACCCGGAGGCATTTTGAAATCAGAAGTCTATTTATTTAAGAAATCATCCGATGTCCTGAAGATGATGAGCGCTAATGTTGGCCTCGATAGCATCACAAAAGGTTTTTTTTCAGCCAGTGGCTCTTTTAAAAGACTGGCACAAAAAATCTACAATGAATCGCGCTATATTGAATACATTGTGTCTCACCAGTCGACACGGACCGCTAAACTTATACCAGATTATGAACTGAAACTTGGCAAATATGCTAAAAATTTTGTGGACAGGTAAGTTTCAATCTTCTTCAAAACCCCTCATTCCTGTTTTTGTACAAAATAAGAACTTTTATTTGAAAACTATGGGTATGCATCGTTTACAATGCATGTTCTGTACTTTGGGTTGAGTTACCATAAAAACATTGATTAAAATATGTATTGCGTTTAAGGTGGATATAATGTAAATTGTAAAGTAGAAGGTCAAACAGGTACGTGACAATAGGGGCAAGGATGGAAAGTGCTAACAAAAAGGGTTAACAATTATGTGACAATAGCGGCTATAGTGAGATGGGCTAAAGGACAGGGTAAACAATTAGCGGTTATGGTTAAAAAAAGGGGCAACACAGAAGTTTAACAATTATGTGGCAATAGCAGCTATTGTGAAAAGGGCTAAATGGAAAAGTATGTCGTTACACGAGGGAGAAAGAGCAGCAGAATATATATATATATATATATATATATATATATATATATAGTATATATATATATAAATCATAATCGGGTTGACACACCGGTTCTCTTCAGGTCATCAAAGTTAAACAACATTGAGTCTGGTTAGTATCAGATGGGTGACCATTTGGGAATTCTAGGTACTGTATGTGCTCTTCGCTGATCTCAACATTTTTTTCCAGTTGTCCTGTACATACAATTCACTTGCCACTGGTATTTAACAATGTTTGGAGATTGCATACCCCCTGTCATAAAAATTTCACCTGCAGGCACCCTTACATGGCTGTCCATAGTCTGTCAGAGACTGAAGGAGCCTACTATATATATATATATATATATATATATATATATATATTGGTTTTCACATGACGGTATGATCCTTAACAAATTCATCTATGCAATTCCGGACACCACCGCCAAACCGAAATGCCACACCATGAACAATATCGTTGAATCAATACGCATGTTCCCAAGCAGCATCAACCAATCTCGTCGAATTGACTGCCACAATACGAAATGCAATAATGCAAGACACATGATCAAAGCAGTGTATTTCAACTTGTTTTTTTATAGCTGTTGGGCAAAACTAACTTGTCACTTTGCGGTAACATAGGTGTACTTCATTTGAAATTGAAAGGTCCCAGGTTCCCTTTTCACCGCAGGTAAGCCCAACTCTATGCTTGTGTGCTTCTCTGCATGCTTGGCACTGCTCCCTGATCTCGAGATCACACAAATGACAATGCTGGGCATTGTTTCCTCCTGGTGCTTCGCCTTTAGGGTAAAAGCTAAGGAGCTTCCTCCATAGTGCCTGCATCTACCGCATCATTAAACTCTCCCTGCTCTGGAGATCATTGTGTGCGTCATCTTCTGAGGAGCTTTCTTCATCTGCTTGTTCATACAGCAGTGGGGCTTTATCATCTGACGAGTTGAATTCGTCACTGATTACGCGATTATGTATGCATGCTGGGCACACATCCTTTATGTTACATGGTGTTCCATCAACTGAGATCGAGTGTTGGCTATTTATTTTTGTTCCTGTGTCGAACTGTGGATTCTTCACCCAAACTGCATCTCCTTCCTTGTATGGATTAACAACTGTAGTATTGGGCACCATCACTTTATCGATACCCTTTTTTTCCTTTTTTTTTTCATTTCGTGTAGGGGGCTACTATCAGGAACATAAGCTACTGAGGTACTATGTAGGGAGTTGGACAGCAAGATGTCGGTTCATGTTACACTTGAACTTCTGCATGCCAGTACAGTTGGGAAAGCAGGGACCTGGAAGGGAATTCCAAAGTCTAGCGGTTCTGGGGAAGAAACTACTGGAGTAGAAAGCTCTCTCACATCTATGGATCTCAACTGTGAAGGGGGTAGGATTTAGCTGCTTGTTGGATTTGACAGGGGTATTTACGTTGAGGGGGCACAAGTGCTTGCAGTTCGTCAGAGCATTCACCATTAAAATACTTGTAGAATAAACAGAGGAATGCAACATTTCGTCGGTGGGACAGAGGCTGAAGCTTAGATGACTGTTCAGGACCTATCAGATTGGCGACTCTCTTTTGAACCCTGTCTAGAAGTGAGAGACTAGTAGCAGATGCACCAGCCCAAATGTGACAACAATACTCCATACATGGCCGAATGGTGACCTTATAGAAGTACAGGATACTTTCGGACGTTAGTAGCTTTCTAGCATGGTAGAGAGAGAGCCTACCTTTTTTGCAGTAGTCCTGGTAATGCTCTCAATGTAATTATTCCAACTCATGTTTCCTATGAACGTTAGGCCGAGGAGTTTAAAAGAAGTACTCTCAGATCTTTGACCATTGCTATTTGTGGTAGAGAAGTTTCTTGTAATTATTGAAGGAAACAAGTTTAGTCTTGGCAGCATTGAATGTGACCATCTATTTTTGTCCCCATTCCACTACAGATTGGAGGTCATCCTCTAGTGTTTCTGCCATTTCCTTAGATATGTGTTCATTTTACTTTCCTGTCATGCCTATTATAGAGCGTGGTGTCATCAGCATATATACCCATCTCAGAGACAATTTTAGTCAGGGAGGACATTTATGAATATTAGGAATAAGAAAGGTCCAAGGATAGACCCCTAAGGCACTCCTGCATTTATATCATATTTAGATGTATGACCGTCGAGGAAAACCTGGATTTTTCTCTTATCTAAGAAGGATTTAATTAGGTTAAGTATTCGTCCAGTGATACTATATGATCTGGTTTTCCTGAGAAGACCTTCATGCCATATCCTGTCAAAAGCCTTAAATATATCTAGAGCTACCGCTCTACCTTCCTTTGCTTTGTCCAGTGAATGGTATATACATTCAGAGATTACAGTTAGGATATCTGCTGTGGAACGGGTTTGCCGAAATCCATATTGTTGGTCGATCAGAAGTTTAGCATCTGTAAGACGATGGACTAGAGCTTGGTTTATTATTAACTCAAATATTTTGGCAAAAAGTGGGAGGAGACTAATGGGGTGATAATTTACTGGGTCAGTTCTTTCGGCAGAATTCTTGAAAACTGGTACCACAGAAGCAGTTTTCCAGCAGGCAGGAAAGCAAGATTCATTAAGGCATTTGTTGTAAAGTTTGGAGAGAACTGGAGCTACTTCAGCTGAGCATTTTTTAATAGCACAGCCGGGATGAGATCAAGTCCACATGCTTTTGAAGTGCCGAGGATTTTTATGATAGCATGCACCTGAGAAGGGGTGATATTCAGATCATCTAGCGTGACATTTTTCCACAAAGGAAAGTCAGGGAGGAGGTGGTTAGCAGGGTCCAGTGTGGAGTTTGAGGCAAACTGACTGGCAAGCATGTTAGCCTTCTTGATTGGGGAGCAAACAATCTCATGATTGTTGGATAGTGGGGGAATTGTTGATTGCCCATTATTCACTACACTGTTGTAGATTTTCCAGAAATCATGGGTTCCTAATTTTTGTGCTTCAATGCGTTTTTTGGTAGTTTCAGTAAATTCTCTCTTAGCTGCAGCTATTTCTTTCTTACATTTACTCTTAGCTTCTATATACTCCTGTCTGTTTGAATTAGACTTATGCTGGTTAAATCTGTGGTACACATGCTGCCTTTGTGCAATGGCAGTTTCACAAGTAGAAGTAAACCATTGGGGAAAGTGGAGCATACTATAAAATTTCTGCATGGGAACATGTGCTTCATTTACCGTTTTGAACCATTCACTTGTCTCATTTGCACACTGTTCAGCAGGAAGAGAAAAGATACTTCCCCATGGGGCATCCCAATCACCCTTGACACGAATCTTATAATTGTATAGCATATTCGCAGGTGCCATCATGACCATCTTGTCATTAGGTTTGACGTTTTATGAGTACACTGCTTCTTAGATCGTACAATGTGCTTTATTGTGCGATGAGACCTCTCAATTATTTCATTTCCAGAGTGTACATGGGCGCACCAAAATTGAATGTGCACGCCTCACATCTGTGTAAAGTCAGCAAATGTCTCACTGCAAAATGCTGTCTCATTATATGTGAGCGATTTGGTCGGTGCCCACCTTTCACAAAATATACTTTGCAACTGCTTAATGATGCTAGCAGAATCCTGTCGGTGCAACTGCCTTCAAATGGCAAAATGGCTAGGGCCACAGTCTATCAACGTCAAGTACAGCTGATTGCCGAAATGGCTTATATCCATACCAACCCTGCTCCAGGTTTCTGAGACATCAAGCCTACCTGGCTTCCAATGCACCGGGGCTGGATCTATGGATTTGCATTCATTACAATTTCCAACCACCGACTGCGCTTCAGTTTAAGTTATTAGTGAATTTGCTAAATTAACAAAGTACCATGTCCTTTTCATACCGGAATGTCCACTAGACCGATGAATTGTCTGTATCTGAGACACATGTTCATGATCAGTGGCCACAGCACACACAAGTTCTCCGGGTTCTCTCACTTTACGGATCTCATTTAACCACCACTGTGGTACTTGAATAAGTTGGTCAGCTTTGTTATCGTGAGACTTAACGAGCATACATCGATTGTTAGTGCATATTCCGAGGCCAAATCTCGGAGAAGTGACACCTAATTAACATTTTCGAGGTTGCTTTGGTGTGCACACTTGTCTGTCCAAACTAAGCGTCAGTTATCCACCGATATACACAGGCAGAATCCTCTGTTAATGTATGGTTTTGGCTTTCCACTGTAATTCAAGGTTGATGCCTCGCAGCACAGCATCAAGCTCAGCTAAATTTATGTGTTTGTCTTCATGCACTGCTCGGAGCCAGCTTCCGTCCTCTACCACAGAACTATTCCTTTCCACAACCACGCCTGTAGCAATGGAATTAACGTCCACCCACACTGTAACATTTTCTCCACAGACACACCAGGCATCTTTCACTAGATCATCCTGGGCTGCTCTCAAACAAATATCATCGATCATCCATGCTAGAATAGGGTCTCGCACTTCATCATCCCATCCATTTATATTTGCTCTTTGTTTTACAAACGCTGTGGGGACATGTAACCAGCCACACACCGGGAAATGACAAATCAGTTTCCTGCACACAGAAAATACAATTCGGCAAGTAAGTTTACCGGGCACTGCTGGAAGGTCGCTTCCACGCCACCATAACAAATTTCCATGCTCCTCGTAGACATGTAATTCCAATATGCATGAGCCCAGTCTCAGCTGTTGTGGGGTCTTGCTTTCTAGACCAAACTTCAAATGTTCCTTGACACGAGTCACAGACACATACTTTCATTTACAAAAATGTTGTCAATATATGAAGACATAGCTGCGTGTATAGTCTTATCCTGGCTGAGGGCGATATTAACAATGACCTGCATTATTAAAGATGCAAGGCAAGTAAGACAATATCTCTACTGTTTCGCACGGCCACAGAGATTTGTCAACATGTACTTGCTAATAGGCTCGGGATAAATCGAACACTGCAACGTTTGGTCCCTGTTGTTGCCATTCCCTCAATTTTTGTAAGCAAACATCTGCGTTGGCCGTATGAACGTCCACATACTTATTTAGCTCCCAATAATCCATAATAGGCCGCACTTTCTGTTTGTTCTCCTGCACAATAGCCATGAGGTGAATTAAACCTTTTGGGGGTCCAAGTTCGTCCTCAGGATATGGCAGCAGCGAACCATTATCACTCCACATCTGCAGTTCGTAATTATATTCCTCACAAATTGGTGTTGGGACTGGATACTCTGCAAGTCTATTTCTCAATGTAAGTGGAGGTTGGTCGCCAGCCCATTTCCACGATGTGGTCCACTTCCGAGTGTTCTGTTCATACTCTGCAGAGAAGTCAGGCTCAGTGATGGGAATAGCAGCAAAATTGGTCTTGCTGAAATGTGGAAAGGTCAACTCACCTTCACTAGACACAGCTACTCCTCCCAGTTGCTTGATTGTGTCCAGCCCAAGCAGTAAATCAAATCCCAGTAAGTATCCATCCACAACTAAGACGTCTATGCTAATGGTCCACGCTGCACCAAGGTTCACTTGCACCATTCCTATTCCACAGCAACTAAGTGTGCTTTCATCTGCTGTGAGCACCGGGGCACTTTCCTCGTCCATTCTTTGCAACACGACTTGTGGACCAGTGACTGTGTGCATCCAGTATCCACTAGAGCTGTACACGGTAGTTCATCGATGTGAACAGTGATAAACAGCAATGCGCCATTTACACCAGTTTGGGGGATGAGATTGGCGCTGAATTCTCGTCCCCTTGCTCGTTTCCCAGACAAAATCTAGCAATGTGGTCTCGCCACTTACATCTGTAACACGTGATAGTTTGTTGAGGTTTGACACTAACATCTCTTCCCATCGCACTATCCAGTAGATAATCGCAAAAACATTATGTTGCAAAAGCAGCTATGGTTAGTTGGGCTACACAGCAGGATTAACAATTATATAGCAATAGATGCTATTGAGAAAAAGGGCTAAATAAAAAGTTATCAATTATGTGGCAATAGCCGCTATGGTGAGATTAGCTAAACAGCAAGATTAACAATTATGTGGTAATTGTTGTTGAAAGTTAGCAGGAGGAAAGGAGAAAAAGAAAGGGAAAAACAGATCAAACAAACAGAGGTCGTACCGCGTGTGTGTCTGATGAGGTTGGGCGAAAGAGAGAGAAATCAAGATGGCGCCCATAGTTTTAAAAGGTGTGTTCTCGTGGAAGTCACGCAAAATCAAGCAAAATCACGTGGGAGACATGAATAAAAGGAGTTGACAGGTTAGGTCGGGGGAAAAAAGGCAGACAGACAAAGGTTGGTGACAGTGGTGATCTTGCAAAGACGAATTCTTTTTTTTATTTCTTTAATTTTGTTATCCTAAACCAGGAACACTTCAGTAATAAATGCTATTGTAAAAAGGGCTAAACAGCAGTGTTAAAATTCTGTTGCTGTAGTGGCTACAATTAGATGAGCTAAATAGCAGTGTTAACACTTATGTGGCAATAGCAGCTATTGTGAAAAGGGCTAAACAGAAGAGTAAACAATTATGTAGCAACAGCTGCTATGGTGATATGGGTTAACAGTTATGCAGCAATAGCGTTTATTTTGAAAAGGGCTAAACAGAAGAGTTAACAATTTTGTGGCAATAGCGGCTATTGTGAGACGGGCTAAACAGAATGGTTAACAATTATGTGGCAATAACGGCTATGTTGAGATGGGCTAAACAGCATGGTTAACAATTATGTGGCAATTGTAACTATTGCAAAACGAGCTAAACAGAAAAATTAACAATAGTGTGGCAATAGCTGCTATGGTTAGTAGGGCTAAACAGCAGGGTTAACAAGTATGTGGCAACAACGCTTATGGTGAGATAGGCAAACAGCAGGGTTACAATTATGCGGTAATGTTGGGCGTGGTAATTTGAGCTAAAAGGCAGGGTTAACAATTGTGTGGCAATAGTAGCTATTGTGAAAAGAGCTTCACAGAAGAGATTAAAATTATATGGCAATAGTGACTATAACGAAGTGGGCTAAACAGAAGAGTTTACAAATATGTGGCAATAGTGGCTATGGTGCAAAGTTTAAACAGAAGGGTTAACACCTTTTTTACAAGAGCGGTTGTTTTGAGATTGTAACCATCTTTATAAAATCTTGGAGACATGAAAATCTCACATTAAAAAAGTTGAGAATTTTAAAAATTTATAATTTAAAAAAAAAAGTGTTGAATATATAATTTTTCATTGATCTCTCAAGTTTGAAATATCACTTTTCGTTAGTCTGTCACGCTTAATTTTGAAGATATCATGTTCGTCGGTCAATCACACTTAAGTTGGAAATATAATTTTTCATTAGTCTGTCACGTTGTAGTAACAATTTTCGTTTGTCTGTAACACTTTTGTATGAAATAAATTTTACATTATAAAACTCATATGTTGAATGGACGCATGTTAAGAATCGCTCTTTTCTCATTTCATAATAATTTTTCTGTTTTGTATTTTTTAACTGCAGATTAGACCTGAAGTCATTCGAAAGTGACCCCGAGAAACACTTTCGATTCATCGAGTACTTTGGAACGCACTATTTCTCCGAACTTAATTTTGGCGGTACCTTACAGTATTATCTTGAAACGAATGAGTCTTATTACCAAGGGAAAATAAACAGAGAGGTGAGAACGGAAGCCACGGCCATTTTCTATAAGTTCCTGAAAGAGAGCGGAAATTACCAAGGCACGGTAAAAAGAATAGACAAAGAGTTCACAGTGAACACCAATGAGTTTGTCAGGTAAATGTTAATATTCTTTGTGTATCTTGGTATAAAAATCAATAACTAATATACATACGATTCTAAGTTTATTGTTATGCAGACTTGTGTTGTCTAGAAAAGTATTTTTGTGTAAAATATATGGCCGAAAATAAAACTTGGATGTCATATTTTCACCATTCTTTTATTGTACAATACATATATTTTGATCCATCTTTTACTGTACAATACATATATTTAGATTCATTTTTTATTGTACAATCCATATATTTTGATCCATCTTTTATTGTACAGTACATATATTTTGATCCATCTTTTATTGTACAATACATATATTTTGATCAATCTTTTAATGTATATTACATATATTTTGATACATCTTTTATTGTACATTACATATATTTTGATCCATCTTTTCCTGTACAATACTTATATTTTGATCCATCTTTTACTGTACAATACATATATTTTGATCCATCTTTTATTGTACAATACATATATTTTGATCAATCTTTTATTGTACAATACAAATATTTGTATCCATCTTTTACTGTACAATACATATATTTTGATCCATCTTTTATTGTACAATACATATATTTTGATCCATCTTTTATTGTACAATACATATATTTTGATCCATCTTTTAATGTACATTACATATATTTAGATACATCTTTTATTGTACATTACATATATTTTGATCCATCTTTTCCTGTACAATACATATATTTTGATCCATCTTTTACTGTACAATACATATATTTTGATCCATCTTTTATTGTACATTACATATATTTTGATCCATCTTTTACTGTACAATACATATATTTTGATCCATCTTTTAATGTACATTACATATATTTAGATACATCTTTTATTGTACATTACATATATATTGATTCATCTTTTATTGTACAATACATATATTTTGATCCATCTTTTATTGTACAATACATATATTTTGATCCATCTTTTATTGTACAATACATATATTTTGATCCATCTTTTATTGTACAATACATATATTTTGATCCATCTTTTATTGTACAATACATATATTTTGATCCATCTTTTATTGTACATTACATATATATTGATTCATCTTTTATTGTACAATACATATATTTTGATCCATCTTTTATTGTACAATACATATATTTTGATCCATCTTTTAATGTACATTACATATATTTAGATACATCTTTTATTGTACATTACATATATATTGATTCATCTTTTATTGTACAATACATATATTTTGATCCATCTTTTATTGTACAATACATATATTTTGATCCATCTTTTATTGTACAATACATATATTTTGATCCATCTTTTATTGTACAATACATATATTTTGATCCATCTTTTATTGTACATTACATATATTTTGATCCATCTTTTATTGTACAATACATATATTTTGATCCATCTTTTATTGTACAATACATATATTTTGATCCATCTTTTATTGTACAATACATATATTTTGATCCATCTTTTATTGTACATTACATATATTTTGATCCATCTTTTATTGTACAATACATATATTTTGATCCATCTTTTATTGTACAATACATATATTTTGATCCATCTTTTATTGTACATTACATATATTTTGATCCATCTTTTATTGTACAATACATATATTTTGATCCATCTTTTATTGTACAATACATATATTTTGATCCATCTTTTATTGTACAATACATATATATTGATTCATCTTTTATTGTACAATACATATATTTTGATCCATCTTTTATTGTACAATACATATATTTTGATCCATCTTTTATTGTACAATACATATATTTTGATCCATCTTTTATTGTACAATACATATATTTTGATCCATCTTTTATTGTACATTACATATATTTTGATCCATCTTTTATTGTACATTACATATATTTTGATCCATCTTTTCCTCTACAATACTTATATTTTGATCCATCTTTTATTGTACAATACATCTCATATTTTGAGCATTCTTTTATTGTACAATACATCTCATATTTTGATCCATCTTTTATTGTACAATACATATATTTTGATACATCTTTTATTGTACATTACATATATTTTGATCCATCTTTTCCTCTACAATACTTATATTTTGATCCATCTTTTACTGTACAATACATATATTTTGATCCATCTTTTATTGTACAATACATATATTTTGATCCATCATTTACTGTACAATACATATATTTTGATCCATCTTTTATTGTACAATACATATATTTTGATCCATCTTTTATTGTACAATACATATATTTTGATCCATCTTTTAATGTACAATACATCTCATATTTTGATCATTCTTTTATTGTACAATACATATATTTTGATACATCTTTTATTGTACAATACATATATTTTGATCCATCATCTATTGTACAATTCATATATTTTGATCCATCTTTTATTGTACAATACATATATTTTGATCCATCTTTTATTGTACAATACATATATTTTGATCCATCTTTTATTGTACAATACATATATATTGATTCATCTTTTATTGTACAATACATATATTTTGATCCATCTTTTATTGTACAATACATATATTTTGATCCATCTTTTATTGTACAATACATATATTTTGATCCATCTTTTATTGTACAATACATATATTTTGATCCATCTTTTATTGTACATTACATATATTTTGATCCATCTTTTATTGTACATTACATATATTTTGATCCATCTTTTCCTCTACAATACTTATATTTTGATCCATCTTTTATTGTACAATACATCTCATATTTTGAGCATTCTTTTATTGTACAATACATCTCATATTTTGATCCATCTTTTATTGTACAATACATATATTTTGATACATCTTTTATTGTACATTACATATATTTTGATCCATCTTTTCCTCTACAATACTTATATTTTGATCCATCTTTTACTGTACAATACATATATTTTGATCCATCTTTTATTGTACAATACATATATTTTGATCAATCTTTTATTGTACAATACAAATATTTGTATCCATCTTTTACTGTACAATACATATATTTTGATCCATCTTTTATTGTACAATACATATATTTTGATCCATCTTTTATTGTACAATACATATATTTTGATCCATCTTTTAATGTACATTACATATATTTAGATACATCTTTTATTGTACATTACATATATTTTGATCCATCTTTTCCTGTACAATACATATATTTTGATCCATCTTTTACTGTACAATACATATATTTTGATCCATCTTTTATTGTACATTACATATATTTTGATCCATCTTTTACTGTACAATACATATATTTTGATCCATCTTTTAATGTACATTACATATATTTAGATACATCTTTTATTGTACATTACATATATATTACTTCATCTTTTATTGTACAATACATATATTTTGATCCATCTTTTATTGTACAATACATATATTTTGATCCATCTTTTATTGTACAATACATATATTTTGATCCATCTTTTATTGTACAATACATATATTTTGATCCATCTTTTATTGTACAATACATATATTTTGATCCATCTTTTATTGTACATTACATATATATTGATTCATCTTTTATTGTACAATACATATATTTTGATCCATCTTTTATTGTACAATACATATATTTTGATCCATCTTTTAATGTACATTACATATATTTAGATACATCTTTTATTGTACATTACATATATATTGATTCATCTTTTATTGTACAATACATATATTTTGATCCATCTTTTATTGTACAATACATATATTTTGATCCATCTTTTATTGTACAATACATATATTTTGATCCATCTTTTATTGTACAATACATATATTTTGATCCATCTTTTATTGTACATTACATATATTTTGATCCATCTTTTATTGTACAATACATATATTTTGATCCATCTTTTATTGTACAATACATATATTTTGATCCATCTTTTATTGTACAATACATATATTTTGATCCATCTTTTATTGTACATTACATATATTTTGATCCATCTTTTATTGTACAATACATATATTTTGATCCATCTTTTATTGTACAATACATATATTTTGATCCATCTTTTATTGTACATTACATATATTTTGATCCATCTTTTATTGTACAATACATATATTTTGATCCATCTTTTATTGTACAATACATATATTTTGATCCATCTTTTATTGTACAATACATATATATTGATTCATCTTTTATTGTACAATACATATATTTTGATCCATCTTTTATTGTACAATACATATATTTTGATCCATCTTTTATTGTACAATACATATATTTTGATCCATCTTTTATTGTACAATACATATATTTTGATCCATCTTTTATTGTACATTACATATATTTTGATCCATCTTTTATTGTACATTACATATATTTTGATCCATCTTTTCCTCTACAATACTTATATTTTGATCCATCTTTTATTGTACAATACATCTCATATTTTGAGCATTCTTTTATTGTACAATACATCTCATATTTTGATCCATCTTTTATTGTACAATACATATATTTTGATACATCTTTTATTGTACATTACATATATTTTGATCCATCTTTTCCTCTACAATACTTATATTTTGATCCATCTTTTACTGTACAATACATATATTTTGATCCATCTTTTATTGTACAATACATATATTTTGATCCATCATTTACTGTACAATACATATATTTTGATCCATCTTTTATTGTACAATACATATATTTTGATCCATCTTTTATTGTACAATACATATATTTTGATCCATCTTTTAATGTACAATACATCTCATATTTTGATCATTCTTTTATTGTACAATACATATATTTTGATACATCTTTTATTGTACAATACATATATTTTGATCCATCATCTATTGTACAATTCATATATTTTGATCCATCTTTTATTGTACAATACATATATTTTGATCCATCTTTTATTGTACAATACATATATTTTGATCCATCTTTTATTGTACAATACATATATATTGATTCATCTTTTATTGTACAATACATATATTTTGATCCATCTTTTATTGTACAATACATATATTTTGATCCATCTTTTATTGTACAATACATATATTTTGATCCATCTTTTATTGTACAATACATATATTTTGATCCATCTTTTATTGTACATTACATATATTTTGATCCATCTTTTATTGTACAATACATATATTTTGATCCATCTTTTATTGTACAATACATATATTTTGATCCATCTTTTATTGTACAATACATATATATTGATTCATCTTTTATTGTACAATACATATATTTTGATCCATCTTTTATTGTACAATACATATATTTTGATCCATCTTTTATTGTACAATACATATATTTTGATCCATCTTTTATTGTACAATACATATATTTTGATCCATCTTTTATTGTACATTACATATATTTTGATCCATCTTTTATTGTACATTACATATATTTTGATCCATCTTTTCCTCTACAATACTTATATTTTGATCCATCTTTTATTGTACAATACATCTCATATTTTGAGCATTCTTTTATTGTACAATACATCTCATATTTTGATCCATCTTTTATTGTACAATACATATATTTTGATACATCTTTTATTGTACATTACATATATTTTGATCCATTTTTTCCTCTACAATACTTATATTTTGATCCATCTTTTACTGTACAATACATATATTTTGATCCATCTTTTATTGTACAATACATATATTTTGATCCATCATTTACTGTACAATACATATATTTTGATCCATCTTTTATTGTACAATACATATATTTTGATCCATCTTTTATTGTACAATACATATATTTTGATCCATCTTTTAATGTACAATACATCTCATATTTTGATCATTCTTTTATTGTACAATACATATATTTTGATACATCTTTTATTGTACAATACATATATTTTGATCCATCATCTATTGTACAATACATATATTTTGATCCATCTTTTATTGTACATTACATATATATTGATTCATCTTTTATTGTACAATACATATATTTTGATCCATCTTTTATTGTACAATACATATATTTTGATCCATCTTTTAATGTACATTACATATATTTAGATACATCTTTTATTGTACATTACATATATATTGATTCATCTTTTATTGTACAATACATATATTTTGATCCATCTTTTATTGTACAATACATATATTTTGATCCATCTTTTATTGTACAATACATATATTTTGATCCATCTTTTATTGTACAATACATATATTTTGATCCATCTTTTATTGTACATTACATATATTTTGATCCATCTTTTATTGTACAATACATATATTTTGATCCATCTTTTATTGTACAATACATATATTTTGATCCATCTTTTATTGTACAATACATATATTTTGATCCATCTTTTATTGTACATTACATATATTTTGATCCATCTTTTATTGTACAATACGTATATTTTGATCCATCTTTTATTGTACAATACATATATTTTGATCCATCTTTTATTGTACATTACATATATTTTGATCCATCTTTTATTGTACAATACATATATTTTGATCCATCTTTTATTGTACAATACATATATTTTGATCCATCTTTTATTGTACAATACATATATATTGATTCATCTTTTATTGTACAATACATATATTTTGATCCATCTTTTATTGTACAATACATATATTTTGATCCATCTTTTATTGTACAATACATATATTTTGATCCATCTTTTATTGTACAATACATATATTTTGATCCATCTTTTATTGTACATTACATATATTTTGATCCATCTTTTATTGTACATTACATATATTTTGATCCATCTTTTCCTCTACAATACTTATATTTTGATCCATCTTTTATTGTACAATACATCTCATATTTTGAGCATTCTTTTATTGTACAATACATCTCATATTTTGATCCATCTTTTATTGTACAATACATATATTTTGATACATCTTTTATTGTACATTACATATATTTTGATCCATCTTTTCCTCTACAATACTTATATTTTGATCCATCTTTTACTGTACAATACATATATTTTGATCCATCTTTTATTGTACAATACATATATTTTGATCCATCATTTACTGTACAATACATATATTTTGATCCATCTTTTATTGTACAATACATATATTTTGATCCATCTTTTATTGTACAATACATATATTTTGATCCATCTTTTAATGTACAATACATCTCATATTTTGATCATTCTTTTATTGTACAATACATATATTTTGATACATCTTTTATTGTACAATACATATATTTTGATCCATCATCTATTGTACAATTCATATATTTTGATCCATCTTTTATTGTACAATACATATATTTTGATCCATCTTTTATTGTACAATACATATATTTTGATCCATCTTTTATTGTACAATACATATATATTGATTCATCTTTTATTGTACAATACATATATTTTGATCCATCTTTTATTGTACAATACATATATTTTGATCCATCTTTTATTGTACAATACATATATTTTGATCCATCTTTTATTGTACAATACATATATTTTGATCCATCTTTTATTGTACATTACATATATTTTGATCCATCTTTTATTGTACAATACATATATTTTGATCCATCTTTTATTGTACAATACATATATTTTGATCCATCTTTTATTGTACAATACATATATATTGATTCATCTTTTATTGTACAATACATATATTTTGATCCATCTTTTATTGTACAATACATATATTTTGATCCATCTTTTATTGTACAATACATATATTTTGATCCATCTTTTATTGTACAATACATATATTTTGATCCATCTTTTATTGTACATTACATATATTTTGATCCATCTTTTATTGTACATTACATATATTTTGATCCATCTTTTCCTCTACAATACTTATATTTTGATCCATCTTTTATTGTACAATACATCTCATATTTTGAGCATTCTTTTATTGTACAATACATCTCATATTTTGATCCATCTTTTATTGTACAATACATATATTTTGATACATCTTTTATTGTACATTACATATATTTTGATCCATCTTTTCCTCTACAATACTTATATTTTGATCCATCTTTTACTGTACAATACATATATTTTGATCCATCTTTTATTGTACAATACATATATTTTGATCCATCATTTACTGTACAATACATATATTTTGATCCATCTTTTATTGTACAATACATATATTTTGATCCATCTTTTATTGTACAATACATATATTTTGATCCATCTTTTAATGTACAATACATCTCATATTTTGATCATTCTTTTATTGTACAATAAATATATTTTGATACATCTTTTATTGTACAATACATATATTTTGATCCATCATCTATTGTACAATTCATATATTTTGATCCATCTTTTATTGTACAATACATATATTTTGATCCATCTTTTATTGTACAATACATATATTTTGATCCATCTTTTATTGTAAAATACATATATTTTGATCCATCTTTTATTGTACAATACATATATTTTGATCCATCTTTTATTGCACAATACATATATTTTGATCCATCTTTTAATGTACAATACATATATTTTGATCCATCTTTTATTGCACAATACATATATTTTGATCCATCTTTTATTGTACAATACATATATTTTGATCCATCTTTTATTGCACAATACATATATTTTGATCCATCTTTTAATGTACAATACATATATTTTGATCCATCTTTTATTGCACAATACATATATTTTGATCCATCTTTTATTGTACAATACATATATTTTGATCCATCTTTTATTGCACAATACATATATTTTGATCCATCTTTTATTGTACAATACATATATTTTGATCCATCTTTTATTGCACAATACATATATTTTGATCCATCTTTTATTGTACAATACATATATTTTGATCCATCTTTTATTGTACAATACATATATTTTGATCCATCTTTTATTGTACAATACATATATTTTGATCCATCTTTTATTGCACAATACATATATTTTGATCCATCTTTTAATGTACAATACATATATTTTGATCCATCTTTTATTGCACAATACATATATTTTGATCCATCTTTTATTGCACAATACATATATTTTGATCCATCTTTTATTGCACAATACATATATTTTGATTCATCTTTTATTGTACAATACATATATTTTGATCCATCTTTTATTGCACAATACATATATTTTGATCCATCTTTTAATGTACAATACATATATTTTGATCCATCTTTTATTGCACAATACATATATATTGATTCATCTTTTATTGTACACTATATGTCATATTTTGATCGATCTTTTATTGTACAACACATGTCATATTTTGATCGATCTGTTTCATATTCATTGAAGTTTAATTATGTAATATTTTGACTTATCTTTTATTGCATAATACGATAAATGACCAAAATATGATACATATTGTACCATATGTGTCTCCCAGCTGTGCTATTAAAAAAGTGCTTAGCCGAAGTAGCTCCAGTTCTCTCCAAACTCTACAACAAATGCCTTGATGAATCTTGCTTTCTGGGCTGTTGGAAAACTGCTTCTGTGGTACCAGTATTCCAGAATTCTGGCGAAAGGACTGACCCATCAAATTATCGCTCTATTAGTCTCCTCCCATTTTCGCCAAAATATTTAAGACCATAATTAACCATGCTCTAGTCCATCACCTTACAGATGCTAAACTTCTGACAAACAATATGGATTTAGACAAGTGCGTTCCACAGCAAACATTCTCACGTTAATCCCTGAACGTATATACTATTCACTGGACAAAGCGAGGGAGGGCAGAGTGGTAGCTCTAGATATATCTAAGGCTTTTGACAGGGTATGGCATGAGGGTCTCCTCAGGAAAATTAGATCATACGGTATCACTGGTAGAATACTTAACCTAATTAAATCCTTCTTAGAGAAGAGAAAAATCCAGGTTTTCCTCGACGGTCATACATCTAAACAATATGATATAAATGCGGGAGTGCCTCAGGGGTCTATCCTTGGACCTCTGTTGTTCCTAATATTCATTAATGACCTCCCCAACAAAATTGCCTCTGAGATGGGTATATATGCTGATGACACCACACTCTATAACAGGCACGACAGGAAAACAAATGAACACATATCTAAAGAAATGGCAAAAACACTTGAAGATGACCTCCAATCTGTAGTGGAATGGGGACAAAAATAGATGGTCACATTTAATGCTGCCAAGACTAAACTGGTTTCCTTCAATAATTAAAAGAAACCTCTCCCACCAATAGCAATGGCCAGTAACTCTTTATATGAGAGTACATCTTTTAAACTGCTTGGCCTAACGTTCACAGGAAACATGAGTTGGAACAATTACATTGAAAGCATTGCCAGGGCTGCTGCGAAAAAGGTAGGCTCTCTCTACCGTGCTAGAAAACTATTAACACCCGAAAGTATCCTGTACTTCTATAAGGTCGCCATTCGCCCGTGTATGGAGTATTGCTGTCACATTTGGGCTGGTGCATCTGCTACTAGTCTCTCGCTCCTAGACAAGGTTCAAAAGAGAATCGCCAATCTGATAGGCTCTGAACTGGCATCTAAGCTTCAGCCTCTATCCCATCGACGAAATATTGCATCCCTCTGCCTGTTCTACAAGTATTTTAATGGTGAATGCTCTGGAGAACTGCAGACACTTGTGCCCCCACGACATAGACACCCTCAACAAACCCGACAGGCAGCTAAATCCCACCCCCATACAGTAGAGATCCCCAGATGTAAAAGGTCTTTCTACTCCAGTAGTTTCTTCCCAAAAACCGCTAGACTCTGGAATTCCATTCCAGGTCCCTGCTTCCCGAACTATATGCATGTCAGTACATGCAGAAGTTCAAGTGTAACATGAACCGACATCTTGCTGCCCAAATCCCAACATAGTGCCCCAGTAGTTGTTGCTCCTGATAGTAGCCCCTACACGAAAGTGGCAATGTGCCTTGTTTGGGGTGAAAATGTAATAAAATAAAAAATAATAAAATAAATATTACATAAAAGAATGATCAAAATGTAATGTACAATTAAAAAGTAATCTATATATTACATGGATTGGACAATAAAAGAGATGTCAAAATATGACATGTATTGTACAATAAAAAACTTTAATGAATATTTAATTGATATGATATCAGGACTATTCAGGGGCGATTTAACTCTCCAGAAACAGCTTGCGATTGTCAATCCCCCTACAGAAAAAATCATGACTAAGAACTGCATATGAGATCCCATCTAAATGTGTAAAACTATACAAAGGTGAGTCATATTGTCCACTAAAATTGCGGTAAATCTGTTCCATCGTTAAGATGCAGTGAATTAAGTATTGTGGTATACCTTTAGATGAACAGGTAGTGATTAAAAGGGATTAGTATTTAATATAAAAATTAGCCTAAATTTTCCGATATCAATACAACTGTACATTTTGCCCTTTTTACGAGTAAAACGTCTAGTATATATATATATATATATATATATATATATATATATATATATATATATATATATATATATATTGAATTGTAAGCCATATTTAATTTCAAAAGAGTTTCCGATGGGTAGCTATTCTATACAAGTCCTGCAGATGAATAATTTTCAGTGGGTAGCTTTTTTTTTTATTACATTTTCACCCCAAACAAGGCACATTGTCACTTTGGTGTAGGGGGCTACTATCAGGGGCAACAACTACTGGGGCATTATGTTGGGATTTGGGCAGCAAGATGTCTGTTCACGTTGCACTTAAACTTCTGCACGTCAGTATAGTTGGGGAAGCAGGGACCTGGAATGGAATTCCAAAGTCTAGCGGTTCTGGGGAAGAAACTACTGGAGTAGAAAGATCTTTTACATCTAGAGATCTCTACAGTGTGGGGGTGGGATTTTGCAGCCTGTCGTTCGGTGGGATTTTGCAGTCTGCTGTTCTGTAGTTTAAAATTTTGCAAAAGATGCTTCTCGTGTTTACACAGAAAAAGATGCTTCTCGTGTTTACACAGAAACAAAATATGTGCTAGAATGTTAAAAGATTAAGTTTTTATGGAGCAATTCTGGTTTCTGATAAGTTGCTAGCAGAACGTGGTTCACTTTGATTCGTTTGATTTTATTAGCAGCATTTATAAAGAAAATCACCCAAATTTCAGTGATTATATTCCCATAATTATATATTGAAACATCTGGCATCAATTGAAATGGATGGCTCTCGTCTTGGGGAGGCTCCATGTTTTGACAAGTTTCTGGGATTGACCTTTACTCCTGATCTGAAATGGAACACGTACATCAAGTCTGTTGCCAAGGTAGCTGGAAAAATGGTGGGATCCTTCTACTGCTCCAGAAGATATCTCACTGCTGATGCAATTCTCTGTCTATATAAAAGCCAAGTAAATCCAAGGATGGAATACTGCTGGCACATCTGGGCAGGAGCTGCTAAAAACAGCCTATCCTGCCTTGACAGAGTACAAAATAGACTTCGTGGTTTGGTGGGGGTTGCCCTTTTCTCTTCCCTGCAACCTCTCTCCCACAGAAGAAACGTTGCGAGCCTGTCTTTGTTTTATCGTTATTTCCATGGCAAGTGCTCGTCTGAGCTCCAATCTCTGCCCCCCCCCCTCGCCAATATTTCAGGAAAAACACCCGTCCAACTGAAACCACTGTCAATAATTTCCCCCACTCTTTATCTGTGCCTAAATCAAAACGTAAATTCCATGAACATAGCTTTTTTCTTAGAAGTGCACACCTGTGGAACTCTCTTCCGTTTGCCTGTTTCCCACCTGACTGCAACTTGGATGTCTTAAAGTCCAACATAAACAAATTCCTGATAAATCGCCCCCTTAAGTAAGACACTTTATCAAATCTCGATTACTAACGATTGCTATATATTATCCCATTGATTACTGTACACGCAATAACCCTTATCCCCGAGTAACTTCCGGGTCTTGATAAATGGTGACTAACATGTAAAAATAAATATGTAGATAATTTGCTTATTATTTAGGTATTTAACAAAAACAGCAAAAAAACTAGGACACAGTCCACCTTCAAAATTAAAGGGCAGAGATATGATAATATGATAATTACAACACACACACACACACACATATATATATTTACTATAATAATTTATTATTTACTATAATAATTATTAAATACCTACAAATACTAGTGTTTCATCCTTTCAGGAATTATCAGTGCAGGGTGTCAGGATTAAAACCAGTTCATAGATTAAAACCCGGCGATAGAAGCCATCCCTAGCTTCATTAGCAAAGACCTAATCTATTCAGTTACCGTTAACCGCAAGAAATGCTGTTGAATTTAAACATTTGTTTTTTAATACGTTTTAACGTCTGTCAGAGTGATCTAATCATTATATGATGATTTGTGCATAAGAGCTAAATTATGTTATATTATATTATATATATATATATATATATATATATATATATATATATATATAGCTTAATTTATTTAATATTGGAATACAGGCTGTATTCCATTATTAAATAAATGACCCATTCTATATCTACCAATATATAGTTTTGTGTGTTCATTTCATACTCTTGTTGTCCTACTATATATATATATATATATATATATATATATATATATATATATATATATATATATATATATATATATATATATATATATTCTAATTTATTTATTATGTATATGTGTTCTAATTTGATTATTTTTAGGTATTATGGAGGCGATACCAACCTTTCGGTTGTAGGTGGAATAAACCAATGGCTACCAACTATAAATAAGAACCCATGGACTTTTGGTGGCCAACTTAAACCTATTAGTGAACTCATTGAAGATAAGTCAAAGAGAGAGTCTATGGAAAAGGCTGTTCAAATCTATATCGATAAGGCCTATATCGATTCCCTGGTGAATCTCTTAAATTGGGCCATTAAAAAATATCCAAGTTTTGATAAACAGATTTCTTCTTATAAAGGTCAAGTGAAAGCCCTGAATACAAGTGACCATAATGCTGTTATAGAACTTGGAAATTTTTTGGAAGATAAATTTAAAGTACCATCGTGGTTTCTGGATAATGTAAAACTGTGTTTTAAGTGGAAAGTTGTTCCAGACAGAGGGCAATGTGGGCTAAATGATAGACGACAACTTTGTGCAAATATTGGATCAATGACAAGTTACTTCAGGGACAGTACGAAAACACCTGGAGAGGGTTGCATTTGGCAATGGGGAATCCAGAAACCGAGTTATCTAAATCAAAGCTTGTTCCACAAGATTGAGATCTGCCAACGTTGGTGGCCTGATGGAGATATAGGTCAATGTGGTGGTGGTGTTGGTGGAGCTGCCAGAACCCTTTGTGCATCTGTCAATGAATTTACACCGGAATACAGAGATTATACTGATCAGCGTGGTGGTGGCTGTAAGATGCAGTGGCGTCTGATGGTTTCTGATACCGCTCCAATTTGGTTTCATAACTTGAAACTATGTTTCGCATGGTATCCTGATGGAGACGGGGGGCAGTGTGGAGTAGGAAAGCAGAAACTGTTGTGTGCCATAATCAACAGTTGGACAGCTGTCTACCGAGATGATACTCATAATAGAATGGGTAGCTGCCACATGAGCTGGGGAATATATACAAGCTAAAACTTTAATGCATTTGAAAATAAATAAAATCTTATTAAGTTTTAAAAAGTTTGGATTTTTTTTTGTTTTGTTATTTACAACTTTGATTTATAAAAATATTAGTAGAATGACAGTTCCTCTAAAGAATTAGAAATAATTTTAATTTTTTAGAAAGGAGGGATAGTTTTTGTTTTCGTAAAACCATTCTCCCAAGTATTGATTCTTCATTTTGCGCATCTAGGTTTAAGGGTAGTCAAATATCCGGTTTGCATCAACTCCATAATATACTCGGATAGCCAAGACCGTATGGGTGCATTATAGACTAAAGAAAACCTGGATTTTTATTTCAAGGGAATCACCAATATCAGAGCCCGATGGCGACTCGAGGATAAGAGTTAATGAATGTAAAGAAGTCATTTAGTGTAGATTGGGTAGAATTTGGATCAACACGAACTTGTTTGCATTGGACTTGAAGGCTAAAATATTGTAATCGGTAGAGAAGCTGGCCAGTCGAACAATGTTCCACAGGAAAGCAGTTCTTTTTTTTTTTTGCTCATGTTTACCCCTTACGAAGCATATCGCCACTTGGACATAAGGGGCTACTATTTTGGGTCATGTCTAGGAGAGATTAACAAGATATTTGTTTATGTTACATTTAACTCATGTATATCAGTACAGCCAGGGAAGGAGGCAGCAGGAAGGGAATTCCAAAATCTAGTAGTTCGAGGGAAGAAACTATTAGAATAGGAAACCTTCTGGCATTTAGGGACCTCAACAATGAAGGGGTGAGATCTTATTGCTAAGTGGGTTTGTCGGGGATATGTACGTCGAGGAGGTACAAGTGAAACAAGTTCATTATAGCACATTCCATTAAAATATTTGTAAAACAGGCACAGAGATGAAACATTGCGGCGATGGGACAGGGGCTAAAGCTTAGTTGATAAAGTGGGACCTATTAGATTGATAACTCTTTTGTGGACCCTATCTATCTTAGAAAGAATCTTTGTTCATGGAATTTGCATTTTGATTAAGGCACAAATAGAGAGTTAGTGAAAATGATTGTAGTGGTTGCAGCTAGTGGAGTGTATTTTGTGAACGTTTGGGGCCTAGATGAGTACTTGACAGGAAAACAACAGTAGAGCAGAGACAGGTAAGAAAGTGGTCGCAGGAAAGGGAAAATGGCATCAAATACTAGATTTTGAAGTCTGTTTTTAACTCTATCAAGCCATGACAAGGCAAGCTGAGAAGATCCTATCTAGATGTGTCAAGAGTACTCCATTTTAGGACGTATTAAGCTCTTATACAGATAGAGGATTGCATCTGCAGTGAGATATCTACTGGAACGATAAAATGATGTAACTATTTTTCCAAATATCTTGGCAACAGATTTGATGTACTTGAAAGATTTAGTTCATTAGAATTGATTCAACTGCATGTCGACTTTTGTTGCTGTTTTTTTTTTAATGCCACCATGCCAGTGTCCAATTAACAGTTGTTTACATTAGATTTGAAGACAATTTTCTTGTAGTCATATATGTAGCCTGCTATATATCAACTCCTTAGTCTAAAGGAGGTGTTCCTATCGTTTTATCGTTTATTTCTCGGGAACGATGGAACAGATTTTCATACAGAGTATATATATATATATATATATATATATATATATATATATATATATATATATATATATATATAGAGAGAGAGAGAGAGAGAGAGAGAGAGAGAGAGAAAGAGAGAGAGAGAGAGAGAGAATGGGTGAGAGATTAATAATTGTGAAATTATTTATCAAGGGTTACATAAAAAGAAACAGAGCAAAATCAAATTTATATGTACGATCGTTTCGTGGACGATATCCTTTTATTCATTCAATATTTGCAAATATTTATGGATGTTGTCTTCTCATAGGGAAGGGAAGGGAGGGAAGACACTAAATTTTAACCAAATTATTAATGTAAATATAGTTTTATTGACAATTTGGCAATTATTAATCTCTCACTGTTTCCATTTATATAGCTCTAAGTAATTGCACCTATTGAGCTTATCATAACTGAAATACTCTGAGCACAGCACCTTTAAATATATTTTACTGAGACTTTGCTCGTTTAGACCCTGTCTGTCTGTAAATCTGTTTCATCGTTAATGAAGTTGTTTTCGATTCACAGGTAGTTATTAGAAAGGGATTAAGAGGATCAGCATTTAATATAAAAATTAGTCTAAGTTTTATTAAATACTAGCGGGGGGTACCCGGCGTTGCCCGGGTGTTTAGAGGTGTGTGTGCTCGGGCGGGGGGGGGGTAATCAAAACATAAGAATAAGCAAAGTAAATATTTTTAAATATTAAATATTAAATTATTAAATACAACTACTATTTGCCCGTTGTCAAGAGAAAAACATCCATATATATATATGCATATGTATATGTACGTATATATATATAGTGTATATATATATATATATATATATATATATATATATATATATATATATATATTATTATTATGATTATTCTTTATGTAAATACAGTCATATCATGCTACGATGTGCAGACCGTTTCAATCATATTTGATCAATCCAGGCAAGAAGAGTTAAAATACAATAATTAAAAAGGTTCCAAACCATATTAAAATTTTGACGAGAGAAAATATGCAATGACTGGCGTGGAGCAAGGTTAAAGTCCTTATGGATTTAAATTAATTACAAAAATCAAATTTCCCTTAAAGAAGAGGGGGTTAAAAGGATACTTTAGGGAAAAGGTAAAGGGCGAGTGATAAGATGTGAGGGGTAATATATATATATATATATATATTGTGTACAGAAAGTTGTTAGTTGAGACAGATCATTGGTACCGTCGGTTTCAAGCCCGATAATAAGGCCCGTTTAAGGTATCCTTATCAAGCTCTCTTCAGCCAATATTCGTCTGAGACGTGGTGGAAACCAGACTGTTGTTGGACAGCAGTCTATCGATATAACACTGACCATAGAATACAATCGAACATTGATTAAGATTGTCGGACTGACTTCCTCATCTTGGTTGTTATTGTCACAACGTTTCGGCCGTTTTGCACTTCGTCAGGTGTTTTGTATCGAACTGGGAAACGGTTTGTTAGGAGTCTCGAACCCAATCCTTTATTATTATTACGGAGGTACCGTGTTCGGACTCCAGCTAGACTTTGGGACATAGTTGCTGATTCTCTGTTTTGAATGTTACTTTTTCACTGCCTTCATTCAGAATTGAACTCAACACTGTAAACTTTGATACAACGTTTAGGACCACTCGGCCACTAGGACAATTCTTATTTGGTTTTTGTTAATGTTAAACCTATGTTGTTATTCAAGGTTTTCTCTCTCTATCAGAGGTGTCCAAATTGCATTCAGCTCTATGCTTGGTTTTCTCAGTAGGTTGTTATGTCCGAGCATGTGAGCTGTTTCTTTAAGTTTTCTCACTTTCCAGTGGGTCTCTCTGTTTATTATTTTTACTTCATCCCATAGGGGGCGATGGTCCCCCCCTCTCCATCCAGTCATGGTAAGCTATACCCGATTTTTCCGTCTCCCCTTTAGTTACCGCTTTTCGGTGTTCTTCCACCCTTACTTTAAGGGGGGCGGCATGTTTCACCCTTGTAAACCTTTCTGCAACTGCATGGGATGGAGTATATGCAGTTTTTGGTCATGTTCTCCTCCATGCGAGGCTTCACTCGTACCAGATGTCGTCTGAGTGTTGACTCGCTCTTGAATACCGTCCTGATGTTGTAGGGGGCACATATTCTCTGAATCTTTTCGGAGAGGCCTCGTATGTATGGTAGGCAGACTGTTAGAGGTTTTTGGGTTTTATTCTCCTCTCTTATACTATTAACACGTCTGGTGAATAGTATGCTATCGGGTTAGTTGTTACGACGGAGGGTATTCTTCAACCTGACCATTTCTTGGTGGTATGTAATGGTGTCGCTACTTATTGTCTCTGCTCGATGTTGTAAGAAGCGTGCGATTCCATGTTTGATACTGTATGGGTGATGGGAGTTGAAGTTTAGGTATTGTCCAGTGAAGGTAGGCTTGTGATATATGGATGTCTTAAACCCATGCTCAGTGCGTGATATGAGTATATCAAGGAAGGCCAGTTGGTTATCTTTTTTTTCTTTCTCCATTGTGAACTGTATCGATGGTCTTATTGAGTTCACATGGTTTAGGAGTGCCTGGATGTCTTCCTGATGGGGCCAGAGTATGAAGGTGTCATCAACGTATCTTAGCCACATGGTGGGCTTTAAGGGAGCTGAACCTAAGGCCATGTCTTCGAAGTATTCCATGTATATGTTCGCCATCACTGGTGATAATGGCGAGCCTATAGCTAATCCCTCCTCTTGTCGATATAGGTCAGTACCCATTCTGAAGTAGGTTGTTTCTATGCAGAATGTCAGCATTTCCATTAAGTTTGGCAATGGTACACATGTGCGCTCTTCTATGGAGAGGTCCGCAGCTAGTTTGTCTTGAATTACTGCTAGTGCCTCACTAATTGGGACTTTAGTGAACAGGCTAACCACATCTAGGCTTACCATTTGGTTTGTACTAATGGGTGCTCCCTTGATCAGTTCCGTGAAGTGGGCAGAATTCTTTACATGTGTTGCTGACTTGCCTGCTAATGGGTTTATTATATCCACAAGGTACCTGCTCAGTGGGTGGCATGCTGAGCCTTGGCAGCTCACTATGGGTCTGAGTGGAATACCGTCTTTGTGTATCTTGGGGAGACCGTACATATGTGGTAGCTTACTGTAATGCTGGACCAGCGGTCTATATCTCATCGGAGCGATGTGTTCCTTGTTTTTGGTAAGGATTTGTAACAGCTTTCTTTCGGTTTTCAAAGTTGGGTCCTTCTTTATTTTACCATAGCTACCATCTGCGATTAGGCCTGCCATTTTTTAGTGGTCTTAGACGTTGTATCAAAGTTTACAGTTACCCAAAGGTGCTGAGTTTAATCCTGAACGAAGGCAGTGAAAAAGTAACATTCAAAACAGAGAATCAGCAACTATGTCCCAAAGCCTAGCTGGTGTTCAAACACGGTACCCCCGTAATAATAATAAAGGGTTGGGTTCGAGACTCCTAACAAACGGTTTCCCAGTTCGATACAAAACACCTGACGAAGGCCGGAGGGCAAAACGGCCGAAACGTTGTGACAATAACAACCAAGATGAGGAAGTCAGTCTGACAATCTCAATCAATGAAAACACCTCATCTCAAAAATACAGACAATTACTACAATCGAACATGTTAACGCATTTAAAAAAAAACTGTGTAGTCGTAACAAGAATGACGCCATGTAAACTATCCATCTTCTGTATTTATTTAACCTCCGATTGTATTTTCTTATTATTTATAATTCAAATAAGTATTGACATGCTGTAAAGCAGTCAAACTAAACAAATTAAAAATATCAAATGGCCTTGTGTCGAAAACTAGGTTGATTCAAATGTTGAATGATGTAAAAAAAAAAAAAACAGTCATATAAGATGAGGAATAAACAGCTGTTTCTGTGGATGAGTAATGCATCAGGAGTAATATCCTAAATTATTTTTATGATGAATAAGAATTTTTTTTTTTTTTTTAAATGGAGGTCACCACTTATCAAGGCCTGGAAGCTACTCGGGGATAAGGGTTATTGCATGTACATTAATCAATAGGATAGTATCATAGTAATCATTAGTATTGGAGATTTGATAGAGTATCTTACTTAAGGGGGGCGGTTTGTCAGGAATTTGTTTATGTTGAACTTGAAGACATCCAAATTGTAGTCAGGTGGGAAACAGGCGAACGGAAGAGAGTTCCACGGGTGTGCAGTTCTAAGAAAGAAGCATTGTTCATGGAATCTACGTTTGGATTTAGGCACAGATAAAGAGTGGGGGAAAATTAATGACAGTAGTTTCAGCTAGACGGGTGTTTTTGTAAAGATTGGCGAGGGGGGAGCATAGATTGGAGCTCAGACGAGCACTTTCCATGGAAATAGCGATAAACCAAAGGATATCAGGAAAGTAAATTCTGAATTGTTGCAATCGTTTGCGTGTAAAAATAAGAAATGAGGGAATTCGAGAAAACAACACCAGAATGTGAAAAGCAAGAAGACAAATCCATCTGACCAGCCTCTGACACTCACTGCCTCCTCGCCATCTTTAATCGGTTTTTAACCTAAAATATCTGATGAAGAAATCAATAAAGATATTTACTCTGTAACCATATAAATAAATAAATAAAGTAACCATATAAATAAATAAATAAAGTAACCATATAAATAAATAAAATAAAGTAACCATATAAATAAATAAAATAAAGTCTTATGCTTTATAAAGTTTTCACTGTTTTTATGTTTTATTTTTTCATTATTTACAAATTTGATTTCTAACAAAATTAGCAGAATACCACTTCACCAAGATGGTTATTAGCAATATATATATGTTTTTTTTTGATCGAAAGGATAGTGTCTGTTGTCATAAAACTATTCTCCCAAGCATTTACTCTTCCTTTCTGCGTCTACGTTTAAGGGCAGTGAACTATCTGGTTTGCATCAGCTCCATAATATACCTGCATATCCCATAGGAGTACATTATAGACCAAAGATGGCCTGGGTTTTTTTATTACAAGGGAATCACCACCTATCAAAGTTCAAATGCGACTCAGGGAAAAGGGTTAATGAATGTAATGTGGTTGTTTGGTAATCGTTAATCGTATAGATTGTGTAGAATTTGGATTATTTAAAAGGACGGCTCAACAAGAATTTGTTTACATTAGACTTGAAGGCTATCATATTGTAATCAGCTGGGAAGTAGGCTAATAGAACAATGTTCTACAGGCAGTTTTAGGATAGATGCTTTGTTCATGGAATCTGCGTTGAGATTACAGCACAAATAGAGAGTGGGGGAAATTCTTGATAGTAGTTGTAGCTAGTTGAGTGTTTTTTTGTGAAAGTTTGGCAGGATTGGAGCCATACGAGAGTAAGAAAACAACCGCACAATGAATAGAATATTTCTTAAGAGAAATGAATTATCAAAAAGGATGGCTCAATAATTATTTGTTTACATTAGACTTGGATACAACCTTATTGTAATCGGTTGTGAAGAAGCTTTATGGTATTTTGTTCCACAAATGAGATACTCTAAGAAAGAAACTTTGCACATGGAACTTGTACTTGGGCTTTTGATACACAGAGAAAGAAAGGAAAATTCTCTGTTGTAATTAAACCAGGGTGTGGCACAATGAATTACGGCTCTTTTCGAGGGAGCTCTCAAGCTCTACACATTTTGGACCCTTGTGGGGAGACACATAAATTTAAGAAGACGCAGATATCAAAATGTCGGCACATATCAATTGGGGCTCAGATTAACAGTCGACAGCTGCCAATACGACATTTTTATGCAACCGAGTGCAAAAGGGACAAAGATCAAACCTGATTTTTGTCATCAGTATTTGTTAATAAGGGGTCAAAGTTCAAAGGATTTGACCTTTGCGGTCTCTAGCAAACTATTAAGCCTGTTTTGCATCTAAACATTTGAAATTTTACATAAAGTGTATACAGACATAGAGACACCTTTTTAATCGTTTTTTTTTTTACTGAAAATTTAGCTTCCAAGGGGTCAAAGTTCAAAAGATTTGACCTTTTCAGTCTCTAGCAAACTACTCAGCCAATTTTGGGTCTAAACATTAAAAATTTTAAATAAAGGGTATTCAGATATGCAGCTTTTTAATCAGTTTTTTGTGCGAAAATTTAGCTGGCAAGAGGTCAAAGTTTACAGATTTGACCTTTGCATATTCTACCAAACTCCTTCGCCAATTTTGGGTCTAAACACTTGAAATTTTAGATGTAGGTTACTTGGACATGAGTCAAACATTTTAATTTAATTTGAGCCCAAAACAATAAATGTTAAGGAGTCAAAATTGGGGTCAAAGTTTTAAAAAATTGACGTCTGCGGTCTGTACTTACTTTACTCTATGGTAGTTAAGGAAGCCTAATATATAGAAAGGCATTACCGTACATATTCACACTTTTTAATATATACATATGCACATAACATTATGAACAGTACATAGGGCCCAAGCAAAGCCGGGCGGAACTGCTAGTATAAGAAAATAAAAGTAAACACACAAAAGAAATGGTGGGATTAGATTTACAAATAACGGTTACACAGAGATAAATGTACTTAACTTGGGTACCTATGAACGACCCATGTGTGTCTAGCTAACAGACCAGTATCTGCACGTGGAATGAATTTGGGGTGCAAAGATTACCATTAATTTGAGAGGGTATTTAATTGTTTCCCCACTGAGCAAATTAGGCACAAGGCGGTTTTTTAATGTGGAGAGTGAAAGGGAAATGGGGACCAGCTCCCCGGGGAGTAGGGGAGCTGGATAGTGACAATTGGTATGAAGGGTTTCCCCTACATCGACCAATAACTTATATGTGGAGTTGCTCCCCACATATGGTCTTTGCTTGCAGTATCTGTCGGAAAAGATACTACACTTTGAGATATCAAATTTTTTATTCACAAGAAAAAAAATACAATTGGGAAAATGAACAAAAAATTTAAGCACAAGGTCAACTCAAAAAGAAGGGGGGATGGTGAGGTGGGTTGATCCATCTCGTCTCTACTGGAAATTTTAAAAGATTTTTCTCTCGGCCAGCATCTAAAATTTATATTTATGTGTGTGTGGTGGGAGGGGGGTTGTTCCTACTTAAACCCAATTTTAAGACATTTTTTATTTATATTAAAAAATACAAAAAAGATAACAATATTAATAAAATTTCATTTGTGTCGAGGGACATGAATAAAAAAAATTTAAAAAAAAAAAAAAACTCCAGCTAGTAAGGCCCTCCCAACCCTATCTGAAATGAACATTCGCTGGCAAGACAAGATCCCAGACACTGATGTCCTCGAGAGGTCCAAGCTTCCAAGCGTCATCACTACGATCCGCAAAGCGCAAACCCGCTGGGTAGGCCACGTGTATCGGATGACAGACTCGCGCATACCAAAACAACTGCTCTATGGTGAACTCCGGTGCGAAATGAGAAGAGCTGGTGGACAGCGCAAACGGTTCAAAGACATTCTGATGACCTATATGAAAGACTTCAACATCGACGTGAACTCATGGGAAAGCAGTGCTTCCGACAGGCCAACCTGGCGCCGCTTGGTACACGAGGGCTCTCTGCTCTCAGAGGCAAGACAAACTGAATCTGCAAAAGAGAAGCGCGCTGCGCGAAAAGCCTGAAATGCTGAAGTGGCCGTCTTCAGCCACTGGTGTCCAACATGTGGCAGGGGCTTCCGCGCCCAGATTGGACTGATAATCCACCTGTGGACACACAGCTAGTTATCTATGGTCATAATCGACTCCCATTGACGAACACACATCTGAAATGCTAGACCACCCGTTTCACTCTGGCTTGTAAAGGAACCAGTGTTTCGTGGGCAGTCTCTAAATGGAGGGGGTGTGGTTGTGTCCTAAATAGGGAGAAAAGAAAAAAATTGCGGTGAGGGCGAGGGGGGGGTGTTAGAATTTGATTTGATTTCCTCCAAGCTGGGCCAAGCTCGCCAACATACGACCAGTACTGGCAGAGTTCGCGACAATCGAAAAATGTGTGATCAATTATTTCTGCGGCCATCATTCCGCAATTGGGACAGGCTGGCGACTTCAAGAAACCAGAACTGCATTGTATATTGTTGAGGGAAAGTGCATTTCGGGCCAATCGCCAGGTCAGAGAAAACTCCGAATTGTTAAGATGACTCGAACTCGGAGCCCAGATCCACACGGAGCGGATCTCACTCTGCTGCCAACCCAAATGCGCACATAGCGAGTCGTAGGCAGCCCCCCACTCACTAAATCCCTGTGGAGTCACAAGGTCGCTGGACCCTGGTAGTCGTTTTAGCATGGCTCGGCACTCTTTCAGCAAGGCTGAATCTCTCCATGGCCTGCGACGACTCTATTAAGAGTCGTCGCAGGCCATGGAGAGATTCTCTGACCTGGCGATTGGCCCGAAATTGGGTCGAGAATGAGGTTGGGAAAGGCGGCAGTGATCGTGGGGTGCTACAGTAGATCATCTTGAAGGTAGTGGCTAAGAAGGCTAGCCTCTCGGCGTCTCGATGACGCTTCAAGTCCGGCATTCCCAAACCTCCCTCACACGGATGTTGAATACAGACCTGTCTGCTCACCCAGTGTCTTCCTCTGTCCCAAAGGAGTGAGGATAAGAGTTCGACAAGAGCTGTTAGGTATTGTGCAGGCAGAGGAAATATGGCCAGTTGGTAAAGGATAAGAGGGAAGACGTATGTTGCGCACGCCTCAGCTCTATCCTTTAAGGAAAGTTTCCTAGGAAGCCACGCGTTGACTGCAGCCTCTTTCTTTGACCGTACCTCCGACCAATTCTTATCAAGCTGGAGACCTGGTACAAACAACACACCAAGGATCCGAACCGGGCCACCCGTCCAGCTGAAGGGCGCCGGTAGGTTTGCGTTGCAATTCCAGGTACCCAACCACAATCCGATCGACTTGCTGCGGTTTATCTTGGTCCCTGTGATTCTTTCGTACTGTGCAAGCGCCGCCGACACGACCTCGATGTCTCTGAAGCTCGATACGAAGACCATAACATCATCGGCGAACGTGGATATCTTGGCAGCTGGGCCGCCAGGCAGAGCCATTCCACGCAGGGCCGAATTTGCCCCCTCACGTCTCAGCTTGCGGAACAGAGGCTCCAAGGCCAGGATGTAAAGCAGGGGAGAGAGCGGACAACCCTGACGAACCGACCAAGAGATAACAAAGGGCTTCGAGTGCTTTCCGTTGACTTGCATAACAGCCGTGGGCTGTCTATACATCATGCAGTAGTCCGGGTTAAAACCGGCGGCCTGTAAGACAGATGCCAGGAAACGATGGTCGACCTATCGAATGCTTTGGACTGATCTAAGTTGATCAGCGTGGCTTCCATATAGTCATCTATTCCCACTTCTAGGATTGTGCAGTTCAGGTGCAAATTGTTCTGAATCGATCTCCTCATCACAGCGTAGTTCTATTCCAGTTCAACCAACTCGCCAATAATAACCTGCAACCGATTCGACAGGACCTTGGCCAAAATCTTTAACTCTGTGTTAAGCAGATTTATAGGCTTGCAGTTGTCTAACTCTTCCCCGCCATGCCCATCACCTTTCCTCAACAATGTGAGCACTCCCTTGGTTACCTGCCCTGGGATGGACCCCTGAGCAAACCAATGGTTGAACACATCCGTCAGAAGAGGCAGAAACATGGGCAAATACAGTTAGTATGGCAGACCATTGAGTCCTGGCGATCTGTTACAGCTGACCTGCTTCAGCTCAGTAAAGACCTCCTGCTCCGTCATCCGGCACTCGCAACTAGCCGCTCTAGCCGTGTCAAGACGGGGAGAGTCGGACAAATAGTCGCTAAACTCAAGGACCGGAAGATCGGGCTGCTGCGTAAAACGCTGCTCGAAATGTTCTCAAAATCCCTCACAGATCTCTTGAATCGATTCAAAGGTGCGTCCATCCAGGTGTCTAACTTTTGCAATGTATTTGTCTGAGCCAGAGCCACGTTAGAAATCTCACGACACGCGACAGCATCAGAGTTGACTGCTTCATTTCCTATTTTTTTAAGCCTAGCTCTGACTACTTGACTTTTGTAGCACTCGCTAGTCTCGCACAGAAGGTCCTGCCTAGCTAGTTCCTGACTAACCCTATCACCCTCTCCCGTAGCCTGGACTAGTTTCTGCTCTAGCTGCTTCTTCGTCTTGGCCTTATCTAGAGTGAGGTGCTGGGCATACTTGATGGAGAAGCTTCTAATGTTGGCTTTTAGACCTAACCACCCTCCCGGTAACCGCCCTCACTCATGCATTTTTAATTAATTCTCTTAACTGGTCTCGGAAGTCTTGTATCTCCAGAAGGGAGGTGTTTAACTTCCAGTACCCCACTAACTTGGGCCTATTTCCTAGCTTCAGCCAGGCCATAACCAGTTTAATGTCTGACTGACATAACCAAGTGAACGTGGGGAAAGATAGGAAATCTATTTCGCCTCTTCTAACAAGTATCAAGTCCAAATAGGTGTTCGGATAGGAGTAAATGCTATTGGTCCACGTCCACATCTCCCACCCTGGATGCTCGACCTGACACCTGTCGACCAGATCGCATCTAGCCATCAGGTGAGCCAGGCTGGACTCACATCTCTCCGACCCTCTAGCTTCGTCTCCTACTTGATCTAACTCTGGGTCCAAGATGGCGTTCCAATCACCCATTAGCACTACCCGCTTCCGACAATCTACAAACGCGTCAAGATGACCGAAGAATGAGATCCTCTCACGAGCGGTGCTGGGCGCATGAACTACGACTACCCGAAACACAGAATCTTTTACGGCAACATCGGCCACGACCAGCCTGCCCACCGTATATCTATGAGCAACGTTGACTGTCGCGGCCATAGTTCGTTTCACTCGCAAAGAGATTCCCTTCCCCTGCTGCCCGAAGGCCAAGAAAAGCAGAAAAAAGGCAACCCTCTGTTCTATTTGAGAGCAGTAAGAGGAAGGCAGGGTTTGCTTTAAAGGCCAAGTGTGTTCTTCTGAATAGTCGGCCGGTAGTTTTAATATTTCCCTTTTTGTATTTAATTAGAAGGCTAGCTTTTCGTTTCTTTATTCATATTAATTTTAAAACATAAAAACTTATTTTCCAAAGGTAATGAAAATAGATACGTATTTTCCAATTCCTGTATTGTATATATATATATATATATATATATATATATATATATATATATATGATATAAAGCTGAATGTGTGTGTGGGTGTGGGTGTCTGGTCACGAATAGGCTCCTATATGGTTGACTATTTTAAAAAACTGATTACATATAATGATAGAAGATGTATCGACACAGAGGAATGGGTATGTTTGATCTGGCAGAACGGTTGTTCGTTAAAATTGTGGGGTCTGCGTTCGTGCCTGGTCCACAAAGTATGGAAATAAAAAATTTAAAAATTAAAAAAAAAACGTTTACAAGTGTTTTTGATATAGATGTACATAAGAATACTTTGATAAGTATGTTTTAACTTAAATAGGGATGGTATAATAAAATTGTGGACTCTGCATTCGCGCCGGGCCTCCATAGAATTGAAATAGGCACAAACTTTAATAAAAACTTTCATATCTATCTGCGTAAGTATACTTTGATTTGTGGCTAAATAGTCCAATTTTAGATTTTCAGCTATATAGGCAAATGCTGCAGTTATAGTCAGTGGTAGGAATGGTCGAGGAGGCAGGGATGGATTGTATCCTCTCTCGCCTGTAGATTCTCTTTTCTTCACATTGTCTTTCTCTCTTTTTTTCTGCTAATTTGATGCCGGTTTTTTTTACCTTTGCTCGCCAGGCTGTGCGATCCGATGACTCTGACTCTGACTCTGACAGCCGATCCCTTCCCGTGGACTGACGGTAGATGAAAAACGGAGAACTTGGTAAAGGAAAGAAAACTGCCAGCCCCCTAAGTTGCATGACTAGGCCAGTGTGTAACTATTATTTGTAAAGTCGAAGACAATAATAAATTCTATGTTAAGAAAAACCAATTAAGTTTTTACTTTCTTTTCTTTAATTGGAACGCCGTTGTAAATGCAATATATTTCTCCGATAGCTCAGGTGACGTTTGGAAGTAAAAGAGTGGATGATTTCTCCTTGTAGAAAAGTGCTCAGTTGAGGGCGAAGAAATTAATATTTTTAGCCAATTTTTCGATATTTGTTGTCCGAAGAGTCAAGCTTTAAAACGATAGCGATCTTATGAAAATCTGTCGCCTCTGTTGAAAGTTTTAGGCAGACATACATACATACATACATACATACATACATATATACATTTAAACAGACGGGTGAGATTTATATTATAGAATATAAGTAGATATTATTAACGGTATAAACATATATAACATCGATCCAAACAGATACAGAATAGCGTATGATACCTCAAGAAATTTCTTGTTGGTTCTAAAGTTTAAAAAAGGGATAAGTCTTTCTTACAATGAAATACGATAATGTAATTATGTATCAATATGGGAAGCAGACTTACTATTTTGCATTAATTTGGATTAGATAAAAGCGTTTTTTTTTGTTTTTTTACATAGGCATCACCACTTATAAAGGCCCTGAGGCCATTCGGGGATAAAGGTTGTTGAGTGTACAGTAGTCAATGATAGGATATCGTTGTAATCGTTATTAATGGAAATTTGGTAGATTGGATTACTTAAGCGGGCGGTTCATCAAGAATTTGTTTAGGTTGGACTTGAAGACAACCAAATTCGCATACAGGCATATACTAATACACTGTATACACAAATTTCTAGGATAAAACATGAACTCAGCCAATGTAGAAACCTGTCTGCTATGTGAACAAGCTTTGGATGGTGAAGAGACTGTGGTGGTTCGAGAAAAGGAGCAGAAGGCACCAACTGTGCAAGTATCGAAAGAGGTGTGGAAGTCCGGGTTGAAGGAGGAACTAATGTTCAAAAAACGTGTCGTGTAAACCACATCAACAAAAAGGACATTGATATTACCTCCAGCAAGGGCGATTCTGTTCAACCAGTGAAAATGAGCGCTCGTGTTTTACTGGGACCATATGACAGTTAAACACATTTTTTATTCTGTGGAACTGTTACTATGAAAGAAGACCCAAAACGAAAAAAATGATGAAAGGATTTTCTATGTGAAGACAGATGTATTTATTCAAACTATAATGGTCCATTGCAAAACCAGAGGGGGATGAGTCAATCATTGCTGTTCAAAGCCAGATTGAATATTTTGGTGGCGATCTTCACGCAGCAGACTATGTTTACCTTCAGTTATATAGGATCAACTTCCGCATAATGTGAAATATTCCAAGACGATTCACATCAGCTGAATCCACCAAACGGTGAAAAAGTGAAAGACCAAAAGATAGCAATCAGAATGGGGCATTCAAGAGTGTTTGCGAGTTATTAGAGAAAAACGATGAAGAACAGTTAACGATATCGGACCTTTTCACAAAACTGGGAAAATACTTGTATCGTAGCACACGAAATATGGAAATCAATGAAGCAAAGAAAATCTGCTAAGTCAATATGGGAACTCTATATGACTGAAGACGATAGTGGCATCACAAACATTGTGACATTTACGGGAAAAAACTGTAACATTCTTTGCGAATACTACAATTCACCTCAGGAGGACAATGAGGAAGCACAGAAATGAGTAATTCTCGAAACCAAGCAAAACTCAACAAAAACTGTTATCAAGACAACAGGTGCGCCAATGAAGGATATTCAAGCAGTACATCCCAGAGATGATATTGCGCTTCTACAGCTTGGTGTCACGGTGCAAATACACCACTTACATAGTTCATGATTCTTGATTGATAGTCTTTCAACCATGAGATTTACTTCATCATATTCAGAGGTACAAAGGTTTGAAATGAACGTGACATTCATTTTCTCCAGATGTTAGGATATTCTTGGTTAGTCCCTTTTGTTTGCAGGAGAGAACCTGGTTTATATCATTATAACGTTGGACAAAAAGGGTTGGGAATGCCATGGAATGGAAATGATCACACGAGGGAAGCAAGTCAGCCATGGTATATCACGATAAAAAAACGGCTGACTTGAAACTTGTTGAAATGATGAAGATCGGCATTAAAGATTATCGCTTTTAAAAGCATGTCAATCATTTTAAAAGCATGTCAATCATTTTTAAAGCATGTCAATCATTTTTAGAGCATGTCAATCATTTTAAGAGCATGTCAATCATTTTTAAAACATGTTAATCATTTTTAAAGCATGTCAATCATTTTTAAAGCATGTCAATCATTTTTAGAGCATGTCAATCATTTTTAGAGCATGTCAATCATTTTTAAAGCATGTCAATCATTTTAAGAGCATGTCAATCATTTTTAAAGCATGTCAATCATTTTTAAAGCATGTCAATCATTTTTAAAGTATGCCAATCATTTTTAAAGCATGTCAATCATTTTAAAGCATGTCAATCATTTTTAAAGTATTTCAATCATTTTTTAAGCATGTCAATCATTTTAAAGCATGTCAATCATTTTTAGAGCATGCCAATCATTTTTAAAGCATGCCAATCATTTTTAAAGCATATCAATCATTTTTAAAACATCTCAATCATTTTTAGAGCATGTCAATCATTTTAAGAGCATGTCAATCATTTTAAGAGCATGTCAATCATTTTAAAAGCGTGCCAATCATTTTTAAAGCATGTCAATCATTTTTAAAGCATGTCAATCATTTTTAAAGCATGTCAATCATTTTTAAAGCATGTCAATCATTTTTAGAGCATGCCAATCATTTTTAAAGTATGTCAATCATTTTTAGAGCATGTCAATCATTTTTAGAGCATGCCAATCATTTTTAAAGCATGTCAATCATTTTAAAGCATGTCAATCATTTTTCGAGCATGTCAATCATTTTTCGAGCATGTCAATCATTTTTAGAGCATGCCAATCATTTTTAAAGCATGTCAATCATTTTTAGAGCATATCAATCATTTTTAGAGCATGTCAATCATTTTTAAAGCATGTCAATCATTTTTAAAGCATGTCAATTATTTTTAAAGCATGTCAATTATTTTTAAAGCATGCCAATCATTTTTAGAGCATGTCAATCATTTTTAGAGTATGTCAATCATTTTTAGAGCATGTCAATCATTTTTAAAGCATGTAAATCATTTTTAAAGCATGTCAATCATTGCTAAGAATTTCTGTCGGTCTCATACATATCTGATTTATGTGGTTGCAAAGTGAACATTTTTTGGGAAATGTCTTTTCGCTTCCACAAGAGTACACCCAATTGACAAGGCATGATACACCTGCTGCATAAATAGTGCAAATATCCTGAAATATCTTCAGTACAATTTTTCCCAATGATAGATATAAACCCAGGAGATAAATCCTGTATCTTGTCAACCCTACTCAGTCAATCGTCAAAACCCAACATGCTGATTATCATAACTTCGGGACTTTGATGGATGGTACTGAACTCGAGGAAATCATAGAGACAGTATATGGTGAAAATGCCGTCATACACATTATGAGCAGAAAGGCAGTGTAATGAGCATTTCGTGGATACCTACTGATGGATTAGTGTCTCATAGATTATTGGCAAGATCATGGAAGATGAACCTAGTTTTCAGGACCAAGTAGAGGAACTTAAACGATTATACATGTTGATGGAGACTGGCAAGTGTGATTTAGATTCATTATTGGAATCAAATTGCATAAACAGAATTCACAATTCCTTTCTTTTTTATATAGAAGTCGCCACTTATCAAGGCCCGAAGGCCACTCGAGGATAAGGGTTATTGAGTGTACAGCAGTTAATGGAATAATATCGTAGTAATCGTTAGTAGTGACATTTAGTAAATTTGATCACTTAAGGGGACGATTCATCACGAATTTGTTAACATTGAACTTGAAGACAGCCAAATCGTAGTCAGTTGGAAAACAGGCAAATGGAAAAGAGTTCCACAGGCATGCATTTCTAACAAAAAAGCGTTGTTCATGGAATCTAGATTTAGGTTTAGGCACAGATAAAGTGTGGAAGAAATTATTGACAGTGGTTTCAGCTAGAGGAGTGTTTTTCATGAAAGTTTGGCGAGGGGGGACTATAGATTGCAACTCAGACGAGCACTTGCCGTGAATATAATGATAAAGCAGAGACAGGCTTGCAATGTTTTTTCTGTGGAAAAGAGTTTGCAGGGAAGAGAAAAGGGCATCCTCTACAAGGCGGCAAAGTTTATTTTGAACTCTGTCAAGGCTGGATAAGAAGCTTCTAGCAGATCATACCCAGATGTGGCAACAGTACTCCATCCTTGGACGTACCTAGCTTTTATATAGATAGAGAAAAACTGAAAAAGCGTTCTCTCAACCAAAGCAAACGCAGGATGGTGTGGAAACCAACGGTTCTAAGTCAATAAGTACAGTACAATGGAAAGCAGAAGGACTCACTGGCATCGATTGGATACAATATGCTCTGCAAGAAAGTTGCAAGGGCAAAGATATCGTTACGCCAGAACGACTCTTTTCGACCGCCTCTGGCTGTAGATTTCATTCTCTGCGAACTTATTACCAGATTATGGATTGGATGTTATATAGTGATGAAATGTAACCATCTAAGTGGGGATGGAAAGTAGAAAGAGACAAATTTGTTCCAGTGATGAGAGACAAATCTCTGCTCCAAATGAGCTGATACAAAAGATACACTATAACTGTTTGGAAGAATGCAATGCATTAAGGTATAGAAGGCATGAACTAGAATGTACAAAGGTGGCAATTGTGAGAATAGGAAAAATAATCCATGAGATGATGAGGATGAGGATAATGATTGGGGTGCATGAACAAATTGGAAAAACATTATAACTTATGCAAATCGGGATGGGTAGAGGTAGCCATAGGTTTGGTACAAGAAATGGTTCAACATCATTGTGATGAGAACATGGGTAAAAATGCAAGATTTATCGGTTTGTCCTGAGAATTGTCAGAGTTAGAATTCTAAAATTTAATGGAAAATGATTTAGAAGTTAAAAATGTTCAACTTCGAAATTTGAAACTTTCCAATATTCAAATCTTGCCCAACTTTTAATAAGACGTAAAGCAGAAAAGCAAAATACTGCAATTTTTTTTGTGTCAGTTGGTGCACTGACTCGTCTATAAAAGAGTTTTGAACTCTTCAAAAATTTATTCAGGGTGTTTGATTCGGTTGTGTTGTAGAGGACACTTGTTAGTTTTGTTTTTGAATTTGCAGAATAGCATAAAATTTTACAAAGAGAAAAGAAGATAATAATAATAACATGAATGTTGGGTGCATTTTAGGCCAGGAAATCGATATCTGCAGAATATCTGATCTGTTAGTTGTGGAGAAAAAAAAAACAATACATTTTAAGATAGCAGTGTCCTAATAGGTGGGGGTGCAGATAACAATTCCGTTATAATCAGAGCAGTTCGGGTATTTTGGTGTCTCACGTATCCCCCCAACACACACACACACACACACACACACACACACACACACACACACACACAAGAAACAGAAAAGGAAAAAAATGCGCGTTAATTTTATAAGCAACGGAATTCTTTCGTGTAACTTTTAACATATGGCCACGAAATTTCTTCTTTTTTTTTTCTTTTTTACTTCTTTGTTATCAAACGCTACGAGAGCTTCTGATTGGAAAATGTACACTTAACCCGGATATAAATAAGAGCCACCATTCATTTTCCTGTCGGTAGTTTGGTGCTCACTTAAAAGTCGTTTTAAGATAAAGTGAAGTCGCGAACAAATAAATAAATAAATAAACAAAAAAAAAGAAAAAGAAAATGAGACACAAATTTATTCATCCCAATCGTCCGTTTGAATCAACTTTCCTTATTGCCATTTTCTACTTGGGAGTTTCTCAATGCATTGACCTTGAGCCAATTGTAGTGTTTGAAGAACCGGAAATGGCATCTGCCCTTTTTACTTCAACCGGCGCTTGCAGCTGACTATTACCCGGTCTGCATAAGTTAGGATTTGGCGTGGACGCCACACAGCTTGACCTACTACCTTTAATATTGAAAGGAAACGATGGTCTCAAGTATCCAGTTATTGACTTCAGCTGTAAAGAAGAAAAAACTCGACTCCTTGATGGCGTAAGAACAACTTTAACTTTATCCTTTGCATTTTTTTTTTTTTTTTTTAGTTTTTATCCAATGTTAATTTATCATCAATGGTGCAAATCTATTCAGTATTACGCATGTAAACTTGAGACAAAAACATGCTTGAAATGTGTTAACATTATCTGAATAAGCGAAATCATAGGACATCAGGTCAAATTCGGTCGTAATCTTGTTTTGATTTCGTTTATTCATATAATGTTAACACTTTTCAAGAGTGTTTACATCAAGTTTACATGCGTAATATTAAAAGGATTTTAATCGAATTGATATATTTGATAATATTTAACAAAACAAAAATTTAAAACCAGTTTACATGTGCACACAGATGTTTTTCGCATTCTGCTCTGGTTGCGACCATTACTGTTTTCCGAATAATAAATGTCTGCTATGTATGGAAGAATAATTAGTTTAGTTGTCATTAGTGTTGTCATTAGTTCAACTACTGAACAGAGCACACTATTAAAAATATATATGTTATATATACTAGTGGCATGGCAAGGTCACACGGAAGACAAACAAGTAAAAAAAAACCCTAAGCAAAATTCATCCCTAAGTCATAAAACTAAAGGTGGCTTACCAGGACACTATATTTACAAATGTAGGTACATTTGGGCATATTTTATTGGTTTGAAAATATAGTTACTTTTTTACTAATTGTCAATTTTTTTCCGTAGAATAATATTGTAATCTCCAAAAAGCCTGCAGATTTTCATGTAGGTTCATCCAATAGAACCAAAGATATGAGCATTTTAATTTGGCTACGAGTATATATATATATCTTTGTGTAAACAAATCGAGCGGAGGTATTTCAGACGATATCAAAACATCGTTAAACTCACTACTCGTTCAAGCAGCCGCCAATAGCGTAATGGTTAGGAGCCCTGACTGCCGTACAAACGGTCGGGTTTCAATCCTGGCTTGAGGTAGTTGCCTGTCTAGCCGCACTGATGAGCTGCGAAACAGTACTGTATGTGGATGACTATATATATATATATATATATATATATATATATATATATATATAGTAAGTTAGAAAATATATATGGCGATTAAGCTACACTGAATATTCCGCGTTTCATCCACTCTAGGATTCTTCGGGCTTATGCTTGTATATATTTTATAACTTACTAACTAGCTCTACCTACGTATTGAGCACTGTTGAAGTAAATACTTAAAGTTTACGCATAAATTTATACTTTCGTATATTAATTTATGTGAGTAAATGAAGCAGTTATATGTATATGTGTGTGTGTGTTCGTGTGTTTATATATATATTTGTGTGTGTGGGTGTGTTTATATATATATATATATATATACACCATCTTTTTTGGCAATTTTATAAGTTCCAAATCTCAGCGGCTATAGATCAGAATTTAATAAATGAACAGTTGTTGAAAAGATAATGACCTGAATTATGTAGTAGGCTATGTGACATTTGCCCTTAACGTCGCACATTGAGGGGATCATCCATAATCCAGAGACTATTTTTGGCAATTTTTTACAGCTACAAAATGTTTTAATCATAGTCATTTGTTTTCCTAGTTTTGCATATGAATTACAAAATATCTTATCTTTCTCCATAACCTCCGGTCTTGATGGAGAGGAAACAAACTTGCTGCTATGGTTTCAAATGATCTAAAATAACAGCAAGAGGAGACTTGATTCCAAATATTTCTCATATGTTATATCTCCACTCTTTGGGTTTTATACATAAAGTAAATTTAACATTGTATAAGGATTATTTGATACTGGAGATATTCATAATCGTACATATTTCCAAAAGAGGGGAGATATAACATATGAGAAATATTTGCAATCAAGTCTCCCCTTGCTGTTATTTCAGATCATTTGAAACAATAGCAGCAAGTTTTAGTCTCCCCTTCATCAAGGCCAGAGCTTTTAGGAATATATATATATATATATATATATATATATATATATATATATATATATATATATATATATTTAGTAATGTGATTGATATTATAATTAAATTAAAAATCTGTTTCATAAGAAGGAACAACAACAAAATCAATTATTTGTACGATCGTTTCGGAAAACAGTGTTTTTATTGTGGTAGACATCAAGTTAAGGACAATAATTATTACATATAGTTTTTTAACAAACAGGGGTTCCTCATCAGAAAATATTGTGAAGGGTTTTTATTAAATTTTAAAGACACCATAAATAAACCTAGCATTAAAAGTAAGGCAGATGTATATATTTCGGAACAAATAGCTGAAATGTCGGGAAGCAAGTCCGCGAAAAATAACTTGGAAAATGCTAATGATTTTGACCTCTCGCGAACAACGAATACTCTTCACAATATTCCGTTTTTATTTATATACTAAACAAAGGGTTTTGAGTTGTTTTACGTTGGGATCATTATGTAAGAATTTTTTTATGTTTTCAATCATAATTTTCCTACATTATTTTTCTTTCATTTTTCTTCATCTTTTTCTTCTAGGGGGTGGGATATCCAACCAGCTGTCTAATATTTACCTCTAGTGAGTTCAACGAGGAGATCTTTTTAGGATTCTGGCCGTCCCTTTCAGTGTAATCGTTTGTATCTCACTTGCATATGGTTCACCGGGTATACTTGCTAAGTACTTTTTGAAGTTCTTTTTAATATTGGTATAATTGATACCTCTTTTAGTTTCCAATTTTGTCTTCTGTCATACGTACTAAGTATGGGCAGCCATGTTTTTTAGGTGTTGACTTATGAAACTGAAGTCTGAAAGATGGAGTGTTAGTCTTCGGGCCAATGTGTTCGTTGTATAACTAATGTAATTATTTTTCTGGTATTGTTGGATAGACATTCTCCCAAAGGGCAAATAAATTGATAGATTGCATTTTGTGACAAGTGTGCTGATCGACGATTATTATGAGGGTTTTTTTTACACAGTGGTCACCACTTATCAAGGCCCGGAAGCCACTCAGGGATAAGGGTAATTGCCAGTACATTAGTGCGGAGATTTGATGAAGTGTTTACTTAAGGAAGCGGTTCATTAGGAATTTGTTAACGTTGGACTTGAACACATCCAAGTTGTAGTCAGGTTGGAAGCAGCCAGACGAAACAGAGTTCCACAGGCGTGCAGTTCTAAGAAAGGGTTATTAATCGACGATTATTATGACGGTTCCTATTTACAATGTCCCCCCACGGGACAGAGTTAGACGCCAGGGTCGTTTTTTTTTTTGTGTGGAGAAAAGGAACAAAAATAAAAATCGTCTCAATCGTGACGGATTTCTCCTCCACTGACAGGGAACAAGGAATTGAAGTGCAGCATCTGGAGAACAGATACTACACTTTGATCTTGTTAGCAGTTGGTTATTAAAATTTATAAGAGTAGAATATCAAATATAATGTTAGCATAGCGAAAATAAACATTTGCAGAAAAAAATTATTTATGTTAAAATGTTTTAATACGAATGTTAATTTTCATAACTAGAACAAACAAAAATGGTAAAAAAAAAAGGTGAAAAAGAATGTTGCAATAAACAAACAAACGAGATAGCTTAGAAATACACATATCAGTTAGTCAAGAGTTGGGAGTCAGAGCGAGCAAACGCAGTTGAGAAAAAGGGACGGTCCACGGATAATAATGGCTACAAGACGGAGCAAATGTCGATCAAACTCCTGACAAACCGCCCCCTTAAGTAAGACACTCTATAAAAACCCCAATACTAATGATTACTACAATACTATCTCATTGATTACTGTACACGCAATAACCCTTATCCCTGAGTGGCCTTCAGGCCTTGATAAGTGGTGACTCCAATGTAAAAAAAAAAATAATCCAGCTATCCAATGGGGAAACACCCGAAAAAAAGTTGCTGTAAATACCACCAACGCTTCGGGTCGAGCGTCGGTCAAATCAAGATGAACCCAATATGGGCCAGCTATGTTTTCCCTATAGGCCAATGTCAAACCCCAGAGACTGTTATTTGTTACTTAATTTTATGATTGTTATATTTTCTGTTAAAACAATCACTAGACGGTCAATAGTCATATTAAATATATTGACGTGTTAATAATACACAGCCGTTTATATATACCCCGCTTCCGACAATCCAACAGGATTATCAATTTCTGTAAAATATTTGTTTTTTTAAAGTAGATAAGCATTTCCATTTTTACGTTGATAAATTTTCAGTTTTTTTTTTTCAAATAGTCTGATATGTACTTGAGTTCTTGTTAGTAGAAAAAACTGTACAAACTGAACTGCCAAACAGTTTCATTAATATTAATAAGCAAAAATCATTTTTATTTGCCTTGGATTTTATTTGCTTCTATTTTCTTTCCCGGCCGACTACAACATGGTAGCCTTCAAGTCCAATGTAAACAAGTTCTTGTTGAGCCGTCCCATTTAAATAATCCAAATTCTACCCAATCTATGCCATTGACGATGACGACACTATCACCTCACATTCATTAATCCTTATCCTTGAGTGGCCTTCGCGTCTTAATAAGTGGTGACTTCCTTGTAAAAAAAAAACGAATTACAGCCCAGAACAAACCGACTATAAACAAATATTAATAAAAATTGACAGGGTTCAAAAGAGAGTTGATAACCTAATAGGTCCCACACTCTCAGCTAAGCTTCAACCGCTGTTCCATCAACGAAATGTTGCATCCCTCTGCCTGTTTTACAAGTATTTTAATGGTAGCCACTCCGACAAGCCCTTCTCTCTCCATGATATAAATACCCCTAACAAACACGACAAACAGCAAAATTCCACCCCTATACTGTAGAAATCCCTAGATGTACGAAAGTCTTCTACTTCAATAGTTTCTTACCTAGGACTGCTAGACTTCAAAATTCTCTTCCGGGTTTCTGCTTCCCTGACTGGACTGACATGGAGAAGTTCAAGTGTAATGTAAACAAACATCTTGCTGCTCAAGTTTCTGATGAGCTGTTCCACTTAAGTTAACAAATTTACCGAACTTCCATTACTATCGATTACTATATTGTCCTTTTGACTACTCTACACTCTTTAACCCTTATCCTTGAGTGGCCTATCGGCCTTGATAAGTGGTGACGTCTATGTAAAAAAAAAACTCCCTGCATAGTACTGACATGCAGAAGTTCACACATACATCAAATGTCATTGTGCCTTGTTTGAATTGAAAATGTAATAAAATAAATCATAGCCCTTCAAACAATCCATAATAAAAATAACAACCAAACTTTCCACGTAGATGTACGCAATATTTAGAACTTTATCGATTGATGCAATGTAGTTTGCAATTCAAGCTTGTTTCTGTATGTGGAGTTAAAACATCTGAAGATACATATACATTTTTCTTTCTTTTTTTTCAGGTTGAGTATGATATACCGGATCAAGTTATTTCAGTTAACAAACCTGCAGGCATTTTGAGATCAGAAGTCAGTATATTGAAAAAATCATCCGATGTCTTGAAGATGATGAGTGCTGATGTTGGCTTCGATAGCATCGCGAAAGGTTTATTTTCAGCCAGTTCCTCTTATAAGAGAATGACATCGAATTTCTACAATGAATCGCGATATGTTGAACACATTATATCTCACCAGTCGACACGAACAGCTACACTCATACCAACGTTTGCACTGAAACTTGGCAAATATGCAAAGATGTATGCAGACAGGTAAGTTTAAATCCTCCCCCACAGTTCCTCTACTCTCTCTGTACAAAAGAAGAACTTTTGTTTAAAAATCGTTCTCAATGCATTGGTTTCAACTAATGATCGGACGATTCCAATATTTTTCCAGTTCCGATTCAACTACCGATTCCGTACTAAATTCCCGATTTCGATGCAATTACCAATTCCATTTCCGATTTTTTATCAATCTCTAAATATTTTACAATAAAATTGTTATTTTGTCCCGATTACCGTAAAAGCACATCTTAAAAGTGCATGTATTTTCTCAAATTTAAAAACTTATGATGGGGTGGTCTAGAGATTTTAGTCAAAAGCCAAGTACGTCCAAGGATGGAATACTGCTGCCATATCTGGGCAGGAGCTGCTAAAAACAGCCTATCCTGCCTTGACAGAGTACAAAATAGACTTCCTGGCTAAGTGGGGGATGCCCTTTTCTCTTCCCTGCAACCTCTCTCCCACAAAAGAGACGTTGCGAGCCTATCCTTGTTTTATCGTTATTTCCATGGCAGGTGCTCGTCTGAACTCCAATCTCTGGTACCCCCTCGCCAATCTTTCACGAAAAACACCCGTCTAGCTGAATCCACTGTCAAAAACTTTCCCCACTCTTTATCTGTGCCTAAATCAAAACGTAAATTCCATGAACAAAGCTTCTTTTTTAGAACTGCACGCCTGTGTAACTATGTTCCGTCTGCCTGCTTCCCACCTGACTACAACCTGGATGTCTTCAAGTCCAACGTAAACAAATTCCTAATGAACCGCCCCCTTAAGTAAACACTTCATCAAATCTCCACACTAACGTAATGTACTTGCAATAACCCTTATCCCTGAGTGGCTTCCGGGCCTTGATAAATGGTGACCACCGTTAAAAAAAAAAGAAAAAAAAGTCTTACCGGAAGTTTAAATCAATAAATAGTTATTTTATTATTACTAAAAGCAGTGGAAGATGTTTTATAAAAAGAAAATCGAATAAAATAGATAATTAAAGGAATCGGGTTAGACATTGGAAAAAAAAAAAACCCTCAAAATTTTCCGATTCCAATACCGATTTTGATACTCCAAAAAGCTCCGATTTTTCCGATTTTTCCGATTCCCGATTCCAACACTAGTTTCAACACATGTATTGCTTTCTCAGTTGATTTAACATAAGACAATCGTTTAAAATCAAGTCATGGGTGAATAAACCATAAAACAGGCAAAGCAATCAATGCAAGATCATAGTGTAATATCTGTTCTGATACTAATGTCCTTAGTCAATGGAGTGGAAACCTTTCTTTACTAAAGCAATTTTTATTTTTGCCTACTTTCAGGGGACCCATTTTTGGGGAGCTGATTTTCTGATACATTCGCATACATACACACATACATATATATACATAAATATATATGAACGCACTAACATAGACGGAGTGATTAACATAAGATGAAATAGTGAATAATCATGCACATGGTCATATGTACTATAACATGATGTGAGAAGAGAGAGATAAAAAGAGAGGGGTAAACACAGACTTAGAGAGGGGGAATATTGAAATACAGAGAGACATGAGAACAACAGGCGTGGACATAGAGATATACACAGATAGAGAGATAGAGAGATAGAGAGGATTAGAGAGGATTAGAGAGAGAGAGAGAGAGAGGATGCAATCAGATAGACAGGTAGATATATCGATAATACACATAGATATATAGATAGATCGACCGACAGATAAAATAACAAATAATTTCTTATCTTTCACAATTACATCACATGAACATAGATAGATTCCGCAATAGAATGAAAGTTGAAGAGAGATACAGATGGTTAGAAAGAGAGAGAGAGAGAGAGAGGAGGAGGAGGATAGATATATATATATCGATAGATACACAGATATAAAGATAGAGCGAATGACAGATAAATAACAACTCATTTCTTGTGTTCCACAACTACATTACACATGAAATGTGGTTGGTCTGTAATGTCTTGTTTTTTGTTAGTCTTCCATGATTAACTTTGAAACAGCATTTTCATCTCCTCACACGTTTAAGTTGGGAATATCATTGCTTGTCTGTAACGGTTAAGTCTGAAATATCATTTTCCATTGCTATATAATGCTGTAGTTTGAAATACAATTTTTCGTTGCTATCTAATGCTGTAGTTTGAAATATCATTTTCAATGGTTTGTCATTCTTAAGTTTGAGATATCATTTTCACTGTTCTGTCACACCTAAGTTCGAAATATGATTTTTAATTCTTATTTCACGCATAAGTTTGAAATATGATTCTAATTGCGTTGTCATGCATAAGTTGAAAATATCATTTTGTTTGGCTCCTCACATTTCAGTTTGAAATATCATTTTCGTTGGTTTGTCATACTAAAGTTTAGAATGTCATTTTTGTTGCCATGCCATGCTTAAATTTGAAAAATTCTCGTTTCTCTCTCTTCCATTTAAAATATTATTTTCATTACTCTCTAATGCTTAAGTTTGAAATGTCATTTTCGTTGCTCGGTCACGCTTACGTTTGAAATTTCATCTTCGTTGGTCTATAAATTTTAAGTATCATTTTTCGTTGGTCTGTAAAGCTTAAGTATCATTTTTCGTTGGTCTGTAAAGCTTAAGTATCATTTTTCGTTGGTCTGTCACGCTTAAGTATCATTTTTCGTTGGTCTGTCACGCTTAAGATTGAAATAGTATTAACATTATTAAACTCATATGTTAAATGGACGCATTTTAAGAATCGATTTTTTCTCATACCTTAACGATTTCTGTTTCTTCAAATTCACTAATGTGATGTATCTTTCAAATACAGGTTACTCCCGAACACATTCGAAAGTGACCCCAAGAAATACTTCAAATTCATTGAGTATTTTGGAACGCACTATTTCGAAAAAGTTTATTTTGGCGGAATCTTACAGTTTTATCTGGAAACCAAGAAGTCCTATTACAAAGGGAAATCGGACAGGGACGTGAAAGCGGAGGCGAGTGCCACATTTTTTTAAATTCCTGAAAGCAAGCGGAAGTTTCACAGGTTCAGTAAAAAAAGTTGACACACGTTTCACAGAGAACACCAATCAGCTTATCAGGTAAATTGTAATGTATTTTTTAAAAATTATTATTATTATTATTATTATTATTATTATTATTATTATTATTATTATTATTGTTGTTGTTGTTGTTGTTGTTATTATTGTTATTATTATTATTGTTATTATTATTATTGTTATTATTATTATTATTATTATTGTTATTGTTATTATTATTATTGTTATTATCATTATTGTTATTGTTATTATTATTATTGTTGTTATTATTATTATTATTATTATTATTATTGTTGTTGTTATTATTATTGTTATTATTATGATTATTATTATTGTTATTATTGTTATTATTATTGTTATTATCATTGTTATTATTATGATTATTATTATTGTTATTATTATTATTGTTATTATTATTATTGTTATTATTATTGTTATTATTATTGTTATTGTTATTCTTCTTATTGTTATTATTATTGTTATTGTTGTTATTATTATTATTATTATTGTTATTATTATTTTATTATTATTATTTTTTATATTATTATTATTATTATTATTATTTATTATTACTATTTTTATTATTATTTTTTAATTGTTTAAATTATTATTATTATTATTATTATTTTTATTATAATTATTATTTAATTTTTATTTTTATTATTATTATTATTTTTTTAATTGTTTAAATTATTATTATTATTATTTTATTATTATTTATTATTATTATTATTATTATTATTATTATTATTATTATTATTATTATTATTTTATATAAAATCCTTGGTAACGATTATACATACCATTTTAATTTTATATTATGTAGTTTTATATTTCAAAGAAATGAAAGTTTTTGTGAAAATAAGTAAGTAGTTTGTTCCTTTATTCAAGACGAGCTGGGACATCCAACGTTGCCCCGGATTAAATGATGATCAACGCATGTTTCACACTCCCATATTTTAATTGTAATCGAAATCGGTGAAACCGCCCATTTTTCAATCTATTTGATTGATTGCCTGCTCTAGTTGAGGGACTCATTATGGTGCACTGGAAGGAAGCTTTACATGCCTTTTCGCAGTGATTTAGTCTACAATACATTGCAATCTACATTGCACTGTAGAGAACATATTGTTGATTTTATAAAGTTATACAATATGTAACAGCTTCAATTAAAGTTTAAAATTCAAACATCACGTACCATGCTTTAATTGTGCTCTAAGCAGAAACATTAATTTCAAACGCGCCCATGTAATATCAAACAATCTCCTGTTGATTTTATATGTCGGGCCTTTCAGCTTGTGTGGTACTAAAGACTCAAATGCATTTGTGATGTTAGGTTGTTTAAGATGTTATCTTTAGTCAAAATCGCCTGTTCCTTCCTTCCTCAGATGGTTCCCATTATCGATTATCGATTCTTATCAGAAATATTCCAATACAAAACCTATCTAAGAACACTGCCAGGCACATAAAGTACCTTCGTCAGAAATTTCATAAAAATCAGCCCAGTCGTTTGCTAATCCATAGAGAAAGAGAGAGAGACAAAATTCATATATATATATATATATATATATATATATATATATATATATATATATATATATATATATATATACTTCATTTACTCACATAAAATTAATATACGAAAGTATAGATTTATGCGTAAACTTTAAGTATTTACTTCAAGAGTGCTCAATATATATATATATATATATATATATATATATATATATATATATATATATATATATATATATATATATATATATACTATTAATAGTTGGATGCCCGGCATTGCTCGTTCGTACAATACGCTTAAATATGATATTATAATTTATGCAGATTGCGTATGTATTATTATAGAATCAATCCTCTATTGATTATTATATATTATGAGGAATAATTTGCCTGGTGGACTAATTCGCAAAGAACCCCAAATATATCAAATAAATAATGATGATAATATAGTTCATCAAATTTCGTTTTGTTTACAATATCAGGTCAGCTGATATTTGAACATGACGATGTATGCCATGGAAACTCAAACCAGATTAAGGTTTAGTTTTAAAATATGCAAAGAAAGAAATGGTTTGCGACGATTTAAATCGATAACTATAGAAAAATAAAAAAAATATGAGTCGTGTAGAGATAGGTCCAACTGCTTGATCTCTTAAAATAGGGAGTATGAATGTATTCATATATGTATAACTAGTGTATTTTGCCCTGAAGAGTTGCTATTTTGGAATATTTTTTAATGATATGATATTTAAAATTGTCCAAATCGTTATGAAACGATTGTAAAGCATAAGAAAATACATAATATGATCTTCTCACTTTATATTTTGTTGTCTTGATTTTTGCGAAAATTATATATATATATATATATATATATATATATATATATATATATGATTAGTTCTTTTTTGGAAAAAGAACTCCAGCAGAGTGCTTAATTAAAAGGAAAATCCAAATTGTAAGAGCGTATTTATATTATGTGTACAGAAAGTTGTTAGTTGAGACAGATCATTGGTACCGTCGGTTTCAAGCCCGATAATAAGGCCCGTTTAAGGTATCCTTATCAAGCTCTCTTCAGCCAATATTCGTCCTTATCAAGCTCTCTTCAGTCAATATTCGTATTCGAGACGAATATTGGCTGAAGAGAGCTTGATAAGGATACCTTAAACGGGCCTTATTATCGGGCTTGAAACCGACGGTACCAATGATCTGTCTCAACTAACAACTTTCTGTACACAATATATATATATATATATATATATATATATATATATATATATATATATATATATATATATATATATATATATTAAGGGGATTGGAACAACAGTCTGAAGAGCAGAGTATATTTTAATTGAATTGGGATTTCAAATTTAGCGTTACTGACGATCGCAAACTGATAATATTATTCCATTGGCGTTTCCTCTGAAAGTTCGTATTTATCAATATTTTTAAACATTCATAAACTACATTTACCATCCAAATGAATGCTTTGACGATGATACTTACAACTTTTAGAAGGCGAAGCATTAAAAGATACATCTGCCTTACTTAAAAAAAAAAAAATGCTAGGTTTATTTTTGGTGTCTTTAAAAAAACCCACCCAATATTTTTGCTGATGAGGAGACTTTGTTTCAAAAAACTATATAACAAAATCATTGTCCAAGACTTATTGTATATCTCAATAAACATCGTTTCCGAAACGATCGTACAATTTATTGATATTGTTTGTTCTTCCTTATGAAACCGATTTTTAAATTTAAATTTAAATTTTAAATTATCAATCATCTTACTCAATCTATATATATATATATATATATATATATATATATATATATATATATATATATATATATATAGATGGATAGATTTTCATTTATTTTTACTCATTCTAAATTAGTACTATTTACTTGATTCCTTATTTATACTAATTTCTATCATTTATTTATATTAATTTGAGAAGAAAGTTCTTGCGGAATTTATACTTTTGCTTCCAAATGATGTATTTTCAAATAAGTTTTCGTTATACTATTTTTACTTTATATATCATTTTAAAGGGCGTTTTTCGATCTATCTAATCTTCTTAATAAGAATTGTTTTAAAACGAATATGTCTTCTTTTCAGAACGTTCAATACAAGATTAGGAAAAAAAAAAAAAGGAATTCACACAGTTTTCTTATTTCAAGCTAGGCCGAAAAACTGCTGAAACAGCTCGCGATATCGTTTGGTCCAGAAACCACTACTGAACGCATAGCACAATGGTGGTTTAAGAAATTTCGTGGCGGCAACGAAATTCTTGAAGATGATAAGCGTAGGAATTGGCAATCGGATGCTGACAACGATGAATTAAAGCCTTTGTCAAAGCCAATCCACGCACAACTGTTCGAGAACTTGCTTCTGAATCAGACGTAAGGTATACGACGGTTTCCAACAACTTGAAAGAGATTGGAAAAAAAAAAACTTGATAAATGGGTACCTCACGAATTGAACAACAAATCAAAAGAAACGCCGTTATGAAGTGTCATCTTCCCTTCTTTTACGTAACAGGGACGACCCGTTTCTCGACGGAGTTGTAATTTCGATAAAATGGGGGATCTTTACAACAACCGGCGGCGCCCAACTTAGTGGCTGTATGCTGACGAAGCTCCACGATACTTCCCGAAGCCAGAGTTGCACCAAAAGAAGGTCACGCTAACTGTTAATGGTCTGCGACCGGTTTCATTCATACGAACCATTACGGCGGAGAAGTACTGTCTACAAATGCATGAAATGCATCAGAAACTTCGACACTAACAGCCAGTATTAGTCAACAGAAAAGCCCTAATTCTCCTCTACGACAATGCCTGACTGCACGTTACTAAACCGACTCTGCAGAAGTTGAATGAAGTGGCCTATGAAAGTCTGTCCATCCGCCATACTCTTCCGACTATCACTTTTTCAAGCATCTCGACGACTTTCTGCATGAGAAATGCTTCAAAAACTTAAGCGATATAAAAAAAAAAAACGCTCTCAGCGACTTTATCGCCACCAGAACTCAAGATTTTATGTTATTGGCATGAATACACTTGTTTTGCTGATTCTGGTGGTGCTTATTTCGATCAATAAATTTTTTGCTTGAGCCGAGTTCATCTGAATTTAAAAGTTAAAAACCTGATACTATTATTTAGTTCTAACTGTTTTAAAAAATTGTTACTATTTCAATTAAAAGTTGAGTTATCAAGATACAAAATTAAATTCAGATAGGAAAGTAAATTTTGCATTTAAGTTTTCCATTACTACTAATAACAAAAATAGGTGCTTGTCTATAATTGGACCTAAAAAAGTGTTTTCGACATTTAAGAAAAAAAAAGGGTTTTGTCATTTTTGTTTCCAAGTCGATTGTGTGCCCTTGTTGATCCTATATTTCCGACAGGTGTCGTTAGTAGCGCATCAGTCTCAAACAAGATGGCGTGAAGCAATTCTTCGCTAAAATTTATGATAATATTTGATTTTCTTAAATAAAACAATACTTGACGATTTACGTAATTTTTGGAATATGACATCTTCATGCAGTGACAAGTACGTACATTATAAAGATTTTTTCAGATTTTTCTTTTAAAAAATTTTTTAGGCCCAATTATAGACAAGCACCCAAAAATAATAAAAAAGAATAGTAAAATAAAATAATAATAATAATGATAATAATAATAAAGAATAGTAAAATAATAATAATAATAATAATAATAATAAAAATATAAATAATAATAATAATGATAATAATAATAATATTAATAAAGAATAGTAAAATAATAATAATAATAATAATAAATATAAATAATAATAATAATAATGATAATAATAATAATAATAATAATAAAGAATAGTAAAATGATAATAATAATATAAATATAAATAATAATAATAATGATAATAATAATAATAATAATAATAATAATAATAATAATAAAAAAGAATAGTAAAATAATGATAATAATAATAAAAATAATGATATAAATATAAATAATAATAATAATAATAATATTAATAACAGTAATTGTAATAATAATAAAAATAAATAGGATAATATTAAAAATAATAGTAATGATAAAATTATATTAATGATACTACTACTGCTGCTGCTGATGCTGCTGCTACTACTACTACTACTACTACTACTACTACTAATAATAATAATAATAATAATAATAATAGCCATAACAATCATAATAATAAGCGTTGATATAATAATAATGACAATGACATAATTAATAAAAGTAAAAATAAAATGAAAATTAGATAAAAATCAAGATAAGAAACTAAACTACTAAAATAATAATAAAAGTTGATAACATTCGAAAAATAATAATAAAAAATATGTACATACAAAAATAACGAAAATTAAATAAAATAAAACGAAAAAATATATGAAAGCAGAATAGTGGTGAAAAAAAATATAAGATAAGTAATAATGGTTATTGTCATGATGGTGAAAACACACATGCACTTGTTAATATAGGTATTAAATGCAAATGACATGTAATAAAGGCACAGTTGTTATTGCAGCAAGAGTAAAAATTAAAATCAAAGAAAGGATGATGGTTAAGTGAGACTAAAAATGCAATCAATTGACAGAAGGGAATTAATTGGATATCAAGAATGATAAAACTAAAGGAGGGAAAATGTATAACTAAATATAAAGGATAGAAGAAAAGCATATGGGATGGTTAGAGTAAACAATGAAGGTCGGGTAGAAATATGTGTGATAGGGCTTCTTTGTAACATATTTAACATTAAGAAATGAGAATAGACACGGTTATAGGTACAGGGTTATAAACAATCGTCAGAAAAAAAAACAGTTATGCATCAAGTCCAATCTGTCTCATAATATGTAAGTAAAAACAGCTAATAAAAGCGATACAAAAAGTCACATTTGGTGGGGAGGACCGAATATTGTATGGAGTTCATATGAGTCTGTCAGCAGGTTGTGAGGAATAACTGCAGGGGTACGAGAAGCTTGTATAATGAAAGAAATCGTAAAAACAGAATTTGGCTCCTTAAATAGAGTTCGTAGTGATACAAAATAGATAAACAATTATAGGAGAGCATCAAAATTACTAAGAAGGTAAGTTTTGTTGTGCCAGCAGTTAATTGAGATTTTTTTTATTTATTTATGAGTTTGTCCCTATCCTTGAACCTAATCTATCTATCTATCTATCTATCTATCTATCTAAATATATATATATATATATATATATATATATATATATATATATATATATATATATATATATATATAAGTGAAAGTGTGTGCGTCTGTGTACATTTCCCTACGCAATAACTTATATATATAAATAAAATCAATTTTTAGTCTACAGACTCGAAATTTGATATACAGGTTACTGAGATTTAAGAAAATCGATGTGATCGGTTTTTGGCCAGAAATTTGGCAATTAAGGGGTCAAAGTTCAACGATTTGACCTTTGAGAACTCTACCAAACTCCTCCGAAAATTTTGGGTCTACGCACTTGAAATTTTAGATATAGGTTCCTTAGACATGGATCTAACTTAATAACTTGATTTGAGCCCAAAACAATAAATTTTAAGGGGTCATAAGAGGGGTCAAAGTTTAAAACAAGAATGACCTCTGCGGTCTTTTCCAAATTACTCAACAATTTCTTGTCTAAATATTTGAAATTTTACATAAAGGGTATTCAGAGATAGGGCAAGCTTTTTCAGCAGTTTCGGTCGAAAATATTTAGTTACCAATATATAAATGTATGTATGTATGTATGTATGTTTGCATGTCTGCCTTAAACTTTCAATAGAAGCGACGGATTTTACCAAGATCAGTATCGTTTTAAAGTTCGATCTTTCATACGATAAATATCGAAGAATTGGCTAAAAACATTAATATCTTCCCCTTCTACTAGGCACTTTTCTACAGGAGGGGTCACTTTTTTCGCCGATATTTTTGAAAGTTATCCTCTCCTTTAGATTGTCTAGCCTTAATTTTAAAAAATGTCGCTTCCGGGTTGGCGGTGGTCGTAACAGCATAAACTTTAGCTTTTACCCCATTCTTTTCCTCCTTTGCGGTACGGGTTCGAGCCTACCTTCTTACTACCACTTTTTTTTTTGCTCAACATACACATCCAAACACCCGGGCAACGCTGGGCGCCTTTGATAGTATATATATATAAAAATGAAAGTGTCTGTGTGTCTGTGTGCATTTCCCTATAGAATAACTCTGTCAATTTTTAGTCTACAGACTCGAAATTTGATATACAGGGTACTGAGATTTGGGAAAATCGATGTGATCGGTTTTCGGCCAGAAATTTGGCGATTAAGGGGTCAAAGTTCAACGATTTGACCTTTGAGAACTCTACCAAACTCCTCCGACAATTTTGGGTCTACGCACTTGAAATTTTAGATATAGGTTCCTTGGACATGGATCTAACTTAATAACTTTATTTGAGCCCAAAACAATAAATTTTAAGGGGTCATAAGAGGAGTCAAAGTTTTTAAAAAAATTGACCTCTGCAGTCTCTACCAAATTACTCAGACATTTTCTGGTCTAAATATTTGAAATGTTACATAAAGGGTATTCAGAGATAGGGCAAGCTTTTTAATCGGTTTGGGTCGAAAATCTTTAGTTACCAATATATAAATGTATGCATGTATGTTTGTATGTTTGAATGTCTGCCTAAAAATTTCGACAGCGGCGATGAATTTTTACAAGATCAGCATAATTTTTAAGTTCGACCTTTCAGACGATAAATATCGAAAAATTGCCTAATATAATTAATATTTTCACCTTCAACTGGGAGCTTTTCTACTCAGGGTGTCGCTTTTTTCGTCGATATTTTCGGAAATCATTCTCTCCTTTCGATTGTCTAGCCTTAATTTAAACCTACGTCACTTCCGGTTTGACAGTGGTCGTAACAGCAAAGACGTCAGGGTTTTTTACCCCGTTCTTTTTCCTCCTTTGCGGTACGGGTTTGAGCTTGCCTTCCTAATACCACCTTTTTTTGGGGGCTCAACATACACCTCCAAACACCCGGGCAATGCCGGACTGAAATACTAGGAATAAATAGTTTTCACTTAAACACAAGTAACAAGGTGAGTTCAGTGGTTTGCATGTGCTTGTTTTTATCAAGATATCCCATTTTACAACTGGTGTCAGCTTTTTAAAACACCAGTTGTTGACACAAATGTATGAACACTAATTATTGTTTCCCATTATAAGTGACGCCTACAGGACCCCACCTCTGTTGATAGGAGTAGACAATGAAACCCATAAACCAGATCTTCCTATGGTGGGCTCTCATGACAAGTTCAGTAGCTCTACATCAAACGGACTGAGCGTGCATAGGGTTCCCAGTTATAAGTGACACAACTGGTGAGTACGAGCAGTGTAACCTGTAAACATTTCCCGCTCATGGTGGGTTATCCTGCCAAAATTGGCAACTCTACGAGTATACATTAAACAGTGTGAGCTTGCACACGGTTTCCAGTTATAAGTGACCTGAATCCCATTATTGGGTGTGAGCGGTATAACCCGTCAAAACTTCCCCTTCCCCATAGTGGGTTTCCTGCCAAATTTGGTAACTCTACGTGAAACCGTGTGAGCATGCATAGGATTCCCCCTCATAAGTGATTTCCCTTACCTGAGGCCCCATTTTATCATACTCATTTCATATCCTTGATAATTCTATCATTGTATGTAGACAGTTTATTACAATAGTAAACCACATAGGAGCCTATTTGTAGACAGACAAACACATACGTTGAGCTTTATATATATATATATATATATATATATATATAAAATAAAAATTACAATTAAATTTACCAAAATGATCCAAGATGGTAAAACTAAAGTATATTATAAATATTAAAGAATTCATATTTATAAAGTAATCTCAACCAGATGTAAAAGCTCGATAAAACCAAATAGGAGATAGAGCTTATAATAAGAGCAAATAGTTAATAAAGCATGTTAAAAAGCACCTTGAAAAAGAGTTAAAAACATATTTAATTTGAAAAGTGGATAGTCCTTAATCCGCGGAATTTCTAAGAAATACTTTCCTTCTCATCAGGGGGTAGGAATTAGCAAAATGCGGGATCGGATTTTGCATACAAAAGTATTTGATGAAACTGCAAGTAAGTCATAGATCTTACTTGGTAACAAATAGTGAAGCAGAGGGAATATGGTTTTTCTTCACCATATTCTCTCTTTTCAGATTAAATATGTTTTTAACTCTTTTTCAAAGTGTTTTTTAACATTTTTTATTAACTGTTTGCTCTTATATATATATATATATATATATATATATACACACATATGCCTATATATATATATATATATAGTAATTTATAAAATATATATGGCGATTAAGCTACACTGAATATTCTGCGTTTCATCCACTATAGGATTCGTCAGGCTCATGAGCGAATTCTGTGGTTGATTCTTGTTTTTATATATGTTGAGGATTTCTAGTTAGCCATTTAGTTTCTAGTATCCACCGCGCCCTTTATAAATTACTAACTAGCTCTACCTACGTATTGAGCACTTTTGAAGTAAATACTTAAAGTTTACGCATAAATCTATACTTTCGTATATTAAATTTATGTGAGTAAATGAAGTAGTTATACTTAGCTCCTAAAACAGTCGAGCACTCTCAAAAGAATTTATTTCACCACATTAAAAATAGATATGGAAAGAGTTAATTTCGAAACATCGCTAAAAAAAACATCCCCACACCCAGCAAGCATAGCTATATTATTAAATTAATCAAAAAAACAGATGAACTAATACGCCGAATGCGATGGCGAGCAAATTTCTTCCTTAAAAATGAAAACGTAAACAAAAAAGAATCCTATGGTTTTAAACCCCATAAAATGCGAAAACAGTAGACCTTTTGATAAACTTTGAAAATGACCTTTTAAACGTAATTAAAAACCTAGAATTACACAATCAACCTAACAATTTCCAACGGAAACTACACAAAATCGTTAGAAACATAAACAACTCTAATAAAATCTTTGTAAAAGCAGATAAAACCAGAAACTTTTATAAAATAGATAAGCAAGAATATAACAAACTAATCACAGAAAACATTACAAAAAACTACAAAAAACTAGACACAAACGAATGCGACTACATAGATATAATAAATACTGAAAGTAAACAAATTACCGATAAACTAAAAATAAAGTTGGCAAATTGAAACCTAGAGAGTCATACATTCTGCTTAAAGACCACAAATGGGACTTTAATAATAATCCCAGCACCCGCCTGATGAACCCAACTAAACAAGAAATAGGTAGAATTAGCAAAACTATACTTTCTAGAGTAAACAAACAACTCAAACAGGACCTAGAACTAAACCAGTGGGCAAATACTACCGAAGCAATCACCTGGTTTAAAAATATAGAAAACAAAGATAAATGTACGTTCATACAGTTTGACATCATAGACTTTTATCCCTCGATATCCGAAGAACTTTTTAACATTGCCCTAGAATTTGCCGAGACATACACTGATATATCCTCAGAAGAAATCAACATCATTAAAAAATGTAGAAAATCAGTTCTAATAAATAACAATA
>NC_136507.1:83460044-83480044 GCF_053919585.1 Euprymna scolopes
TAATGACAGGTAATTAGTGGCTGTATGACTTGTTGTTTACTATGTATGATTATGTGTAGAATGCACATCTGCCTGCGCAAGGAATATTTTATAAGCTATTATAAAAGTATTGTAAAAGAAAGGCAATTTAATATGACGATATGGCAAAACACGGTTTGGGTTTGTTTCCATGTTAGTCGTATGCGAAGTTGATCCTGTTTGTGAACGGTGTGGTGTTCGTTTTTGCATGATCCGCTATTCTCGAAAGTGAACATTTGTTTACATGTTAGTCGTATGCGAAGCTGACCATGTTGGTAAAAGTTTTGATGTTCGTTTTTTATTTATCTACTATTGAAAAAAATGAGCGTATGCAATCATAATATGTTTAATGGAGTGACAGGTTTGAGTTAAACTGTTATTCTACTAAACGATTCAGAATAAGGGAGCAATTATTAATCGAAACTTTAATCGTAATGTATTATGTATAAAATAGTAATATATAGAAAAACAATTACTAAATCGGCTATATACAATAAATAACCCAAAAATAAAATGTAGATTGAGTTTGAGTTACGGAGGAAAAGTGATTTGCATCGGAATGAAAGCCTAAGCTACTCTCTCAGTAGTATTACGTACGTGAGAGAGTTGATCCAACAGATAAAATAATAATTGCAAAAAAAGGAACAAAATGTATGTACTGTGTGCCAGGAACAAGTTTTAGTAGTGATTGTAAGTGGTGAGCGTAAAAGTTGTGCATAAGAAGTATTTACTTATAATCCTACATTATCGAAAGTGGTAGTGGGAAAATACGCCTATTTTATTATATGTATATGCATATATATGTATACATATAAATGTGTGTTTTAATTTATTTTTAGGTATTATGGAGGCGATACTAATCTTTTGGCTGCAGGTGGAATAAGCAAATGGCAACCTACTATAAGTAAAAACCCGTGGGTTTTTGGTGGCAAACTTAAAACCATCAGTGACCTCATTGAAGATAAATCAAAAAGAGAATCCATGGAAAAAGCTATTCAAATCTATATCGATAAGGCCTATATCGATTCCCTGATGAACCTCTTAAATTGGGCCACCAACAAATATCCAGGTTTCTATGAACAGATTTCTGCTTATAAAAATCAATTGAAAGCCTTGAAAGCAAGTGATCATAATGCTGTTATAACCCTCGGTAACAAGTTGGAAGAAGAACTGGAGGTACCATCGTGGTTTCTGGATAATGTCCAACTGTGTTATAAATGGAGACCAGATGGTGATGGCGGACAGTGCGGAGGCGGTGTCGGACGATACCTTTGTGCACATGTTGGATCCATGACAACTTACTACAGAGACGATACTGACAGACGTGGTGGAGGTTGTACCATGCAATGGGGAATCCAGAAGTCAGGTCACGTAAGTCAAAGTTGGCTCCAGCAAACTAAAATCTGCTACCAATGGTGGCCTGATGGAGATGGTGGTCAGTGTGGTGGTGGAGCTGCCAGGCACCTTTGTGCGTCTGTCAATCAATTTACACCGGAATACAGAGACGATACTGACAGGCGTGGTGGTGGCTGTCGGATGCAATGGCGTTTGGTGGTTCCTGATGCTGCCCCAATTTGGTATCGTAGCATGAAACTATGTTTCGAGTGGTATGCTGATGGAGATGGAGGTCAGTGTGGAGGAGGTGCGCAAAGATTATTGTGTGCTACGGCTAACAGTTGGACAGCAGCTTATCGAGATGATACTGACCGTAGAGGTGGTGGCTGCCGCATGCGTTGGGGAATTATTCCAAGTTAAAATGTTAACACATCTAAAACTGTGTGGTCGTAACAAGGATTGTGAGAATGACGTAAACTGAATCAGTAATATGATCAGATTCAACTGCTATAATTATTTAACTTCTGATTGGGTTTATTGTTTTAAATTTATGATTATAAATAAGAATTGATATGCCGTAAAACAGTAAAAACAAATGAAAAATATCAAATGGCCTTGTGACAGATCTAAGTTGATTAAAATGTTGAATGATTTAAAAGAAGTCACATAATTTGGGGAACAAACAGCTACTTCTGTGGATAAGTAATGCATCAGGAGTAATATCAGGAGTAATATCCTAAATCATTTTTATGATGAATAAGAATATCAGGAGAGTAGATTCTGAATCATTGCAAACGTTTGTGTGTAAAAATAAGAAATGAAGGAATTCGAGCAAACAGCACCAGAGTTTAGAAAAGCAAGAAGACAAATCTATCTGCCCAGGTTCTAACACTTACTTTCCCGTCGCCATCTTTAATCGGTTTCAAACCTAAAATGTCTGATAAAAAAAAACATTTAAAAAACTTTACTTTGTAACCATTTAGAAACGACTAATAAATAAAATTTTACATGTTTATCAAGTTTCTTTGTTACAACTTTAATTTATAACAAAACTATCAGAATACAGGCATTGTCGGCTATGCCATAGCCATCAATGCCTGTACCAGGAAGGCCACCGCTTGAATGAACGAATGAATCAGAATACCAGTCTTCCAAGGACGATTATAATAATATATAATAATTTATTTGATTTTGAGAGGGAAAATAATACCTTGTCATAAATCTATTCTCTTATGGATTATCTCCTCCTTTGGGTATATAGTTAAGGGAAGTGCTATATCTGGTTTACACAACTCCATAATATACCTGGATACCCTAGGCTGTAGGGATGCATTGTAGACCAAATAAGACCTGGATTTAGTGCATGAGAAGTGATTTGACTGTATATAGCATTCTTTTTGTTGAATACTACTCTATCAAGGTTCAAAACAATTGTGCAATAGCCAGAAATTTTAAGCGGAATTGATTATCGAAGCAGATAGTTCAATAAGCATTTATTTACATTAAATTTGAAGACGACCATGTTGTAACTAGCTGAGAAGCAGCTCTCTAGTTCTATAGATAAGATACTTCAAGGAAAGAAACTTTTTTTCATGAAAATTGAGCTTGTCTTTGGGAGAGAGAGGGGGGATGTTCTCTACTGTAGTTGTAGTCAGGCGTTTTTTTTTTTTTGCTGTGAATGTTTTACAGGAGATGCGAGGAACTGGAGCTCAGACGAGCAGCTACCATGGCTATATCGATAGAATAGAGAGAGACAGGCAACATTTCTTCTTTATGAAGTGAGCTGCAGAGAAGAGAATAAATAATCTCCCACTTCATTTCAAATTGGTGTTATACCCTGTCAAGCAAAAAAAAAAAAAAAAACAATAGTACTCTGAGCAGAACCTGCCCAGATATAACAGAAGTACTCAAACTTAGGATGAATATGGCTCTCATACAGAAGATTGCATCAGGGCGAAGGTACTTTCTGGAATGAGCGAAAGGTCCTACTATTTTTCTAGCGACCTTCGCAACAAATTTAGTGTAAGTTTTTTTTCTTTTCACGTCAGGGGTAAGAGGCAGTCCTCCGAGATTATCCAAAAAATACAAGGGCGGAGTTCTTGGTTCGTCCCATTGTGAAATTCAGGACACTTGTAGCATCTTAAATACAAAACTGATGATGATGATGATGATGATGATGATGATGACGACGACGACGACGACGACGACGACGACGACGACGGCTCGGTAGAGGTTGTGTGAAGACGGAAATACTTTCCAGAGTGGTAGAATGCATAGAGTAGAAGGAAAGTTCTTTGGTATGGTTGCATTCTGAGGGTTCTTGCTGTGAATGTGTTGGAACTTAAGCGAGCAACTACCATGAACATATCAATACTGTCGAGAGAGACGAGCAATATGTATTCTGAGTGAAATGGGGTGAAGAGAAAAAATCATCTCCCACTAGATTGCAAACCGGTTTTGTACCCTGTCAACTTTTAGCAGGTTGTTTGTTTGTTTCTGCATGTCGTTTTAATTATCAAAAAGACTTGTGTGACATCACGTTGGGTCATCATTTATAGATTTAGCATGGAATCTGATTTGTAGCAACGAAAACGATCATCACACAAAGCGAAAAACAAAACCTTTTTTAACAATGAAAGATATTTCTGTTAACTACACCGTTGGGTGTAGGTTGGAGAAAGTGTGACAGTTTTCAAATGAAGAAAGGAATTACGCAAGAAATTAGAAAGTTATTGGGCTGCCGAATTTCTGTAGCAATTTATCTTCAGGTGAAATAGCTGGTGTTCAGGGGTTCAGTGGACAGCGTCAGGAGAGAAGAGATCAACGTCTTTGTTGGCTGGCGCTGGGTAACTCTCTGATACTGCTGCGATTCCCAAAGGAGTCTAAGTAGTCCTTCAGGAAATCGATGAAACTAATGCATCCTAGAAGCTGATTGGGCAGTATGTGATCAAATCCCCTAGCAGGGCTACTGTTAAATGGGCTGCTTCATCGTGTATATATATATATATATATATATATATATATATATATATACATATTTTATTTTTTACTTTATTTTTTTTACACAGTGATCACCACTTATCAAGGCCCGGAAGCCACTCAGGGATAAGGGTTATTGCAAGTACATACGTTAGTGTGGAGATGGCGGTTCATTAGGAATTTGTTAACGTTGGACTTGAAGACATCCAAGTTGTTGTCCGGTGGGAAGCAGGTAGACGGACCAGAGGTCCACAGGCGTGCAGTTCTAAGAAAGAAGCTTTGTTAATGGAATCCACGTTTTGATTTAGGCACAGATAAAAAGTGGGGAAAATTTTTCACAGTGGATTCAGCTAGACGGGTGTTTTCGTGAAAGATTGGCGAGGGGGGACCAGAGATTGGAGTTCAGACGAGCACCTGCCATGGAAATAACGATAAAACAAGGATAGGCTCGCAACGTCTCTTCTTTATATATATATATATATATATATATATATATATATATATATATATATATACACGAGTAGAGAAAGATTAGATAGATCGAGCTAATTTTTAGTGGGCCATCCTATATTTGTCGAAATGTAGGGCTCGTGTAAATTTCACAGCGGCATCTTTCATATGTAATATATTCTGCTGCGCATTCTGTGGGCGTTTAGTATGAATAGAGATCCCGCGATATTATTTTAGCCCTTTTGTTAAAGCTGTAAAAGTATTTTCTAAGTAATCTGGTTAATGTAATGTCAGAATATATCTATTATTATGGTTTATCTCCAATATCTTTATAGACAGAACAAATACTGCCCTTAGATCCTAGCCAGAAGAAGGTATATTTTAGTTTAGCATACGGCCCAAAGGCGATATCATTTATTTATTTATTTATTACATTGCGTCGTCGGTGATTGTCGAGAGATTCTCTTTATTAAAAAGGAGGATGGAAGGTGATAATATTACGAACAATAAATAAGCATATCTATATTTAATGTTCGTTGTTTGTTATCGTTTTTAATCCTCCTTTTTAATAAATAGGATCTCCCGATCGAATAATTCATAATCTAGAAACCGTGACACACGTATGTACGTTTAATATACTACGGTATTAATATATAGATTATACACACAATAAGTTATATTCAGAGGAAATGTCCTACTCGGAACCAATCTAGTAGATTTGTATTAGTTTCGAGTTGAATGTTTTCTATGCATTGATATATAATATTTATGCGTATTTTACGACCGGGCAACGCCGGACGCCTTGCTAGTTTCTAATATTCGAACTACTATTTATATTTTGGATGCTATTCTCACAACGTTTCGACCGATGTCACGTCTGACCTTTTCCAGAATTCCTTTCGAAATTCCATAAAGATTACCGAGTTCGACAAGAGGCACCTGAAGTTAGTTGGAGGTTACATCGGCCAAAACGTTGGGATAATATTAAATATAAGAATAGTACTTCGAATAGTAGAAAAAGTGTAATTTCAGATTCGTACGCCATGTGAAAACGCAGTTTGCTACGTGAAGACACATTCAACCAACCGTCGTTTATGTTACGGCGTGCTCGCGCGTAGCGTAAACGGAAGCTGTAAAATGGCGGAAAGCAGTTCGTGGGTTCAGGGGTTAATACCATGCAAACAATAAATTTGCCCGGGTTTGATTATCAGATTCGTTGTCAGCCACCTGTATATTTACCGAAAAAGCATAATTTCATTTGTATTTTCGAATATTTTCAAGATATAAAGTTTCGGAATTACGTGTAACTGATAGCTGTTTGACGTAATTGCACGCCCATGAAGTCGCTGGCGCAGAACGCAGCTATTTATGTAAACAATTTTTAGAGGCATCCTCGCATCTCTGTGAGTGGTGTAGTCCGTCGGGCGGTCTAGATAACTTTCATCTAATATTTAATTTGGTCTATCATGTGTGATTGTGATTTTTAACTATTTTTTTTTTAGTCTGTCACAATGGAGATTTAATATTGCATCTTCTTTAATTAATCTCGACATTTAATTTTTGTCGACATATTTGATGTAACTACAGTTTTAGGCATGTGTGCTTTATCAAGATTGTGAGACGCATTTCTCCAAATTGCTCAAAATTGAAAAGATTAATAATCGATAAATGTAGGAATGGATTGCGAATCCAATCAAATTCTTCAATGTTGATTGAGGGAAAATATTCTTCGATTTTATTTTCTAAACATGTCAAATTCTGACTAATAATGGGAATCATCTCGATAACGCAGGTTCTGCGAACTGATGGAGATATACCCAGTTCGTCTACCTTTATTCTGTTCTTTCATATTGCCATTTTCTTCTTAAAATTGACTAATTTACTTAGAATGTAAGAATGTTTTCAGTTCTGCCTTGCATATTGTTGTCCAGACTATTGAGGTATCCAAATATTTGACTAAAGCACTCTATTTTGGACATCCGCGCACGCGCGCGTGTGTGCGTGTGTGTGTTGGTGTGTGTGTTGATGTGTGTGTGTGTGTGTGTGTGTGTGTGTGTGTGTGTGTGTGTGTGTGTGTGTGTGTGTGTGTGTGTGTGTGTGTATACAGAGTGCCCACAAAGTCTGGCTACATAATCTACAGGATGCTTCCACAAAGTCTGGCTGCATAATGAAGTTTGTCTTATTCGAAAGTCCCATGAGGAAAGTAATCCACTGTTAGTAATTCTTATAGAAAATGTACGGAATGGGTGCGTGTGTGCATAAGTGTTTTTTTTTTTTGTTTTTTTTATGCCCGCGTGGCGTGTGTAATTATGGTTTGAACAGATTTGAAAACGACGATGAGATGGAAACAGGGGACATGTTCTCGTGTCAAGTTGGAGCGAAAACAGAGAGAGAGAGAGAGAGAAAGAATGTTTGTTGCGTTTATATACTTTTTGAATCAGATTCCAGCACAAGATTGCTGCTGCTGATATTTGGTTTGGGAAAGCATTAAAAAACAATCTTCTAAAATTTCTCATTGGTCGATATTGTCACGTGATATTGTCTTCACCTACGTCCGCCAGAAATATGTCCATTTTATTTTGTTGTTGTGAGGAAAGCTCGTGAGCGTATTTGAAATTATGTCGTTGCTTGAAGAACTTATTTCTGTGTAAATGCGCGGGGAAATTAAAATCAATGAACATTCGTTTATTTGCGCGCGCGTGTGCGTGTGTGTATGTGTATGTGTGTGTGTGTGTGTGTGTGTGTGTGTGTGTGTGTGTGTGTGTGTGTGTGAGAGAGAGAGAGAGAGAGAGAGAGAGAGAGAGAGAGAGAGAGAGAGAGAGAGAGAGCACAGGTATCTTGCTAATTTCTTGTTCGGCATTATCGCCAAGCATAATTTTCACCATCTTTTTGCATGCTGGAAGGATCACTGATTCTGCAAGAACATGAAATTCCGATTTAAGAGCAATAATTTCTGCAACCTCATATGAAGCTAATTGAGCTTTTTCGAATACAGTTAGTGTTTTCTTAAACAGTTGACTTTGCGTTGCAGTTAATTCTAACAACTGTTGGAAAAAAAATCGACATTTTTAATTTGAAGGTTATGATGATTAATAGTAAGGTGTAATTGCATCTTTCTTGGAACCATTGCTCCAGTAGACAGCGTTTGGCTGCACACAACACACAGCGCAGAAGGAATCTGCGTATCTATAGTCAAGTGAAACCCAAATTTTAAGTGATCATCACTATGCAACCGGTGAAATTTTGTCTTTTTAAATGATGTTGTAGAATTTTGTCACCATCGCTTTTTCTTTTTAGAAACTTGTCCCTAGTCAAAGATGATTGAATACCCCCAATTTTTTTTAATACGTCAAAACGGACTTTTATCATATTTAATCAATTTTTAAAAAAAATTTTTCCTATTAAAACGTTGATTTGCAAAACTTAAATATTAAATAAGAAATATCAACAAAAAACTCTGTTAACGAGATACATAGATTATATAAAGCATGATTCACCAATGTTTATTATTATAGAAAAATTCAAAATATCCAACCATTTAAACAAATGATTCTTTTATTTTTTTATGTTTTGCTATTTTTACATCATGTAATTTATAATGTGTGAGCTAATATTTATTAATTTATAATTAATTAATTTATTTATTAATAGTTATTAATGCAGTTATATCGATATGAAAGCTGTTTTCCACCTTAAACCACTTGTTACTTCCACCTACAATCTCTTCGCTGCATACCCGTAAACATTCCGCGGCACAGTGGTTGGGAACCACTGCTTTAGACAAATCATTGGTAAGATTGTTTAAATGAATCCTGGATCACAGCAGATATTAAAAATACTTGAATTAAAATATATAGATATATATTTTATTTTATTGTCAAAGCCAGATATATATTTTGTTGTTTGAAAACACTATGACAGGAAATGTTGGAATAAGATACAATGACATTCGTCTGGCCTGAAGAACACCGGCTCAGGTGTTCTGAGTTCTAGGCAAGGAAAATTGACAAGGGATGACCCCCGAGGTCGTGTGAAATTGATTTCATTTTGGTCTCAGATTTCAAAACTCTAGACTATGTCTGAATTGCACACACGCAATTTCGATCTGGAAATCCCCAGATACGTAGCTTTCTCGGATTGGTTGTGTGGACCGTCCACCTCGACCCGGACCTTACAATAAAAGCCAATACTGGCTCCAAAATAGACAGATATTGCGCCGGAATCTCGAGAAGAAATCAGCTCCCCAAAAACGCTCCATGACCCCCTTTCCATCCGCCTGAGTGCCATCGACGAAGAAGAGAGATTTGTGAATTTAAAATGTATTAAGAACTGAACGTGTATATATATGTAAAAAGACTGTATTTTTTCTTAAATTAATTTTTAATAGATAGAAACCCGATTCATCTGCCCTTCTTTTCGTGCATGCCAGCTTGTCTTTGTTTTTTAGCAGACTTCTACACAGAGTTGTTTAGAATTCATTATGGAGGTCTCTTGGGCGACTAGACATCAGGAGCCACAGTTTCCGAAGAAGATCAGAGGTCAGTTGCTTGACCTCAGCAGGGGAGACGGACCACACTCCTATAAATTTGACATTTTTTTGTTGTATCGATATTCATATTAAAATACCTTTTTCCTATTAATATAAAAAGAAAATACAACTCTGTTATATATGAGTCGTGGAATTGCATTCATATGCAAAAGATCTAGCTAATTTGCATATTCTTTTAAACATTCATTTTAATTAATTCCCCCTTAGTTTTTTCAGTGTTCTAATGGGATGATCATCTTTAGTTAATTATTATGTGTATTTATTCATGCAGATATTCTACATAATATTTGCATAAAAAAGCTTATGCCAAACACAAATCTCTTTCTATATATATATTTATGTATGCGTATATATATATATACATGTTTAAAAAGTTTTGCCTACCAAACTCCTCTGTCAGTTTTTGGTCTACAGGCATGAAACTTATTATATAGGGTATACGAATATGCATTGCGTAACGTAAAAGCGATTAGCTCATGTTTTAATTTTTAGCACTGTAGCAAACATGTCTTCGTAGCTCAAGCATTAACGTCAAAGGAAAAAGTAAATCCTAAGCTAATCGTTTTGGTTTCGATTCTCAGTGGTGACACACGAGTCATTTTTTTGTTAACTTTTTAAATCATTACTATATATTGGGTTCAATAAAATATAATAATAAATACGAAATCTAAATTAATCAAAATATCATATTTAAGCACATTTTACGACCGGGCAATGCCGAGCAACCTGCTAGTAAAATATATAAATCCGAATGCAGTGTAGTACCTGTTCTGGTATTACACTTAAGTTAATTTGTCTTTAATAAATGTAGGAGGAAACCCTTCTATACTAAAGCAATTTTTATATTTATCTATTGCTAGAGTGCCCCTATTTTTGGATCTGCCCCCACCCCATTAAAAACGACCTTGTTCATTTATTCTTTTTGCAAACTGTTATTTTCTTCTTCATAGCATAGTTGTTTAACCACGTTTCAGCCAACTAATCCTCTGGCCTTCTTCAGTCGATTAACCATAACAGGATAGGAATGCTGAGTCTTGTAATTTATTTCCAGTAATTACTGCCTTCCATAGTTGTTGTCTTACCACGTTGTGGCCAAATAATCCTCTAGCCTGCTTGTATAGAATTGAAACCGCTATCTTCAGACGATGCTCACCTGGAACTGTAGCAACACAACACCTCTATCCACTGCGCCACGTTCCCAAAAGATTTCAATTCTACCTAAGCAATAAAGTTATTTGGGGGAATGTAGACATTTTTTGTGAAGTTGAAGATACTTGGATTTATTTTCTTGGAAAAGATCCGAAAATTATAAAAGATGTATTAACAGAGGGTCATTGTTTAATTTTGTGAAATTATTTTCTTGAAACGATCCGAGAATCATTTTTACAATATGTGACGGAAGGTCGTTATTTAAAGTTATACTTATATGTGCAAAAAACAAACAAACAAAAATAAATAAATAAATAAAATAAAATAAAAAAAATAATCATTATTTTATTCAAAGGAAAACGATTATGACGAAGGTTATATTTCGAAAAACGGAATCAAAATGTAGTCTATATTTATTAGAAATTTCGGAATATAATCCGGATTTTGTTATTTTAATATGAACGACTAATATTTTAAAAGTGTAATTCACATTAATATTTGTTTATCGAAACGATTTTTGAATAAACAAGAAATATATATGTCTTCGTATATTTAATTTAGCGTCTGCAGTGCAGAAGTTCTTATTTTTTACTAAAATAGAAAAGAATAAATTATAATTTAAAAAAATATATAATATTATATTAAAAATTTATGTAAGGATATAAATACTTTTGATATTCAGAATCTCTTAATAAATTGTTTTATTATTTATTACTTGACGACAAAAAGAAAAGAAGAAACAAGAAAAGAGGAAAAGAAACACGTGAACCCGCTATTTACTTAAAATTTCAAGTAATCTTTCCAATTAAGAACTTTTTCTTAAAATTCTGTCCTCAGTTGTGCAAGATTTCCTGATATGAAATGGAACACGTACATCAAATCTGTTGCCAAGGTCGCTGGGAAAATGGTGAGATCCTTCCATCAATCCAGTAGATATCTCACTGCTGATGCAATTCTCTGTTTACATTGGGAGGAGGAGGCGCCTCCTCCCCCAATGTAAACAGAAAAAGGTGCTTCTGCAGTTTAATTAACCGTTTTTCCGTAAGTAACGCAGAATGTTTTATGTTTTTAGTTCTTTTCTTTTTTTTTTTGCAGGAGGGGGATTCGATTATAGAACTTGTGTGGTTTAACAGGTGCTTCTACAGTTTAATTAACCGTTTTTTGTAAGAAACGCGCCGACATTTACCGATTAGAATACACGCGTCCCAACACCACCCCGCCTCCTCCCCCAATGTAAACAGAAAGCAGTAAAATTTTAAAATATTAAAATGTATTCGAATCTGTAAATGTCGGCGCGTTACTTACGGAAAAAACAGTTAATTAAACTGCAGAAGCACCGGTTAAGCCACACAAGTTCTATAATTGAACCCCCCTCCCGCAAAAAAAAAGAACGAAAAACATAAAAATGTTTGGTGATTATGGTTTCGTAAACTGCATTAAAAACTACGTAAGACGAAAACAAAAATTCCCCCCAAAAGTACTGTAATGTATTTTTTTAAATTTTGTTTTAGACAATTTTTTCTTCGAATTTTAAATTGTCCGGCAATGAAATAAAAAAGAATTTTAAATTCTGTTCTGAGAAAAAAAAGTCTTTCCGACATTACCCCCCCCCCCTTACTAGGAGTGTATTTCTTCTTTTTCGTGGCCCTGTCGGTGGGGCATTAGAATACGCCCACTGCCTCTCTGCAGAGGGTAAAAGTCCCTCAATGGGGGTCCTGGATATGACCTTAAACTATATCCAGTGGTGAGGCCCCAGCTTGCGGGCTTTGGGGAGTGTGGAGCCACCCTTTAATTACCATTGCTCCCAGGTCCACTCTGACTCGGAGTGGTAGTACCTGTTAGGGTCCCAACTATGGGTTAAATAGAAACCGACGTGAAAACAACAAATATATTCTATTAAAAAAATTTTCTTCAAAATCTTTGGATTCGGCATTAAATAACCCGAAAAGGGTTGATATGCCGTAAAACAAAAACAACCAACCAACCAACAACTTCTTTTTCGTATAATTTTAAATGTTCCACAAAAGATTCGTACGCCATGTGAAAAGGCAGTTTGCTACGTGAAGACACATTCAACCAACCGTCGTTTATGTTAATGCGCGCTCGTGCGTAGCGTAAACGGAAGCTGTAAAATGGCAGAAAGTAGTTCGTGGGTTCAGGGGTTAATACCATGCAAACGGTAAATTTGCCCGGGTTTGATTATCAGATTGTTGTCAGCCACCTGTATATTTACCGAAAAAGCATATTTTCATTTGTATTTTCGAATATTTTCAAGATTTAAAGTTTCGGAATTACTTGTAACTGATAGCTGTTTGACGTAATTGCACACCCATAAAGTCGCTGGCTCAGAACGTAGCTGATGTAAACAATTTTTAAAGGCATCCTCGCATCTCTGTGAGGAGTGTAGTCCGTCAGGCGGTCTAGATAACTTTCATCTAATATTTAATTTGGTCTATCATGTGTCATTTAGTGTGTCACAACGGAGATTTTAATATTGCATCTTCTTTAATTTATCTCGACATTTAATTTTTGTCGACCTATTCGATGTAACTACAGTTTTAGGCATGTGTGCTTTATCAAGATTGTGAGACGCATTTCTTTAAATGGCCAGATTTGCCACCGTAAATATTTTATAAATGAGAAAATTTAACTTGTTACAAACAATTAACCCACTCAAAATATCTTCACGTCTCTGGAAATGTGTACACTCACAAACACATACACATAAAATCATATATATATATATATATATATATATATATATATATATATATATATATATGAGTATTTTATCACATAAGTTAATACACGAAAATATAATTTTATGCGTAAATTTTCAGTGTGAACTTCAACAGTGCTTGCTTAATACATAGGAAGAACTAGGTAGTAAGTTATAAAAATATATATGGCAATTAAGCTACACAGAATATTCCTCGTTTTATTCTCGTGAGAATTCGTCAGGCTTATGCGTAAGCCTAGCGAATTCTCACGAGAATGAAACGCGAAATATTATGTGTAGCTTAATTTCCATATATATTTTTATAACTTACTATATATATATATATATATATATATATATATATATATATATATATAAATGTTATTTCAACGGTTTTCTTTTTCTTTTTCATTTCGATACTTTTTTGTGACGAAGAGCGGAGGTCCACTTGAAATATAAAAAATAACAATAAAAATATTAAATACAGAAGTAACATCGTTTTTCATGCTTCAAAAACCCTCATAACATTTAAATCAATATATATATATATATATATATATATATATATATATATATATATATATATATATATATATATATATGTTTTTTTTTACGATACGTTTTGAATAAATTCAGGTATTAACGAAATCATTTTCTCTTTAACCAATGTGGTACTCCCACATGGCTAGCGGCATATATATTATTGTTGACATATAATTATCCACTGACACTTGTTTCGTCGTCTACGACTCATTAGAGTGGCTGAATCTAGCGAGATTCGAAATCAGGACCCCACGGTAAAGAGGCTAAACCCTTTATCTGCTAGTCCAGCTCGCATGACTTTGGATATATCGCGATTTACTTAGATATTTTTCTTTCTTTTTTTTTAAATTCAATTATTTACGAAAGTGCATTTTTGACTAAATGTGAGTTGGGAATATATATATATATATATATATATATATATATATATATATATATATATATATATATATATATATACCAATTGTATCGATTGGTTTCCGAGATATCCATCCAACGAAACTCGCGTGATAATTAAAGAGTGTTCGATTCAGGACAGAGCTGGTATATAGCAATTCCTTTTTTTTTGTCTGATAAAGTGTTGTCTCTGAGTTGGGACTCCACTGAAACATGTATGCACATATGTAACCAATAATGTTTGTATAATAAACAGGCCATGTATATTGTATATATATATATAATGTTATATGTTATATATATATATATATATATATATATATATATATATATATATATATAACATAACAGACACACACACACCTATATATATATATATATATATATAAAATAACATATAACATACCATATATATATATAACATAGCAGACACACACATACACACACCCACATATATATATATATATATATATATATATATATATATAACATAACAGACACACACATGTAACCAATAATGTTTGTATAATAAACAGACCATATATATATATATATACATATATATATATATATATATATATATATATATATAATGTCATATGTTAAATTATATATATACATATATCTATATATATATATATATATAACATAACAGACACACACAGACACACATATATATATATATAAAATAACATATAACATAACATAATATATATAACATAACAGACACACACATACACACATATATATATATATATAACATAACAGACACACATACATATATATATAACATAACAGGCACCACATACATATATATATATAATAAACAGACCATATATATATATATATACATACATATATATATATATATATATATAATGTCATATGTTAAATTATATATATACATATATCTATATATATATATAACATAACAGACACACACACACACACATATATATATATATATAAAATAACATATAACATAACATAATATATATAACATAACAGACACACACATACACACATATATATATAACATAACAGACACACACATACATATATATATATAACATAACAGACACCACATACATATATATATATATATATATATATATATATATATATATATATAACATAACAGACACACACACACACACACACACACACATATATATATAGGGTGTACATAAAAATAATTAAAACTTTTGTAAATTATGATTTATAATATTTATTACTCGCACACAAGTAATACAAACTAAAAATAACTTATCTTATTATATGATGTTTCGAAAATTAGCTTTTTTTTTCTTCAGATGCAAACAGTTAGCAAAAAATGTTTTATATAGATTAGCTATAATTTTGCTGGTTTTGTGTCTCACTTAATTCCGAAATAATGTGTGGTTAGAGAACTTAGAACCCTTAACCTAACATTTAACTCTAACCATAATTCTAACCCTCACCCTTATCGCCTAATCCTAATATTCAAAGAAGAAACCCTGCGACACTTCAGGTAATTATTCAATGAGCAGTCGCTGAAGACTCAGAAATCTATTCCTTGTAGATAGCAAACCAAAATAGATAGCTGTACGGTAATAAATATCAAGCGAAAGTAATAGGCGTACGGTGTAAAAATAAAAAATCTGATAGATATCAACTTAAAGTAGATAGGCGTAGTGTGTAAATATTTTTCCCTAATACATATCAAGCCTAGTTTCTCCCTGTTAGATAAAGTCCAAAAAAAGTTGTCAATCTAATCTATCCCATTTTATCAACTAAGCTCCAGCCTCTGTCCCATCGCCGCAATGTTGCATCTCTGTGCTTATTTTACAAATATTTTAATAGAATGTGTTCTGATGAACTCGTTTCACTTGTATCCCCTCGACGTGCATATCTCCGACAAACCCGCTTACAACAAGATCTCACCCCTTCACTGTTGATGTCCCTAAATGCTAGCAAGCTTTCTATTCTAATAGTTTCTTCTCTCGAACAGTCAGACTTTGGAATTCCCTTCCTGTTGCCTGCTTCCCTGGCTGTAATGATATGCAGAAGTTTAAATGTAACATAAACAGATATCTTGTTAATCTTTCCTAGACATGGCCCCAAATAGTAGCCCCTTACGTCCAATTGGCGATATGCTTTGTAAGGGGTTAACATGAGTAAAAAAAAAAAAAAAAAAAAAAAAAACGTAGACGCGCGTATGGTGTAAAATATTTTCCCTCATACATATCAAGCCAAAGTAACACCAATAACACGGGAGCTGTCTATGAAACAAGCAAATCGATTTGAAACAAAAAATACAAATAAGACTAGTATAGGAAATGAATACATCAATATATGGTCTAAAGCAGACCGGCCTTAAGTAGTCTAATCTATCTCTATATCTATAAAAGTGAACGTGTCCGTGTGTCTGTCGGTGTGTCTGTCTGCGTACATTTCCCTACGCAATAACTCTCTCAATTTTTAGTCTGCAGACTCGAAATTTGATATACAGAGTACTAAGATTTGGGAAAATCTATGTGATCGCTTTTCGGCCAGAAATTTGGCTGTTAAGAGGTCAAAGTTCAACGATTTGACTTTTGAGAACTCTACCAAACCCCTCCGACAATTTTGGGTCTAAACACTTAAAATTTTAGATATAGGTTCCTTGGACATGGATCTAACTTAATAACCTTATTTGAGCCCAAAACAATAAATTTTAAGAGGTTATAATATGGGTCAAAGTTTAAAAAATTGATCTTCTTTTTTTCTTTTTTTTTTTTTACTCAGCATACACCTCCGAACACCCGGGCAACGCTGATCACCCATGCTAGTTTCATATAAACATAGAACAAAATTCCAATCAATCATTATCAGACGTTTGTGTTTATCCTTGTACGTTTGAAGTATTACACACTAACGTACTGTACTTGGAATAACCCTTACTCCTGAGTGGCTTCCGGGCCTTGATAAGTGGTGACCACCGTGTAAAAAAAAAAAAAATTACGGTATTAATATATAGACGATTATTTATTTATTTATTTATTTATTTATTTGTGAAACAACAACTCTGAAGATGAGGATAACAGTCCGCAAATAAATATATAAATTGCTCATCTCCCAGGATTCCAATAATAGAATGATAGAAGATTATATATATTTATTTTTAATAGGAGTAGTCGCTGTTTATTAAGGCCAAAAAACACTCGATGATAAGAATTAATGGTGCTTGTTAAGACAGAGTCGACATATCGATTTTTTAAATATGTCGTTTTAAGCAAAACCAATATTACGTACTTAATTTTTATGTATAAAATAGTAATGTATCCAAAAACTACGAAAATTCATTGCGTAGAAAAACTACTATTGTATTTTTAGTAAAAAAAAAAAAAAGTCTATCCCGTAGACAACAAATGTTGCACACCATAAACAAGTAATCTACTGTATTTGTTCTTAGTTATTTACCTCGTTTGTGAAATCTTCATTGTCTACATTATAACGTCTGCGCAAAATGTAATTTTACCCAATTTTCCATCAAAATAAATTTATAGTTTTTCATTTGTTGGCGTGATCCTCTGCTTGATACGTTCTAAAATGAAGTACTGGTTGGAACGATGAAAGTGTCGACATAGAAAAGACGACATGATTCCATTTCCGTTTGATGTTGGTGATGTTTTCGACGTATGACCAAATGAATTTGTCCAACGGGTTCAGATCGGCAGAGGAGGAGAGTCAGTGAGAGAAAGGTACAAAGTCGTAGCACTCCTTCTGAAGCCAAACATGGATCTCTTTGGACTTGTGGGCTGGTGTTGGGTCCTGCTTCTACACCCAGGGTCTGTCAGAGCCCACCTGATTATACCAGAGGATTAACACACTCTTCAGTACATTCAGGTACACTTTGGTGTTGACTTTCAAGCCGACTTCGAAGATGAGGTGGTATGATGTGGCCTTTACTTGAAACCACACCAAAAAACCACAACCGTCGCCGGAAACTTCGTTGAGCTGTGCTCTCAAGCGTTGAACTGTCCGGATTTGCATTTTGAGAGTGCTGGCAATGGTCCTGTTGTCATAACTTTTGGATCGGTAGAGAGCATTTGTGCAGCGGCGCATCTCCGATCTCGCTTGTTGAACATTGTGTCACTTTCAGACATGATAGAATGTTAACTATCACTCTTGGAATTTGTATGTCATTTCTTTGGCGACACTTTTATCGTTCCACCTTGTACTTCATTTTAGAACCTATTTGGCTCACACAAGTAGAGGATCACGCCAACAAATAAAAAAACTATAAATAGAAATTGGAGCAGGGAGGAAGAAAAATCCTTCATTGACTGGGGCAATTTTTGTTTTTGTCTCAACCTTTAATGCCTCCTTTTATGGACTACTGTTGCCACATTTGTGGAAATATCGCTCAAAGCATTCTTTCAACCTTGACACACATCTGTTTTTTATTATTGTTTTTTTTATTTTTTTTTATGGTTGTTTTCATCGTAGGTGTCGGGCTGAGCACCAATCTTCCGTTTCCATCTGTGAAAGATTTACATCAAAAACTCGTCTAGTTACAATCATTGTAGATAATTTCCCTTGCCTTTCTCTGTGTATTTAAAAGTAAACGAATATTGTTTTGTACGAAGTTTCCACCTGTGAAACACAATATCGTACAGCTGCTTTCCCGCTGACTACAACATAGTCGTTTTCAAGTCCAATATTAACAAATTCTTGTCGAGCCGTCAACTTCAATAATCAAATTTGAACATTTTCACCCAATCCTCTCATAGTAGTGTTAATCGCCAACAAACAATTTTATTAACTTTTATCCTTGAATAGGATCTGGGTTTTCATAAGCAGTGGTTCATAAGTGGAAAAAATGTAATCGCCTTAAATATAGAATCTCAGCATGGTGGTAGGGTTAGCATAACCAATTTGCTCAAACTTTTAATTAGTCTTGCCTATAAAAAATAGTATCTTAAATTGAATAACATTTCTGCCTTTTGTCTTAATTGCTTTGCATATTTTTACTGTTTTCTTCGATTATTTTTTTTTATGGTATATCAACCATTTTGTGAGTATTTAATGCCAACTCTAATTTTGCTAAAAGTGTTTTAAATCTTCCAAAATTTATTCCTGTGGTTCGATTCGATTGTTTTGGAGATGAAAATTGTTTTTGTTTTTGATTTTGCAGAATATTGTTAAATTTTACGAAGAAAAAGGAAAATAAAAATAAAAAAAAAAAAAAAAAAAAACAGCATGAATGTTGGATATTTTCAGACCGCCTGATATGTTAGCACTGCTAAAATAATATGTTTAAAGAGAGTAGTTTCCTAGTAGATTGGGGTGGAGGTAACAATGACGTTATAATCATCCCAGTCCGGGTATTTTGACGCGTATTTCCCCCATCCAAAAAGAAACGGGAAAATAAGAAGAAAGAAAAAAAAAAGACACATTCATTTTATAAGCAAACGGATTTTCCTTTTTGTAACTTTACCCCTATTGCCACGGGCGGCTTTTCTACGTCTTTGTCAACACTAGTCACGAGAACTTCTGATTGGAAAATGTACACTTAACCCGGATATAAATTGTGTCTATATAAATAAGAACCACCATTCATTTTCATAAGCAGTTGCTCGCTGGTAGCTTAAAAGTTGTTTTAACATTAAGTGAAGAAAAAAAAAAAATACTTTATTGGAGTCGCGAACAACAGCAACAAACACCAACAAAAAAGAGAAAATGAGACAGAAATATTACCAGACATTTCGCAATTGTCCGTTTGAATCCAGTTTAACCTCATCTTTCCTTATTGTCCTTTTTTGCTTGGGATTTTCCCATTGCATTGACTCTCAGACAACTCCGGTGCTCGAAGAACCAGAACTTGCATCGGCCCTTCTT
>NC_136507.1:83485044-83515044 GCF_053919585.1 Euprymna scolopes
TAAATACAGGTTACTCCCGGACTCCTTTGAAAGTGACCCTGATAAATATTTTATGTTCATTGAGTATTTTGGAACGCACTATTTCGAAAAGGTTAATTTTGGCGGAATCTTACAGTTTTATCTGGAAACCAAGAAGTCCTATTACAAAGGGAAATCGGACAAAGACGTGAAAGCGGAAGCGAGTGCCACATTTTTTAACTTTCTGAAAGCAAGCGGAAGTTACTCGGGTTCAGTAAAAAAAGTTGACACACGTTTCACAGAAAGCACCAATAAGATTGTCAGGTAAATTTTAATTCATTTTTTGTTGTTGTTTTGTTTGTTTCTAATTTTATGATGTGCAGATTTGTGCTGTATAGAAAAGGATTTTTTGTTTGTGAAAACAAACAAGTAGTTTTTTTTGTTTGTTTTTTTTTATTAAAAATTTTGAAATTTTCCTACTTTGCAAATGAACAGAAGTCGACGGACATTTTTAGAAGTAAACCGCATAATAACTAAAGAGAACATGGTAAAACAAATCAGGATTTTATTTATAGAACTTAACGAGGATTCTTATGTCTTTTGTTACTAGGACCGGCGCTACCGATTCTCAACTCCTCAACCCAGGAAAGTCATACAATCGTGAAGGTGTGCCTTCAAAATGGATTTTGCATTCTGAAAGCCTCCTAGAATTTATGTTTTTTACACACACTTTTGTTATTCAATATATATGCATATATATGCCTTCAAGTCCAACATAAACAAATTCCTGACAAACCGCCCTCTTAAGTAAGATACTCTATCAAATCTCCAATACTAATGATTACTACAATACTATCTCATTGATTACTGTACACGCAATAACCCTTATCCTTGAGTGGCCTCCGGGCCTTGATAAGTGGTGACCTCCATGTAAAAAAAAAATGCATAAATTTTTTATTTAAGGCAACATTTATGGATCTACCACTGTACATTCATGAGTATGTTTCGGCCAATCAGTTACAATCAAGTATCCTCATGCCATGTTCTGACAAACCCTTGTAAAGAGAAACCTGTCTAGTAAGCATTCAAGTTCTCTCCATTAAGCATAAAACCTTATAGTATTTGAAAAACAAAACATTTTCTCACAATTAATAAAAATTATTTACCAGGGCATGTTTGTAATTAATCAAAAGTGACTGTTCCAGGGCAGTTTTTATAATATTTAAACTTTGTGACATTAAATATAGTAGTTTAAAAACAGAACATTTTTCTGACAATTAATCGAAAGTGATTTTTACTAATGCATTTTTGTAATTAATCAGAAGTGATTTTTCAAAGACATTATTGTAATGTTAAAACTTTGTAACATTAAATATAGTATTTAAAAAACGAAAACTTTTCTTACAACTTATCAGAAGTGACTTTATCAGGGCATTTGTGTAATTAATCAGAACTATTCTAGGGCATTTTTTATTAAATATATTGGAAACCATTTTGTAACATTAAATATATTGGAAACCATTTTGTAACATTAAATATATTGGAAACCATTTTGTAATATTAACTATATTGGAAACCAAAAAACTATATGTAATGTTACAAAGGTTTTTTATTAAAATGCCCTGGAAAATCCAATGTTTAAAATGCACAGTAAAAGACACGGCTTCTTCTTACAATAATGTCCGGGAAGAGTCATTTCTAATTAGTTGTAAGAAAAAGTATCTGGGAAAGTAAATTCTGATTTATTACAAATATTTCCTGGAAAACTCACTTCTGATTAATTATTAAAAAACATTGCTTTTTTTTCTAACTACTTTATTTATATCACAATATTAAAACATTTTAAGATCTTGAAGGTGGGCCACATTCTAGAAACTTTCTGAGATTTATGTTTTTCCCCACATACTTGCTAGCTGCAACTTCTCTCTCTCTCTCTCTCTCTCTCTCTCTCTCTCTCTCTCTCTCTCTCTCTCTTTTATCAACAGTTTATCCTCTTTTATATCTGTTACTACCAATAATAAAATTAGGAAAAACTGCAGTGATTATTCCAAACTATATCGCTTAGCCAATCAAACCGCTTGAAATAGAAATTATACCTGTGAATCAACATAAATATCTGTTCAAGCCTAAGTTTTTATAAGTGACAGAGTTAGTACATAATCTTGTAAGTGAGTGGAAAATTTTTCTGCCTTTCATTTAATATTTTAAATGAAAATATAAATCCAGATAAAATCGATTAAAAAAAAAGAAGATTTTCACGAACGTACATTGATTTAAACAAGATGTCAGAAACAGAATTAATTTCATGGTTGCAGGCAGTAATCCATAATGCACAATAATCTCACAAAGAGACTGACTTTATTTTGTTTATTAGAGAAGAGAGTACACTTGTTTAAACAGTCGCCATTTACAAAGACGATAAGCAGCAGACAATATATGTATGTATCATAAAATTCGACTGCGAAATTATCAAGTTGCACCTAAAAGCCAGGTGCTTGAAGTGATGTCTTGTATATTCTGATGAACTAGTACATAGAACATTATCGAAATCCGTTGAGAAATGTGGAAATTCATTGAGGCCATACACACACGCACACACATGCACAAACAGATTTCCACTGGTAGTCTTCACTGTTTTTACCTTGAATTATCCTGATAAAATATAATCTCTGAAAACTGAAGCCCTCATCGTTTGTTCTAAAAATTGAACCGCTTATGTGTCTCATATAGAGATCAAGTATTAATCCCAGAAATCCAGATTCATGTATATTAGTAATAGGACGATTCTAGTATTTTTCCCGATTCCGATACAATTACCGATTCTGATTCTGATTCTTTATAAATCTCTAAGTATTTAACTATAAAAGTGTTATTTTGTCCCGATTAGCATAAAAACACAGCTTAAATGTGCCTGTATATTCTCAAACGTAAAAACACACTTGTGAGAGAGTGGTCTAGAGATTTTAGTCTTACTGGAAGTTTAAATCTATAAATATTTATAACTATAAGCAGTAGAAGATGTTTCTTAAACCAAAATCAAATAAAAAATGATAATTTAAGGAATCGGTGTTGGCATCAGAAAATAGGCCCAAATATTTTTGATTCCAATACGGATTCCGATACCCCAAAAAGCTCTGATTTTTCTGATTCCCGATTCTGGTACCGATTAATCGCCCCAAAACTAATATATATATATATATATATATATATATATATATATATATATATATATATATATATATATATATATATATAATGATCGTCACTTCTTCACAGAAGACCATCTTTCCTTTGCATAAATTAAAATTTCATGTTTAAATGTATTGTACGACTGGGCAACGCCGGTCTACCAGCTAGTATATATATATATATATATATATATATATATATATTCAGATGAGTATATATATATATAGCCAGTAGAGTTTAGTTTCGTAGAAGTACAGCCAATGAAATAACATGTGTCTACCAAAGAGTGCTCAATGAGTGAACAGAGCAGATATATTAAATTTATTTATACAAACATTAATGGCTACATATGTGCATACATGTTTCTGTAACCACCCGCGTTGGGGGATTACGTCTTCAGGCCAAGAATTACCGAGTTCTTGACGGTAATTCTTGGCCTGAAGACGTAATCCCCCAACGCGGGTGGTTACAGAAACAGGTATGCACATATGTAGCCATTAATGTTTGTATAAATAAATTTGATATATATATATATATATATATATATATATATATATATATATATATATATATATATATATTAGCTGGGAGAACCAACGTTGCCCGAATTGAATGTTGATCGACGAATGTTCCACACATTTTTATTGTCATCGAAATCGGTGAAATCGCCTATTTTTAAATCAAATCGATTGCTCTTAGCCCACAATATAGTGTAGTCTACATTGCACTGTAGAGAACCTACTATCGATTTTATATAAAAAAAAATGTTTTTATATATAATGGCTTGAATTAAAGCTTAAAATTGCAAAAATCAAGTATCATGCTTCAATTGTGCTCTAAACAGAAACATTAATTTCGAACGTGCCCCTGCCATGTTAAAGAACCTACTGTTGATTTTAAACGCAGACACATTTGTTTGTGCAGTGATAAAACTTCTCAAGTGCACTTGTGAGGTTAGACTGTATAAAAGTGATAACTTTAGTTAAAATCGGACTGTTCCATATTTAATTTTTTTTTATTGATTGTCGATTTTCGATAATTATCGGAGGCATTCTGATACGAAATCTATCTAAGAACACTCCCAGGTACTCATAAGGCACATTTGTGTGAATTGTTTTTTTTTGTTTTTTTAAATGGGCCCAACCGTCTTGGAGTTCATAGGGAACGAACTCACAGACACACAAAGTTCCTTTATATTATTATTATTATTATTATTATTATTATTATTATTATTATTATTATTATAACAACAATAACAATATATGTATTCACATAAAAGTTTATATGAAGATATATCTTATGCATTGATTCCCAGTATTTTAAAATCATTTTAATATTCGATTGTATATGTTATTTTTTCTATTTTTTTAGTCCTCATTATTATATATTATAACTATAAATTGAAAACATGCCTTTTTAAATCAAAATTAATTTTATATTATTTTATTCTTTAATAGTAAAAAAGCAAATAAAATGAATATATGAAATAGTAAACCAGATGGAATTACCCTCTCCCCTGTAACTAGTGTATTTGTGGAACGTGAAGTAGTCTTGAACTACTTTAAATTAACCTACTTTCTCCGTGCTCATAGATGGAAGAGGGATAGTTAATATTAATGCTCAACGCTTGCGTGGGCTTATACGAAGATTGAAACTCACCCATTCTTCTTCTTCTTCTTCTTCTTCTTCTTCTTCTTCTTCTTCTTCTTCTTCTTCTTCTTCTTCTTCTTCTTCTGCGCCCGTCGTCGTCATCCTCATCGTCTATTTCCTCTTTTATCCGTTTTTTTTTCTTTCTTTACTCTCTTTTCTATTTTCTTCTGAATATCATGGGAGTCATATGACCTTTAAAATAAATTCTTGTAAAATTCGTTTTTATGTTGAACCTCATGCCATACAGGATTTGCTCCTTTTTTTTTAAGAAAGTACCGGTATCGCCTGATGAGGTCTTTAGTTGTTCATCACTATTGACGGAAACATTCTCATGATTTTCAGTGATATTAAAAACTTAAATCTATCTATCTATATATCTATATATACATCTATATATTTATATATATATATATATATATATATATATATATATATATATATATATATATATATATAAGCGAAAATGTGTGTATGTTTGTATGTTCGCTTTTTATGTATGTCCGCAAAAGGATTTTTTCCAGCGGCTTCTCGAGGCCGTCGCTCATTTTTAAAACTTTTTATATCACATCGAAATCACGAGTTACGAATGGGGGTCGCGTATGTATTTAATGTGTCCGACTTTCAAAAGCTAAATATTCAACATTTTTCGATCGGTACATGTAGATTCGCCTTTTTTCGTATAATAAAAGCGAAACTAATAGGAAGGTTGTTGCATCATTCCCAGCGCGATCGCCGGCAATCAGCTTTGATCAATGCGGGTTTTTCCTTATATCAGACAATTGCTATTCAATTTGGACAATCCCCTCTCAATCGGGAGCTGCCCCCCTCCCATCATCTTGGGGAAGCCCAAACTGTACCGCAGTAAATGACAAAAACGGTCCCGCAAAAACCCGAAAAAAAGGAAACAAACGCCAAAAAACTGCACCATCATCGTAACGCTCCTCCGATGACCTCATTAAGCGTCCACCTGTCAATCAAACCTCCTTGACTTGACTCACTTTAATCGCTCTAAGATTAACGTTGTCGCCGTAGCGCAGGTGTTCAGGCTCAGTCTATAGACTTCAATGCTCTGGGTTCGAGCCCACGTGCCACGAACCCCAATCTTTTTTTTTTTAAATCGCTATCGTTAAGTTTTCTTTTTGTTCTGATTTACCTCCCCATCCCAACACACACACCTACAAATACCCGGGCAACGCCGGGTACCCCCGCTAGTATATATATATATATATATAAAGGACAAAATTAATTCCTTCATTTTCAACTGGGCAGTTGCTTTTTTCGCCACAATTTTCGCAAGTCATTGTCTCCTTTCAATTGACTAGCCTTAATTTCAACGTTCGCGACTTCCGATTTTGCCATGGAGGCGTCGGCTAAGACGTTACGTGTTTATTAACCTTCTTTTCCTCCTTCACATTACGGGTTCGAGCCTGCCTGCCTACACCTCTCTCCACCCAAACTGTCTACTGTTGTTTTGATACCCCCGCTACTACCATTGTTTTTTCGGGGTTTCTTACTACACTATTTCGACACACCCAGGCAACATGTATCCACAATTTAATAAGATATAATATGTTATGTATCAATTTTAAGTATTTACTTCAACAGTGTTCAATACGTAAGTAGAACTAGGTAACAAGTTATGAAAATATATATGGCAATTAAGCTATCCAGAATTTTCTATGTTTCATCTTTGTGGGGCATTAGCCTGAAGAGTCCTCACAAGGATGAAACACGGCAAATTTTGTGTAGCTTAATTGCCATATATATTTACATAACTTACTATATATATATATATATATATATATATATATATATATATATATATATATATATATATATATATAACTAGTGGGGGAGAGAGTCGCCCGACTTTGCCCGGTCGTAAAATACACTAAAATATGATATTTTTATTTGTCCAGATTTCATATATATTATTATAGAGTCCTGATTTCAAAAGTAAAAAAAAAAAAAAAATGTATTCGGTGCCATCAGCTAGAATCGAAAGTAAAACTGTGGTATCAAAATCTGCTGACATTATCACTGTACGAATGTAACACGCATTTGAACTGATTAAAAATAAACTAATGTACAAAATGTATAACGACTTTTTCAATTTTTACCCATTTAAAAACTCTTAAAGAACGGTCCATAAAAAATCCAATCATTTGAGGCTCCTAGTGCCGCTCTGCAACTTTTAGTTCTGGAAGAGATAGAGTTTGAAAATAAAGACAGGCAGACAAACATAGTGAGGTTTGTAAATTAGTTTTGCTTATTTTTAGACATGGCATCAAAACTAGAGTATAGTACGTACGAAGTAAACAGCAAGTTGAGATGAGGGAAGTTAAGAACATGATAATTAAAATCCACTTGTACATATATCTATATATATTTTCACTTACCTGTTGGATTGGAAGTTTTTAATTCGACCGTGTTTGGATTTTACCATCCTTGGATTTTTTTACTCTTCACCGGACTATCCATTCATGTGAAATCTTTTTATCATTTTTTCTTTTACCTCATATTCCCCTTACCTCCCCCTTTTTTTTAACCAAGTAAGATCTGTGACTTACTTGTGATTCATTAAATACTTTTACATGCAAAATCCGATCCCGCATTTTGCTAATTCCTGCCCTCTGATGAGAAGGAGAGTATTTCTTCGAAACTCCGCGGATTAAGGACTATCCACTTATCTTGTGCTTCCTTTGTAAAATTAAATATGTTTTTAACTCTTTTTGAAGATGTTTTTAAACATGTTTTATTAATCATTTGTTCACATATATATATTTTCAGATATTATCTATGTATGTATATATATATATACATGTTCTGATTTATTTATTTTTAGGTATTATGGAGGCGATACAAACCTTTTGTCTGCAGGTGGAATAAGCAAATGGCAACCTACTATAAGTAAAAACCCGTGGGTTTTTGGTGGCAAACTTAAAACCATCAGTGACCTCATTGAAGATAAATCAAAAAGAGAATCCATGGAAAAAGCTATTCAGATCTATATCGATAAGGCCTATATTGATTCCCTGATGAACCTCTTAAATTGGGCCACCAACAAATATCCAGGTTTCTATAAACAGATTTCTGCTTATAAAAATCAATTGAAAGCCTTGAAAGCAAGTGATCATAATGCTGTTATAACCCTCGGTAACAAGTTGGAAGAAGAACTAGAGGTACCATCGTGGTTTCTGGATAATGTCCAACTGTGTTATAAATGGAGACCAGATGGTGATGGCGGACAGTGCGGAGGCGGTGTCGGACGATACCTTTGTGCACATGTTGGATCCATGACGACTTACTACAGAGACGATACTGACAGACGTGGTGGGGGCTGTCGCATGCAATGGGGAATCCAGAAGTCAGGTCACGTAAGTCAAAGTTGGCTCCAGCAAACTAAAATCTGCTACCAATGGTGGCCTGATGGAGATGGTGGTCAGTGTGGTGGTGGAGCTGCCAGACACCTTTGTGCATCTCTCAATCAATTTACACCGGAATACAGAGACGATACTGACAGGCGTGGTGGTGGCTGTCGGATGCAATGGCGTTTGGTGGTTCCTGATGCTGCCCCAATTTGGTATCGTAGCATGAAACTATGTTTCGAGTGGTATCCTGATGGAGATGGAGGTCAGTGCGGAGGAGGTGCGCAAAGATTATTGTGTGCTACTGCTAACAGTTGGACAGCAGCTTATCGAGATGATACTGACCGTAGAGGTGGTGGCTGCCGCATGCGTTGGGGAATTATTCCAAGTTAAAATGTTAACACATCTAAAACTGTGTGGTCGTAACAAGGATTGTAAGAATGACGTCAACTGAATCAGTAATATTATTGATTAAACGTCCGTTTCTTTTTATTATTATTTATTACTCAAATAACTGTTGTTATACTGTAAAACAGTCACAAAAATATCAAATGACCTTGAGTCAAACTAAATTGATTCAAATGTTGAATGATTTAAAAGAAGTCACATATTTTGAGGAACAAACATATACTTCTGAGGATGAGCAATGCATCAGGAGTAATATTCAAAATCATTTTTACGATGAATAAGAATATCAGGAGAGTAGATTCTGAACCGTTGCAAACGTTTGTGTGTAAAAATAAGAAATGAAGGAATTCGAGCAAACAACACCAGAGTCTGAAAAGCAAGAAGACAAATCCATCTGCCCATCCTCTGAAACTCATTTTTTCGTCGCCATCTTTAATCGGTTTTAAACCTAAAATGTCTAATGAAAAAAATCATTAAAAAAATTTACATTGTAACCATGTAGAAAGTACCAATAAATCAAATCTTATGTTTTATAAAATTTTGATTGTTTTTTTTTGTTTTTTTTTTGTTACTCGCAACTTTGATTTATAACAAAACTAGCAGAATACCTGTCCTCCCAAGACGGCTATTAGCAATAATTTTAATTGTTATGAAAGGATAGTGTCTGATGTTATGAGCGGATCTTCCCAGGCACTACCTTTTCCTTTTGTGCATCTGCAGTTAGGGGCTGGTTTGCATCAACTCCATAACATGCCTTGGCACCAAGGTTGTATTGTAGACTGTTTCTTTGTTACAGCTTCTGTTATCATAATGTTATTTTTTTTTACAACGAAATTATTACTTATCAAGGCTCAAAGGCCATTCGAGGATAAAGGTTAATCACTGTAAGGTGGTAGCATAATAATCGTTAATGGTGAAGATTTGGTAGAATTTAGATTATTTAAAGGGACAGCTTAATAAGAACGTGTTTACATTGGACATGAAGGCGACCATATTGTAGTCAATTGAGAAGTAGGCCAGTGGAACAGTGTTCCACAGGCGGGCAGTCCTAGAAAAAAAAGCTTTGTTCATGGAAACCGAGTTTATATTTAGAAAAGTGTTAGAATGACGTCAACTGAATTAGTAATATGATCAGATTCAACTGCTATAATTATTTAACTTCTGATTGTGTTTATTGTTTTAAATTTATGATTATAAATAAGTGTTGATATGCCGTAAAACAGTCAAAACAAATGAAAAATATCAAATGGCCTTGTGACAGATCTAAGTTGATTCAATTGTTGAATGATTTAAAAGAAGTCACATAATTTGAGGAACCAACAGCCCTTTCTGGAAATGAGTAATGCATCAGGAGTAATATCCTAAATCATTTTTATGATGAATAAGAATATCAGGAGAGTAGATTCAGAATCGTTGCAAACGTTTGTGTGTAAAAATAAGAAATGAAGGAATTCGAGCAAACAGCACCAAAACTATCAGATTACAGGCATTGTCAGCTATGCCATAGCCATCAATGCCTGTACCAGGAAGGCCACCGCTTGAATGAACGAATGAATCAGAATACCAGTCTTCCAAGGACGATTATAATAATATATAATAATTTATTTGATTTTGAGAGGGAAAATAATACCTTGTCATAAAACTATTCTCTTATGCATTATCTCCTCCTTTGTGTACATAGTTAAGGGAAGTGCTATATCTGGTTTACACAACTCCATAATATACCTGGATACCCTAGGCTGTAGGGATGCATTGTAGACCAAATAAGATCTGGATTTAGTGCATGAGAAGTGATTTGACTGTATATAGCATTCTTTTTGTTGAATACTACTCTATCAAGGTTCAAAACAATTGTGCAATAGCCAGAAATTTTAAGCGGAATTGATTATCGAAGCAGATAGTTTAATAAGCATTTATTTACATTAAATTTGAAGACGACCCTGTTGTAACCAGCTGAGAAGCAGCTCTCTGGTTCTATAGATAAGATACTTCAAGAAAAGAAACTTTTTTTTCATGAAAATTGAGCTTGTCTTTGGGAGAGAGAGGGGGGGATTCTCTACTGCAGTTGTAGTCAGGCGTTTTTTTGCTGTGAATGTTTTACAGGAGATGCGAGGAACTGGAGCTCAGACGAGCAGCTACCATGGCTATATCGATAGAATAGAGAAAGACGAGCAACATTTCTTCTTTATGAAGTGGGCTGCAGAGAAGAGAATAAATAATCTCCCACTTCATTTCAAATTGGTGTTATACCTTGTCAAGACAAAAAAAAATAGTACTCTGAGCGGAACCTGCCCAGATATAACAGAAGTACTCAAACTTAGGATGAATATGGCTCTCATACAGAAGATTGCATCAGGGCGAAGGTACTTTCTGGAATGAGCGAAAGGTCCAACTATTTTTCTAGCGACCTTAGCAACAAATTTAGTGTAAGTTTTTTTCTTTTCAGGCCAGGGGTAAGAGGCAGTCCTCCGAGATTATTTAAAGGGACAGCTTAATAAGAACGTGTTTACATTGGACATGAAGGCGACCATATTGTAGTCAATTGAGAAGTAGGCCAGTGGAACAGTGTTCCACAGGCGGGCAGTCCTAGAAAAAAAAGCTTTGTTCATGGAAACCGAGTTTATATTTAGAAAAGTGTTAGAATGACGTCAACTGAATTAGTAATATGATCAGATTCAACTGCTATAATTATTTAACTTCTGATTGTGTTTATTGTTTTAAATTTATGATTATAAATAAGTGTTGATATGCCGTAAAACAGTCAAAACAAATGAAAAATATCAAATGGCCTTGTGACAGATCTAAGTTGATTCAATTGTTGAATGATTTAAAAGAAGTCACATAATTTGAGGAACCAACAGCCCTTTCTGGAAATGAGTAATGCATCAGGAGTAATATCCTAAATCATTTTTATGATGAATAAGAATATCAGGAGAGTAGATTCAGAATCGTTGCAAACGTTTGTGTGTAAAAATAAGAAATGAAGGAATTCGAGCAAACAGCACCAAAACTATCAGATTACAGGCATTGTCAGCTATGCCATAGCCATCAATGCCTGTACCAGGAAGGCCACCGCTTGAATGAACGAATGAATCAGAATACCAGTCTTCCAAGGACGATTATAATAATATATAATAATTTATTTGATTTTGAGAGGGAAAATAATGCCTTGTCATAAAACTATTCTCTTATGCATTATCTCCTCCTTTGTGTACATAGTTAAGGGAAGTGCTATATCTGGTTTACACAACTCCATAATATACCTGGATACCCTAGGCTGTAGGGATGCATTGTAGACCAAATAAGATCTGGATTTAGTGCATGAGAAGTGATTTGACTGTATATAGCATTCTTTTTGTTGAATACTACTCTATCAAGGTTCAAAACAATTGTGCAATAGCCAGAAATTTTAAGCGGAATTGATTATCGAAGCAGATAGTTTAATAAGCATTTATTTACATTAAATTTGAAGACGACCCTGTTGTAACCAGCTGAGAAGCAGCTCTCTGGTTCTATAGATAAGATACTTCAAGAAAAGAAACTTTTTTTTCATGAAAATTGAGCTTGTCTTTGGGAGAGAGAGGGGGGGGGATTCTCTACTGCAGTTGTAGTCAGGCGTTTTTTTGCTGTAAATGTTTTACAGGAGATGCGAGGAACTGGAGCTCAGACGAGCAGCTACCATGGCTATATCGATAGAATAGAGAAAGACGAGCAACATTTCTTCTTTATGAAGTGGGCTGCAGAGAAGAGAATAAATAATCTCCCACTTCATTTCAAATTGGTGTTATACCTTGTCAAGACAAAAAAAAATAGTACTCTGAGCGGAACCTGCCCAGATATAACAGAAGTACTCAAACTTAGGATGAATATGGCTCTCATACAGAAGATTGCATCAGGGCGAAGGTACTTTCTGGAATGAGCGAAAGGTCCAACTATTTTTCTAGCGACCTTAGCAACAAATTTAGTGTAAGTTTTTTTCTTTTCAGGCCAGGGGTAAGAGGCAGTCCTCCGAGATTATCCAAAAAATACAAGGGCGGAGTTCCTGGTTCGTCCCATTGTGAAATTCAGGACACTTGTAGCATCTTAAATACAAAACTACTGATGATGATGATGATGATGATGATGATGATGATGATGATGATGATGATGATGATGATGATGATGATGATGACTCGGTAGAGGTTGTGTGAAAACTGAAATACTTTCCAGAGTGGTCGAATGCATAGAATAGAAGGAAAGTTCTTTGGTATGGTTGCATTCTGAGAGTTCTTGCTGTGAATGTGTTGGAACTTAAGCGAGCAACTACCATGAACATATCAATACTGTCGAGAGAGACGAGTAATATGTATTCTGAGTGAAATGGGCTGAAGAGAATATATCATCTCCCACTAGATTGCAAATCGGTTTTGTACTCTTGTCAAGGAAAGAAAGAATAGTCCAAGTGGAATCTGCCCAGATATGACAGAAATACTCCAACTAGGGTTAAACTGTCTTTTATACAGGATTATGTACTCAAACTTCGGATGAATCTAGCTCGGTAAAAGATTGCGTGAAAACTGAGGTACCTTCTGGAGGAATCGAATGATCCAACTATTTTTACTTAGCTATAAATTTAATGTATTTATTTTAATTTCAGATCTGCTGGTATTGACGAGTGCAATTGTACATATTTCGTTTTTAATATTGATAGTATATGAATATGAGTATCTGAATTTTTGTTGTTAACTCTAAATTTTGTGCTGTAATTATAGTTGTTTGAATGACTTTAAACAGGTTGTTTGTTTCTGCATGTCGTTTTAATTATCAAAAAGACTTGTGTGACATCACGTTGGGTCATTATTTATAGATTTAGCATGGAATCTGATTTGTAGCAACGAAAACGATCATCACACAAAGCGAAAAACAAAACCTTTTTTAACAATGAAAGATATTTCTGTTAACTACACCGTTGGGTGTAGGTTGGAGAAAGTGTGACAGTTTTCAAATGAAGAAAGGAATTACACAAGAAATTAGAAAGTTATTGGGCTGCCGAATTTCTGTAGCAATTTATCTTCAGGTGAAATAGCTAGTGCTCATGGGTTCAGTGGACAGCGTCAGGAGAGAAGAGATCAATGTCTTTGTTGGCTGGCGCTGGGTAACTCTCTGATACTGCTGCGATTCCCAAAGGAGTCTAAGTAGTCCTTAAGGAAATCGATGAAACTAATGCACCATAGAAGCTGATTGGGCAGTATGTGATCAAATCCCCTAGCAGGGAGTGTTCTTTGTCAAATAAAATAAATTTTATGTTTATGATTGTTATGTATTTTAGTTGAGATCAAGAGTCTTTTTGACTCCACGATTGAACAAATTAGACAGCCCTTCATAGAAGAAAATCGTAGACATCAGTAATGACTAGGAATAAGAATTAATATTTGACTTGGGATACATTTTGCTGGTCCTAACTTAGTCGTTCAGGCTTAAAAAAGCAGAATTATTTTAAACCAAAATAAAAATAAATAAAAATAATCCAAAAAATTTACTAATAATTGTATTTTTATATTTTTTGTGAGAAAAAGTAAATATTTTTCATTAAAATTATCTTACGAAAACTGTATGTTTATTCAAATGTTTTCCCCTTTTCCCCCCTTTCATAGCGCCTTCGTTCGAAACATGTTTTTCCATTAATTTTCCGGTTTGCTGACGTCACCTCGTTTTAATTATGATACCATGAAGTTTCTCAGTTGTGTACGTAAACTCCCGGAAGGTGCCGACTTTAGCCTGTGATTAAAATTGCAGAAGTATCGTAAAATCAAGTTGTTCTCAGACCTCGCATTTACATATAAAAACATGATGTGCGTACATTAAAATCGATAACGTCCCCCAAAGATAATAATCACATGATGTCAAACCCGGAGAACGTAGTAGCCATAACCCTTTAAGTTACTTGGAATGTTTGGAATGAAATATTGTATACACAAATACATATACTGCATACTTGAAAGTCGCTCAGAAAATGTAGTAGAGAGGAGGGGCATTCTTTTATTATTTAAATTACCTGTAGCATGGTTTAAATTACCTGTAGCAGTGTTTAAATTACCTGCAGCGTTGTTTAAATTACCTGTAGTGTTATAAAATAGATGCCGGAAGTGCTCCCCATTGATATCCGGGCATTTCTGGGTCCGTTTAACAACGTTTGCAGATACTGCTTGTAGTTCTTCTATGGTGATTCTCCTGATAGTGGTGGTAATGTTCTCCTTTAGTTGGTTTAGATTGTGAGGATTATTTGCATAAATTTTTTGTTTTAAAATCCCCCAAGGTCCTGGATATGACCTTAATCTATATCCGATAGTGAGGCCCCAGCTTGCGGGCTTTGGGGAGTGTGGAGCCACTCTTTAATTGCTATTGCTCCCAGGTTCACTCTGACCCGAAGTGGTAGTACCCGTTAGGGTACCAACTATGGGTTAAATAGAAAGCGACTTGAAAAAAAAAATAAAATATATATATATATATATATATATATATATATTCTATTAAAAATTTTTCTTCAAAATCACTGGATTCGGCATTAAATAACCTGAAAAGGGTTGATATGCCGTAAAACAACCAACCAACCAACCAACCAACCAACCAACCAACAAACCAACCAACCAAAAGTCCCCCAAAGATAAAAATCACATGATGGCAAACCCGGAGAACGTAGTAGCCATAACCCTTTACTTTTTGTTCTCTCTTCTGTAAACATGTCATGAACTCGTGTCAGTGATCTGTGAGACGTGTGGCATGTGGCGCCATCTTGTTGGAAAAAGAATTGCATTTTGTCTTGTGGTGTCAGTTGGTCGTTAAGAGAAAAATCAGAGGGATCGGGCTACTGTTAAATGGGCTGCTTAATCGTGTATTATATATATATATATATATATATTATTTTTTACTTTATTTTTTTTACACAGTGATCACCACTTATCAAGGTCCGGAAGCCACTCAGGGATAAGGGTTATTGCAAGTACATACGTTAGTGTGGAGATGGCGGTTCATTAGGAATTTGTTAACGTTGGACTTGAAGACATCCAAGTTGTTGTCCGGTGGGAAGCAGGTAGACGGAACAGAGGTCCACAGGCGTGCAGTTCTAAGAAAGAAGCTTTGTTAATGGAATCCACGTTTTGATTTAGGCACAGATAAAGAGTGGGGAAAATTTTTCACAGTGGATTCAGCTAGACGGGTGTTTTTCGTGAAAGATTGGCGAGGGGGGACCAGAGATTGGAGTTCAGACGAGCACCTGCCATGGAAATAACGATAAAACAAGGATAGGCTCGCAACGTCTCTTCTTTATATATATATATATATTTATATATATATATACGAGTAGAGAAAGATTAGATAGATCGAGCTAATTTTTAGTGGGCCATCCTATATTTGTCGAAATGTAGGGCTCGTGTAAATTTCACAGCGGCATCTTTCATATGTAATATATTCTGCTGCGCATTCTGTGGACGTTCAGTATGAATAGAGATCCCGCGATATTATTTTAGCCCTTTTGTTAAAGCTGTAAAAGTATTTTCTAAGTAATCTGGTTAATGTAATGTCAGAATATATCTATTATTATGGTTTATCTCCAATATCTTTATAGACAGAACAAATACTGCCCTTAGATCCTAGCCAGAAGAAGGTATATTTTAGTTTAGCATACGGCCCAAAAGCGATATCATTTATTTATTTATTTATTACATTGCGTCGTCGGTGATTGTCGAGAGATTCTCTTTATTAAAAAGGAGGATGGAAGGTGATAATATTACGAACAATAAATAAGCATATCCATATTTAATGTTCGTTGTTTGTTATCGTTTTTTATCCTCCTTTTTAATAAATAGGATCTCCCGATCGAATAATTCATAATCTAGAAACCGTGACACACGTATGTACGTTTAATATACTAGGGTATTAATATATAGATTATACAGACAATAAGTTATATTCAGAGGAAATGTCCTACTCGGAACCAATCTAGTAGATTTGTATTAGTTTCGAGTTGAATGTTTTCTATGCATTGATATATAATATTTATGCGTATTTTACGACCGGGCAACGCCGGACGCCTTGCTAGTTTCTAATATTCGAACTACTATTTATATTTTGGATGCTATTCTCACAACGTTTCGACCGATGTCACGTCTGACCTTTTCCAGAATTCCTTTCGAAATTCCATAAAGATTACCGAGTTCGACAAGAGGCACCTGAAGTTAGTTGGAGGTTACATCGGCCAAAACGTTGGGATAATATTAAATATAAGAATAGTAGTTCGAATAGTAGAAAAAGTGTAATTTCAGATTCGTACGCCATGTGAAAACGCAGTTTGCTACGTGAAGACACATTCAACCAACCGTCGTTTATGTTACGGCGTGCTCGCGCGTAGCGTAAACGGAAGCTGTAAAATGGCGGAAAGCAGTTCGTGGGTTCAGGGGTTAATACCATGCAAACAATAAATTTGCCCGGGTTTGATTATCAGATTCGTTGTCAGCCACCTGTATATTTACCGAAAAAGCATAATTTCATTTGTATTTTCGAATATTTTCAAGATATAAAGTTTCGGAATTACGTGTAACTGATAGCTGTTTGACGTAATTGCACGCCCATGAAGTCGCTGGCGCAGAACGCAGCTATTTATGTAAACAATTTTTAGAGGCATCCTCGCATCTCTGTGAGTGGTGTAGTCCGTCGGGCGGTCTAGATAACTTTCATCTAATATTTAATTTGGTCTATCATGTGTGATTGTGATTTTTAACTATTTTTTTTTTAGTCTGTCACAATGGAGATTTAATATTGCATCTTCTTTAATTAATCTCGACATTTAATTTTTGTCGACATATTTGATGTAACTACAGTTTTAGGCATGTGTGCTTTATCAAGATTGTGAGACGCATTTCTCCAAATTGCTCAAAATTGAAAAGATTAATAATCGATAAATGTAGGAATGGATTGCGAATCCAATCAAATTCTTCAATGTTGATTGAGGGAAAATATTCTTCGATTTTATTTTCTAAACATGTCAAATACTGACTAATAATGGGAATCATCTCGATAACGCAGGTTCTGCGAACTGATGGAGATATACCCAGTTCGTCTACCTTTATTCTGTTCTTTCATATTGCCATTTTCTTCTTAAAATTGACTAATTTACTTAGAATGTAAGAATGTTTTCAGTTCTGCCTTGCATATTGTTGTCCAGACTATTGAGGTATCCAAATATTTGACTAAAGCACTCTATTTTGGACATCCGCGCGCGCGTGTGTGTGTGTGCGTGTGTGTGTGTGTGCGTGTGTTGGTGTGTGTGTGTGTGTGTGTGTGTGTGTGTGTGTGTGTGTGTGTGTGTGTGTGTGTGTATACAGAGTGCCCACAAAGTCTGGCTACATAATCTACAGGATGCTTCCACAAAGTCTGGCTGCATAATGAAGTTTGTCTTATTCGAAAGTCCCATGAGGAAAGTAATCCACTGTTAGTAATTCTTACAGAAAATGTACGGAATGGGTGCGTGTGTGCATAAGTGTTTTTTTGTTGTTGTTTTTTTTTTATGCCCGCGTGGCGTGTGTAATTATGGTTTGAACAGATTTGAAAACGACGATGAGATGGAAACAGGGGACATGTTCTCGTGTCAAGTTGGAGCGAAAACAGAGAGAGAGAGAGAGAGAGAAAGAATGTTTGTTGCGTTTATATACTTTTTGAATCGGATTCCAGCACAAGATTGCTGCTGCTGATATTTGGTTTGGGAAAGCATTAAAAAACAATCTTCTAAAATTTCTCATTGGTCGATATTGTCACGTGATATTGTCTTCGCCTACGTCCGCCAGAAATATGTCCATTTTATTTTGTTGTTGTGAGGAAAGCTCGTGAGCGTATTTGAAATTATGTCGTTGCTTGAAGAACTTATTTCTGTGTAAATGCGCGGGGAAATTAAAATCAATGAACATTCGTTTATTTGCGCGCGCGTGTGCGTGTGTGTATGTGTGTGTGTGTGTGTGTGTGTGTGTGTGTGTGTGTGTGTGTATGTGTGTGTGTGTGTGTGTGTGTGTGTGTGAGAGAGAGAGAGAGAGAGAGAGCACAGGTATCTTGCTAATTTCTTGTTCGGCATTATCGCCAAGCATAATTTTCACCATCTTTTTGCATGCTGGAAGGATCACTGATTCTGCAAGAACATGAAATTCCGATTTAAGAGCAATAATTTCTGCAACCTCATATGAAGCTAATTGAGCTTTTTCGAATACAGTTATTGTTTTCTTAAACAGTTGACTTTGCGTTGCAGTTAATTCTAACAACTGTTGGAAAAAAAATCGACATTTTTAATTTGAAGGTTATGATGATTAATAGTAAGGTGTAATTGCATCTTTCTTGGAACCATTGCTCCAGTAGACAGCGTTTGGCTGCACACAACACACAGCGCAGAAGGAATCTGCGTATCTATAGTCAAGTGAAACCCAAATTTTAAGTGATCATCACTATGCAACCGGTGAAATTTTGTCTTTTTAAATGATGTTGTAGAATTTTGTCACCATCGCTTTTTCTTTTTAGAAACTTGTCCCTAGTCAAAGATGATTGAATACCCCCAATTTTTTTTAATACGTCAAAACGGACTTTTATCATATTTAATCAATTTTAAAAAAAAGATTTTCCTATTAAAACGTTAATTTGCAAAACTTAAATATTAAATAAGAAATATCAACAAAAAACTCTGTTAACGAGATACATAGATTATATAAAGTATGATTCACCAATGTTTATTATTATAGAAAAATTCAAAATATCCAACCATTTAAACAAACGATTCTTTTATTTTTTTATGTTTTGCTATTTTTACATCATGTAATTTATAATGTGTGAGCTAATATTTATTAATTTATAATTAATTAATTTATTTATTAATAGTTATTAATGCAGTTATATCGATATGAAAGCTGTTTTCCACCTTAAACCACTTGTTACTTCCACCTACAATCTCTTCGCGGCATACCCGTAAACATTCCGCGGCACAGTGGTTGGGAACCACTGCTTTAGACAAACCATTGGTAAGATTGTTTAATTGAATCCCGGATCACAGCAGATATTAAAAATACTTGAATTAAAATATATAGATATATATTTTATTTTATTGTCAAAGCCAGATATATATTTTGGAATAAGGGACAATGACATTCGTCTGGCCTGAAGAACACCGGCTCAGGTGTTCTGAGTTCTAGGCAAGGAAAATTGACAAGGGATGACCCCCGAGGTCGTGTGAAATTGATTTCATTTTTGTCTCAGATTTCAAAACTCTAGACTATGTCTGAATTGCACACACGCAATTTCGATCTGGAAATCCCCAGATACGTAGCTTTCTCTGATTGGTTGTGTGGACCGTCCACCTCGACCCGGACCTTACAATAAAAGCGAATACTGGCTCCAAAATAGACAGATATTGCGCCGGAATCTCGAGAAGAAATCAGCTCCCCAAAAACGCTCCATGACCCCCTCTCCATCCGCCTGAGTGCCATCGACGAAGAAGAGAGATTTGTGAATTTAAAATGTATTAAGAACTGAACGTGTATATATATGTAAAAAGACTGTATTTTTTCTTAAATTAATTTTTAATAGATAGAAACCCGATTCATCTGCCCTTCTTTTCGTGCATGCCAGCTTGTCTTTGTTTTTTAGCAGAATTCTACACAGAGTTGTTTAGAATTCATTGTGGAGGTCTCTTGGGCGACTAGACATCAGGAGCCACAGTTTCCGAAGAAGATCAGAGGTCAGTTGCTTGACCTCAGCACGGGAGACGGACCACACTCCTATAAATTTGACATTTTTTTGTTGTATCGATATTCATATTAAAATACCTTTTTCCTATTAATATAAAAAGAAAATACAACTCTGTTATATATGAGTCGTGGAATTGCATTCATATGCAAAAGATCTAGCTAATTTGCATATTCTTTTAAACATTCATTTTAATTAATTCCCCCTTAGTTTTTTCAGTGTTCTAATGGGATGATCATCTTTAGTTAACTATTATATGTATTTATATTCATGCAGATATTCTACATAATATTTGCGTAAAAAAGCTTATGCCAAACACAAATCTCTTTCTATATATATATTTATGTATGCGTATATATATACATGTTTAAAAAGTTTTGCCTACCAAACTCCTCTGTCAGTTTTTGGTCTACAGGCATGAAACTTATTATATAGGGTATACGAATATGCATTGCGTAACGTAAAAGCGATTAGCTCATGTTTTAATTTTTAGCACTGTAGCAAACATGTCTTCGTAGCTCAAGCATTAACGTCAAAGGAAAAAGTAAATCGTAAGCTAATCGTTTTGGTTTCGATTCTCAGTGGTGACACACGAGTCATTTTTTTGTTAACTTTTTAAATCATTACTATATATTGGGTTCAATAAAATATAATAATAAATACGAAATCTAAATTAATCAAAATATCATATTTAAGCACATTTTACGACCGGGCAATGCCGGGCAACCTGCTAGTAAAATATATAAATCCGAATGCAGTGTAGTACCTGTTCTGGTATTACACTTAAGTTAATTTGTCTTTAATAAATGTAGGAGGAAACCCTTCTATACTAAAGCAATTTTTATATTTATCTATTGCTAGAGTGCCCCTATTTTTGGATCTGCCCCCACCCCATTAAAAACGACCTTGTTCATTTATTCTTTTTGCAAACTGTTATTTTCATCTTCATAGCATAGTTGTTTAACCACGTTTCAGCCAACTAATCCTCTGGCCTTCTTCAGTCGATTAACCATAACAGGATAGGAATGCTGAGTCTTGTAATTTATTTCCAGTAATTACTGCCTTCCATAGTTGTTGTCTTACCACGTTGTGGCCAAATAATCCTCTAGCCTGCTTGTATAGAATTGAAACCGCTATCTTCAGACGATGCTCACCTGGAACTGTAGCAACACAACACCTCTATCCACTGCGCCACGTTCCCAAAAGATTTCAATTCTACCTAAGCAATAAAGTTATTTGGGGGAATGTAGACATTTTTTGTGAAGTTGAAGATACTTGGATTTATTTTCTTGGAAAAGATCCGAAAATTATAAAAGATGTATTAACAGAGGGTCATTGTTTAATTTTGTGAAATTATTTTCTTGAAACGATCCGAGAATCATTTTTACAATATGTGACGGAAGGTCGTTATTTAAAGTTATACTTATATGTGCAAAAAACAAACAAACAAAAATAAATAAATAAATAAAATAAAATAAAAAAAATAATTATTATTTTATTCAAACGAAAACGATTATGACGAAGGTTATATTTCGAAAAACGGAATCAAAATGTAGTCTATATTTATTAGAAATTTCGGAATATAATCCGGATTTTGTTATTTTAATATGAACGACTAATATTTTAAAAGTAATTCACATTAATATTTGTTTATCGAAACGATTTTTGAATAAACAAGAAATATATATGTCTTCGTATATTTAATTTAGCGTCTGCAGTGCAGAAGTTCTCATTTTTTACTAAAATAGAAAAGGATAAATTATAATTAAAAAAAAAATATAATATTATATTAAAAATTTATGTAAGGATATAAATACTTTTGATATTCAGAATCTCTTAATAAATTGTTTTATTATTTATTACTTGACGACAAAAAAAAAAGAAGAAACAAGAAAAGAGGAAAAGAAACACGTGAACCCGCTATTTACTTAAAATTTCAAGTAATCTTTCCAATTAAGAACTTTTTCTTAAAATTCTGTCCTCAGTTGTGCATGATTTCCTGATATGAAATGGAACACGTACATCAAATCTGTTGCCAAGGTCGCTGGGAAAATGGTGAGATCCTTCCATCAATCCAGTAGATATCTCACTGCTGATGCAATTCTCTGTCTACATTGGGAGGAGGAGGCGCCTCCTCCCCCAATGTAAACAGAAAAAGGTGCTTCTGCAGTTTAATTAACCGTTTTTTCCGTAAGTAACGCAGAATGTGTTATGTTTTTAGTTCTTTTCTTTTTTTTTTGCAGGAGGGGGATTCGATTATAGAACTTGTGTGGTTTAACAGGTGCTTCTACAGTTTAATTAACCGTTTTTTGTAAGAAACGCGCCGACATTTACCGATTAGAATACACGCGTCCCAACACCACCCCGCCATTCCCCCAATGTAAACAGAAAGCAGTAAAATTTTAAAATATTAAAATGTATTCGAATCGGTAAATGTCGGCGCGTTACTTACGGAAAAACAGTTAATTAAACTGCAGAAGCACCGGTTAAGCCACACAAGTTCTATAATTGAACCCCCCTCCCGCAAAAAAAAAGAACGAAAAACATAAAAATGTTTGGTGATTATGTTTTTGTAAACTGCATTAAAAACTACGTAAGACGAAAACAAAAATTCCCCCCAAAAGTACTGTAATGTATTTTTTAAAATTTTGTTTTAGACAGTTTTTTCTTCGAATTTTAAATTGTCCGGCAATGAAATAAAAAAGAATTTTAAATTCTGTTCTGAGAAAAAAAAGTCTTTCCGACATTACCCCCCCCTTACTAGGAGTGTATTTCTTCTTTTTCGTGGCCCTGTCGGTGGGGCATTAGAATACGCCCACTGCCTCTCTGCAGAGGGTAAAAGTCCCTCAATGGGGGTCCTGGATATGACCTTAAACTATATCCAGTGGTGAGGCCCCAGCTTGCGGGCTTTGGGGAGTGTGGAGCCACTCTGTAATTACCATTGCTCCCAGGTCCACTCTGACTCGGAGTGGTAGTACCTGTTAGGGTCCCAACTATGGGTTAAATAGAAACCGACGTGAAAACAACAAATATATTCTATTAAAAAAATTTTCTTCAAAATCTTTGGATTCGGCATTAAATAACCCGAAAAGGGTTGATATGCCGTAAAACAAAAACAACCAACCAACCAACAACTTCTTTTTCGTATAATTTTAAATGTTCCACAAAAGATTCGTACGCCATGTGAAAAGGCAGTTTGCTACGTGAAGACACATTCAACCAACCGTCGTTTATGTTAATGCGCGCTCGTGCGTAGCGTAAACGGAAGCTGTAAAATGGCGGAAAGTAGTTCGTGGGTTCAGGGGTTAATACCATGCAAACGGTAAATTTGCCCGGGTTTGATTATCAGATTGTTGTCAGCCACCTGTATATTTACCGAAAAGGCATAATTTCATTTGTATTTTCGAATATTTTGAAGAATTAAAGTTTCGGAATTACTTGTAACTGATAGCTGTTTGACGTAATTGCACACCCATAAAGTCGCTGGCTCAGAACGTAGCTGATGTAAACAATTTTTAAAGGCATCCTCGCATCTCTGTGAGGAGTGTAGTCCGTCAGGCGGTCTAGATAACTTTCATCTAATATTTAATTTGGTCTATCATGTGTCATTTAGTGTGTCACAACGGAGATTTTAATATTGCATCTTCTTTAATTTATCTCGACATTTAATTTTTGTCGACCTATTTGATGTAACTACAGTTTTAGGCATGTGTGCTTTATCAAGATTGTGAGACGCATTTCTTTAAATGGCCAGATTTGCCACCGTAAATATTTTATAAATGAGAAAATTTAACTTGTTACAAACAATTAACCCACTCAAAATATCTTCACGTCTCTGGAAATGTGTACACTCACAAACACATACACATAAAATCATATATATATATATATATATATATATATATATATATATATATATATATATATATGAGTATTTTATCACATAAGTTAATACACGAAAATATAATTTTATGCGTAAATTTTCAGTGTGAACTTCAACAGTGCTTAATACATAGGAAGAACTAGGTAGTAAGTTATAAAAATATATATGGCAATTAAGCTACACAGAATATTCCTCGTTTTATTCTCGTGAGAATTCGTCAGGCTTATGCGTAAGCCTAGCGAATTCTCACGAGAATGAAACGCGAAATATTATGTGTAGCTTAATTTCCATATATATTTTTATAACTTACTATATATATATATATATATATATATATATATATATATATATATATATATATATATATATATATATATATAAATGTTATTTCAACGGTTTTCTTTTTCTTTTTCATTTCGATACTTTTTTGTGACCAAGAGCGGAGGTCCACTTGAAATATAAAAAATAACAATAAAAATATTAAATACAGAAGTAACATCGTTTTTCATGCTTCAAAAACCCTCATAACATTTAAATCAATATATATATATATATATATATATATATATATATATATATATATATATATATATATGTTTTTTTTTACGATACGTTTTGAATAAATTCAGGTATTAACGAAATCATTTTCTCTTTAACCAATGTGGTACTCCCACATGGGTAGCGGCATATATATTATTGTTGACATATAATTATCCACTGACACTTGTTTCGTCGTCTACGACTCATTAGAGTGGCTGAATCTAGCGAGATTCGAAATCAGGACCCCACGGTAAAGAGGCTAAACCCTTTATCTGCTAGTCCAGCTCGCATGACTTTGGATATATCGCGATTTACTTAGATATTTTTCTTTCTTTTTTTTTAAATTCAATTATTTACGAAAGTGCATTTTTGCCTAAATGTGAGTTGGGAATATATATATATATATATATATATATATATATATATATATATATATATATATATACCAATTGTATCGATTGGTTTCCGAGATATCCATCCAACGAAACTCGCGTGATAATTAAAGAGTGTTCGATTCAGGACAGAGCTGGTATATAGCAATTCTTTTTTTTTTTTTGTCTGATAATGTGTTGTCTCTGAGTTGGGACTCCACTGAAACATGTATGCACATATATAACCAATAATGTTTGTATAATAAACAGGCCATGTATATTGTATATATATATATATAATGTTATATGTTATATATATATATATATAACATAACAGACACACACACACCTATATATATATATATATATATATATATATATATATACAAAATAACATATAACATAACATATATATATATAACATAGCAGACACACACATACACACACACACACACACACACATATATATATATATATATAACATAACAGACACACACATGTAACCAATAATGTTTGTATAATAAACAGACCATATATATGTATATATACATATATATATATATATAATGTCATATGTTAAATTATATATATACATATATCTATATATATATATATAACATAACAGACACACACACACACACATATATATATATATATATATACAAAATAACATATAACATAACATAATATATATAACATAACAGACACACACATACACACATATATATATATAACATAACAGACACACACATACATATATATATATAACATAACAGACACCACATATATATATATATATATATATATATAACATAACAGACACCACATATATATATATATATATAACATAACACACACACACACACATATATATATATATATATAGGGTGTACATAAAAATAATTAAAACTTTTGTAAATTATGATTTATAATATTTATTACTCGCACACAAGTAATACAAACTAAAAATAACTTATCTTATTCCATGATGTTTCGAAAATTAGCTTTTTTTTTTCTTCAGATGCAAACAGTTAGCAAAAAATGTTTTATATAGATTAGCTATAATTTTGCTGGTTTTGTGTTGAACACTTGTCTCACTTAATTCCGAAATAATGTGTGGTTAGAGAACTTAGAACCCTTAACCTAACATTTAACTCTAACCATAATTCTAACCCTCACCCTTATTGCCTAATCCTAATATTCAAAGACGAAACCCTGCGACACTTCAGGTAATTATTCAATGAGCAGTCGCTGAAGACTCAGAAATCTATTCCTTGTAGATAGCAAACCAAAATAGATAGCTGTACGGTAATAAATATCAAGCGAAAGTAATAGGCGTACGGTGTAAAAAGAAAAAATCTGATAGATATCAACTTAAAGTAGATAGGCGTAGTGTGTAAATATTTTTCCCTAATACATATCAAGCCTAGTTTCTCCCTGTTAGATAAAGTCCAAAAAAAGTTGTCAATCTAATCTATCCCATTTTATCAACTAAGCTCCAGCCTCTGTCCCATCGCCGCAATGTTGCATCTCTGTGCTTATTTTACAAATATTTTAATAGAATGTGTTCTGATGAACTCGTTTCACTTGTATCCCCTCGACGTGCATATCTCCGACAAACCCGCTTACAACAAGATCTCACCCCTTCACTGTTGATGTCCCTAAATGCTAGCAAGCTTTCTATTCTAATAGTTTCTTCTCTCGAACAGTCAGACTTTGGAATTCCCTTCCTGTTGCCTGCTTCCCTGGCTGTAATGATATGCAGAAGTTTAAATGTAACATAAACAGATATCTTGTTAATCTTTCCTAGACATGGCCCCAAATAGTAGCCCCTTACGTCCAATTGGCGATATGCTTTGTAAGGGGTTAACATGAGTAAAAAAAAAAAAAAAAAAAAAAACGTAGACGGGCGTATGGTGTAAAATATTTTCCCTCATACATATCAAGCCAAAGTAACACCAATAACACGGGAGCTGTCTATGAAACAAGCAAATCGATTTGAAACAAAAAATGCAAATAAGACTAGTATAGGAAATGAATACATCAATATATGGTCTAAAGCAGACCGGCCTTAAGTAGTCTAATCTATCTCTATATCTATAAAAGTGAACGTGTCCGTGTGTCTGTCGGTGTGTCTGTCTGCGTACATTTCCCTACGCAATAACTCTCTCAATTTTTAGTCTGCAGACTCGAAATTTGATATACAGAGTACTAAGATTTGGGAAAATCTATGTGATCGCTTTTCGGCCAGAAATTTGGCTGTTAAGTGGTCAAAGTTCAACGATTTGACTTTTGAGAACTCTACCAAACCCCTCCGACAATTTTGGGTCTAAACACTTAAAATTTTAGATATAGGTTCCTTGGACATGGATCTAACTTAATAACTTTATTTGAGCCCAAAACAATAAATTTTAAGAGGTTATAATATGGGTCAAAGTTTAAAAAATTGATCTTCTTTTTTTTTTTCTTTTTTTTTTTTTACTCAGCATACACCTCCGAACACCCGGGCAACGCCGATCACCCATGCTAGTTTCATATAAACATAGAACAAAATTCCAATCAATCATTATCAGACGTTTGTGTTTATCCTTGTACGTTTGAAGTATTACACACTAACGTACTGTACTTGGAATAACCCTTACCCCTGAGTGGCTTCCGGGCCTTGATAAGTGGTGACCACCGTGTAAAAAAAAAAAAAAAATTACGGTATTAATATATAGACGATTATTTATTTATTTATTTGTGAAACAACAACTCTGAAGATGAGGATAACAGTCCGCAAATAAATATATAAATTGCTCATCTCCCAGGATTCCAATAATAGAATGATAGAAGATTATATATATTTATTTTTAATAGGAGTAGTCGCTGTTTATTAAGGCCAAAAAACACTCGATGATAAGAATTAATGGTGCTTGTTAAGATAGAGTCGACATATCGATTTTTTAAATATGTCGTTTTAAGCAAAACCAATATTACGTACTTAATTTTTATGTATAAAATAGTAATGTATCCAAAAACTACGAAAATTCATTGCGTAGAAAAACTGCTATTGTGTTTTTAGTAAAAAAAAAAAAAGGTCTATCCCGTAGACAACAAATGTTGCACACCATAAACAGGTAATCTACTGTATTTGTTCTTAGTTATGTCCCTCGTTCGTGAAATCTTCATTGTCTACATTATAACGTCTGCGCAAAATGTAATTTTACCCAATTTTCCATCAAAATAAATTTATAGTTTTTCATTTGTTGGCGTGATCTTCTGCTTGATACGTTCTAAAATGAAGTACTGGTTGGAACGATGAAAGTGTCGACATAGAAAAAACGACATGATTCCATTTCCGTTTGATGTTGGTGATGTTTTCGACGTATGACCAAATGAATTTGTCCAACGGGTTCAGATCGGCAGAGGAGGAGAGTCAGTGAGAGAAAGGTACAAAGTCGTAGCACTCCTTCTGGAACCAAACATGGATCTCTTTGGACTTGTGGGCTGGTGTTGGGTCCTGCTTCTACACCCAGGGTCTGCCAGAGCCCACCTGATTATACCAGAGGATTAACACACTCTTCAGTACATTCAGGTACACTTTGGTGTTGACTTTCCAGCCGACTTCGAAGATGAGGTGGTATGATGTGGCCTTTACTTGAAACCACACCAAAAACCACAACCGTCGCCGGAAACTTCGTTGAGCTGTGCTCTCAAGCGTTGAACTGTCCGGATTTGCATTTTGAGAGTGCTGGCAATGGTCCTGTTGTCATAACTTTTGGATCGGTAGAGAGCATTTGTGCAGCGGCGCATCTCCGATCTCGCTTGTTGAACATTGTGTCACTTTCAGACATGATAGAATGTTAACTATCACTTTTGGAATTTGTATGTCATTTCTTTGGCGACACTTTTATCGTTCCACCTTGTACTTCATTTTAGAACCTATTTGGCTCACACAAGTAGAGGATCACGCCAACAAATAAAAAAACTATAAATAGAAATTGGAGCAGGGAGGAAGAAAAATCCTTCATTGACTGGGGCAATTTTTGTTTTTGTCTCAACCTTTAATGCCTCCTTTTATGGACTACTGTTGCCACATTTGTGGAAACATCGCTCAAAGCATTCTTTCAACCTTGACACACATCTGTTTTTTATTATTGTTTTTTTATTTATTTTATGGTTGTTTTCATCGTAGGTGTCGGGCTGAGCACCAATCTTCCGTTTCCATCTGTGAAACATTTACATCAAAAACTCGTCTAGTTACAATCATTGTAGATAATTTCCCTTGCCTTTCTCTGTGTATTTAAAATTAAACGAATATTGTTTTGTACGAAGTTTCCACCTGTGAAACACAATATCGTACAGCTGCTTTCCCGCTGACTACAACATAGTCGTTTTCAAGTCCAATGTTAACAAATTCTTGTCGAGCCGTCAACTTAAATAATCAAATTTGAACATTTTCACCCAATCCTCTCATAGTAGTGTTAATCGCCAACAAACTCTTTTATTAACTTTTATCCTTGAATAGGATCTGGGTTTTCATAAGCAGTGGTTCATAAGTGGAAAAAATGTAATCGCCTAAAATATAGAATCTCAGCATGGTGGTAGGGTTAGCATAACCAATTTGCTCAAACTTTTAATTAGTCTTGCCTATAAAAAATAGTATCTTAAATTGAATAACGTTTCTGCCTTTTGTCTTAATTGCTTTGCATATTTTTACTGTTTTCTTCGATTATTTTTTTTTATGCTATATCAACCATTTTGTGAGTATTTAATGCCAACTCTAATTTTGCTAAAAGTGTTTTAAATCTCCCAACATTTATTCCTGTGGTTCGATTCGATTGTTTTGGAGATGAAAATTGTTTTTGTTTTTGATTTTGCAGAATATTGTTAAATT
>NC_136507.1:83520044-83555044 GCF_053919585.1 Euprymna scolopes
AAGTTTCAATCCCCTCTGCAGTTCTCTCTACCCTATCTCTGTATAAAAGAAGAATTTTGTTTAAAAAGTCGTTTACAATACTTTGGTTTCAACCTATGCATTTCATTCTCCGTAGATTTACCATAAACCAACCGTTTAAAATAAGTAGCCGGTTAAAGCTACAGCCACTCTCAATCTGTGCCTTAATTTAAACGCAGACTCCATGAACAAAGCCTTTTTCCCCAGAACTGTCCGCCTATGAAACACTGTCCTGCTGTCCTGCTTCCCAGTTGAATTCAACACGGTAGCCTTCAAATCCAATGTAAAAAAGTACTTGTTGAACCGTCTCCATAAATAATCAAATTCTACTCAATTTACACCATTAATGATTACTACACTACCACCTTTGATTCATTATCCTCAAGTGGCTTTCGGGCCTTGATAAGTGATGACTCTCAAGTAGATAAAAAAATTTTATAAGTCACAGAACAGACAAAATTATTTTCGCCCTAATTTTTGGCTTTTAGGGGTGACTCAGATCAGTCCTAAACTATTTTAACCGGCTAAATACCCATAAAAGAATGGCCCCATAAAAAAAAAACAATATTTGAGACCCCTAGCGCCGCTCTACGACTTTTAGTTTCGGTAGAGATAGAGTTTGAATATATGAAGACAGACAGACAAATAGCAGACAGAAAGACAGACAGACAGACAGACATAGTGAGTTTTATAAATTAGATAAATGGACGCATCGTAAGAATCGACCCTATCTCATTTCATAACAATTTCTGTTTCTTCAAATTTATTCATTGTTTGCATCTTTTCAATACAGGTTACTCCCGGACTCCTTTGAAAGTGACCCTGATAAATATTTTATGTTCATTGAGTATTTTGGAACGCACTATTTCGAAAAGGTTAATTTTGGCGGAATCTTACAGTTTTATCTGGAAACCAAGAAGTCCTATTACAAAGGGAAATCGGACAAAGACGTGAAAGCGCAAGCGAGTGCCACATTTTTTAACTTTCTGAAAGCAAGCGGAAGTTACTCGGGTTCAGTAAAAAAAGTTGACACACGTTTCACAGAAAGCACCAATAAGATTGTCAGGTAAATTTTAATTTATTTTTTGTTGTTGTTTTGTTTGTTTATTTGCATGAAAATCCTCGGTAACTACTTTAATTAATTTGATTCTAATTTTATGCTGTGCAGATTTGTGCTGTATAGAAAAGGATTTTTTGTTTGTGAAAACAAACAAGTATTTTTTTTTGTTTGTTTTTTTTATTAAAAATTTTGAAATTTTCCTACTTTGCAAATGAACAGAAGTCGACGGACATTTTTAGAACTAAACCGCACAATAACTAAAGAGAACATGGTAAAACAAATCAGGATTTTATTTATAGAACTTAACGAGGATTCTTATGTCTTTTGTTACTAGGACCGGCGCTACCGATTCTCAACTCCTCAACTTAGGAAAGTCATACAATCTTGAAGGTGTGCCTTCAAATTGGATTCTGCATTCTGAAAGCCCCCTAGAATGTATGTTTTTACGCACACTTTTGTTATTGAATATATATGCATATATATGCCTTCAAGTCCAACATAAACAAATTCCTGACAAACCGCCCTCTTAAGTAAGACACTCTATCAAATCTCCAATTCTAATGCTTACTACAATACTATCTCATTGATTACTGTACACGCAATAACCCTTATCCTTGAGTGGCCTCCGGGCCTTGATAAGTGGTGACCCCCCATGTAAAAAAAGAATGCATATACGTTTTATTTAAGGCAACATTTACGTATCTACCACTGTACATTCATGAGTATGTTTCGGTCAGCCAGTTACAATAAAGTATCCTCATGCCATGTTCTCCTGACAAACCCTTGTAAAGAGAAATCTTAGACACTCGAGGATATTGCCTAGTAAGCATTCAAGTTCTCTCCATTAAGCATAAAACATTATAGTATTTGAAAAACAAAACATTTTCTCACAATTAATAAAAATTATTTACCAGGGCATTTTTGTAATTAATCAAAAGTGACTGTTCCAGGGCAGTTTTTATAATATTTAAACTTTGTGACATTAAATAAAGTAGTTTAAAAACAGAACATTTTTCTGACAATTACTCCAAACTGATTTTTACTAATGCATTTTTGTAATTAATCAGAAGTGATTTTTCCAAGACATTATTGTAATGTTAAAACTTTGCAACATTAAATATAGTATTTAAAAAACGAAAACATTTCTTACAACTCATCAGAAGTGACTTTATCAGGGCATTTGTGTAATTAATCAGAACTAACTATTCTAGGGCATTTTTTATTAAATATATTGGAAACCATTTTGTATCATTAAATATATTGGAAACCATTTTGTAACATTAAATATATTGGAAACCATTTCGTAACATTAAATATATTGGAAACCATTTTGTAACATTAAATATATTGGAAACCAAAAAACTATATGTAATGTTACAAAGGTTTTTCATTAAAATGCCCTGGAAAATCCAATGTTTAAAATGCCCAGTAAAAGACACGGCTTCTTCTTACAATAATGTCCGGGAAGAGTCATTTCTAATTAGTTGTAAGAAAAAGTATCTGGGAAAGTAAATTCTGATTAATTACAAATATTTCCCGGAAAACTCACTTCTGATTAATTATTAAAAAAAATCATTGCTTTTTTTCTAACTACTTTATTTATATCACAATATTAAAACATTTTAAGATCTTGAAGGTGGGCCACATTCTAGAAACTTTCTGAGATTTATGTTTTTCCCCACATACTTGCTAGCTGCAACTTCTCTCTCTCTCTCTCTCTCTCTCTCTCTCTCTCTCTTTTATCAACAGTTTATCCTCTTTTATATCTCTTACTACCAATAATAAAATTAGGAAAAACTGCAGTGATTATTCCAAACTATATCGCTTAGCCAATCAAACCGCTTGAAATAGAAATTATACCTGTGAATCAACATAAATGTCTGTTCACTCCTAATTTTTTATAAGTGACAGAGTTAGTACATAATCTTGTAAGTGAGTGGAAAATTTTTCTGCCTTTCATTTAATATTTTAAATGAAAATATAAATCCAGATAGAATCGATTAAAAAAAAAGATTTTCACGAACATACATTGATTCAAACAAGATGTCATAAACAGAATTAATTTCATGGTTGCAGGCAGTACTCCATAATGCACAATAATCTCACAAAGAGACTAACTTTATTTTGTTTATTAGAGAAGAGAGTACACTTGTTTAAACAGTCGCCATTTACAAAGACGATAAGCAGCAGACAATATATGTATGTATCATAAAATTCGACTGCGAAATTATCAAGTTGCACCTAAAAGCCACGTGCTTGAAGTGATGTCTTCTATATTCTGATGAACTAGTGCATAGAACATTATCGAAATCCGTTGAGAAATGTGGAAATGCATTGAGGCCATACACACACACGCACACACATACACAAACAGATTTCCATTGGTAGTCTCCCCTGTTTTTACCTTGAATTATCCTGATAAAATATAATCCCTGAAGACTGAAGCCCTCATCGTTTGTTCTTAAAATTGAACCGCTTATGTGTCTCATATAGAGATCAAGTGTTAATCCCAGAAATCCAGATTTATGTATATTAGTGATAGGACGATTCTAGTATTTTTCCCGATTCCGATACAATTACCGATTCTGATTCTGATTCTTTATAAATCTCTAAGTATTTAACTATAAGAGTGTTACTTTGTTCAGATTACCATAAAAACACAGCTTAAACGTGCCTATATATTCTCAAACGTAAAAACACACTTGTGAGGGGGTGAGCTAGAGATTTTAGTTTTACTGGAAGCTTAAAATCAACAAACATTGATTGTTCCATTATTACTACAAGCAGTGGAAGATGTTTCTTAAACCAAAACCAAATGAAAAAGATAATTTAAGGAATCGGCTTTGGCATCGGAAAATATGCTTAAATCTTTCCGATTCCGATACCAATACTGATACCCCCAAAAGCTCCAATTTTTATGATTCCACCTTCTGATTTCAATTAATCGTCCCAACACTAATATAAATATATATGCTTCATTTCCGTTAAGGGATTTTTCTTTAAACAATTTTCTCTTGTCAAAGTGTTTTGTATTCAAGAAGTCTGAAGAAATGCTTGTTATGTGAAAATTTTCAAACGCCCTAATGCTTGAAATTGTCCAACTGGTATTGAAACAATTGTAACTTAAAATGAAATACACTTTTTGTTGCTATCAATTCCTCTTTTGTAAGTCTTGGATATGTTAATACAGTATATATATATATATATATATATATATATATATATATATATATATATATATATATATATATATATATATATGAATGAAAGATGCCGTAACTAAAACAAACCACAATTGCAACAGCTCTTCCGATTTTTTATAACTATACTCATGTTCCTTTTATTTTCTTTAAAATTGATGGGTTCATATTCTGCGGATGAATCAGGGCTGAATAGATTAAAAAATTAACATAATTATTACAAGAATGATCCTGTGCTATGAAACAGGTGCTGTCAATAATTGAACATTTAACATGCTGAAAGAAATAAAAGGTAAGATGGACAACGTCTTGAAATCTATATGCCTATAAAAGAAAAATTGTCTCTGTGTGTCTGTGTGTGTACATTTACCCACCAATCTACTCTGTCAATTTTCAGTCTACAGACTCGAGATTTGACCTAAGGGGTATTGAAATTTGGAAAAATCTTTTTAATCCGTTTTTTTACCAGAGATTTGGCTGTCAAGGGGTCAAAGTTCAACGATTTGACCTTTGAAAACTCTACCAAGCTCCCCCGCCTATTCAAGGTCTAAACACTTTAAATTTTAGATGTAGATTACTTGGAAATGGATCAAACTTTTTAATTTGATTTGAACCCAAAACAATAAATGTTAAGGGGTCCAAAGTTTATATTTAAACTATAAAGATTGACGCCCTCTTCGCCTGTTCTTCAAAAATTGAACCATTTATAAAAAGTTTCTTTTTCTACTAAACCATGTTTCTCCCTACGCATCACGCATTCTTTTGTAACTTCGTCTTTGCTAGCAGATCTCTGTTTGATCTTCCGTCATGCCTTGAATTAATAAATGGAATCTTGATATCATTGTACACTTAGACGAGTGCGTGTAATGAATTATGTAACAACTGAATTGCAAATTGGAATCAGGAATGAACTGGGAATGAAACAGTTTGGGGTGAAAAAAAATCATCAGACGATGTTCAGGTTCTTATCGTAAGACTTTGCTAATACTAGTGGACTGGCTTTTCCAAACCTAAACTTCTGTCTAACTTCCATGCAAGGAGGCAACTAATATCATGATGTAGACTTCTCACAAGTCCTGCATGTTCAAACAACAAAAAAAAAAGGATCAAAATCGCTTGTTCCGTCTTTCATCTGAGTTTTTCGATTATCGATTATTGATACTTATCGAAGACATTCCGATACAAAACCTATTCAAGAACACTGCCAGACATATGAAGTACGTTTGTGTGGAATTTCATAAAACTCGGCCCATCCGTTTCAGGGTCCATAGGGAACTCTCTCTCCCTCTGTCTCTCTGTCTCTCTCTCTTTCTCTATCTATCTATCTATCTATCTCTCTCTCTCTCTCTCTCTCTCTCTCTATATATATATATATATATATATATATATATATATTGAATATAAAGATTAATAATTGTAAATTATAAATCAGTTCCGAACGCATGAAGAAACAAAATCAAAATTTGATTTTGTTTGTTTCTCCTTTTGAAACTGATTTATAATTTACAATTATTGACCTTTATACTCAATATATATATATATATATATATATATATATATATATATATATATATATATATATATATATATATATATATAGCTCTAGGATAAATACACCTATTGAGCTTATTATATCTCTACAGTACTATGGGCACTGTTCTTTTAAAGTATTGATACATTAAAATAAATTTTGCTCTTTAGACTCCATGTCTAATTGCCACTATAAAATAATATATGTATATATATATATATATATTAGCAGAGAGAACCGACGTTGCCCGGGATTGAATGTTGGTCGACGAATGTTCCACACATTTTTGTTGTCATCGAAATCGGTGAAATCGCCTATTTTTAAATCAAATCGATTGCTCTTAGCCCACAATATAGTGTAGTCTACATTGCACTGTAGAGAACCTACTATCGATTTTATATATAAACATTTTTTTTATATATAATGGCTTGAATTAAAGCTTAAAATTGCAAAAATCAAGTATCATTCTTCAATTGTGCTCTAAACAGAAACATTAATTTCGAACGTGCCCCTGCCATGTTAAAGAACCTACTGTTGATTTTAAACGCAGACACATGTGTTTGTGCAGTGATAAAACTTCTCAAGTGCACTTGTGAGGTTAGACTGTATAAAAGTGATAACTTTAGTTAAAATCGGACTGTTCCATATTTAATGTTTTTTATTGATTGTCGATTTTCGATAATTATCGGAGGCATTCTGATACAAAACCTATCTAAGAACACTCCCAGGTACTCATAATGTTACAGAGAGAGAGAGAGAGAGAGAGAGAGAGAGAGAGAGAGAGAGAGAGAGAGAAACAGAGAGAGAGAGACAGAGAGAGAGAGAGAGGTGAGTGAACGTGGAGTGTAGACACGTTTACCAGAACCGAAGGTCAGCTGACCAAATTACGTATGTATGACGTGATCAGCAGATCGGTGAGATTTGATTTGAGCTTTGAAGAAGACGGACGTTTTTCCGTGGTCTCCCCCTCTTAACTGGGGAGGGGGAAGACGAACGCTGACGTGTATGAAGAAGAACCCACACAAGCAGATTTCACTTCCACCTGCTGCAGGACCTCTGGGGAAAGTGAAATAAAAAACTATAATACCGATTCATCGTCTTGGAGTGATAAATCTTCGTCAAACAGGTATCAAGTCTCCCTCCAGGATGAGAAATTTCCAGATGGTCAGTTTTGAAGAAGCCGAGGTAGGTTCAGAAATTACATGTCACACACACGATACCCTTTATGATAATCAAACACACAACCATTTATATTAGAGACAATCATACGCACATGAATACATTTTGATGTTATACAGTGTATACAAGAAACGTAAATGTATGCCTTCGCCTTTTGATGTTATACACCAAACGTAAAAAGTGCCCCTCAAGGATAACCTCGATGATAACGAATATATAACAATAAGGCACATTTGTGTGAAGTTTTTTTTTTTTTAAAATGGGCCCAACCGTCTTGGAGTTCATAGGGAACAAACTCACAGACACACAAAGTTCCTTTTATATTATTATTATTATTATTATTATTATTATTATTATTATTATAACACCACCAACAACAACAACAACAACAATAACAATATATGCATTCGCATAAAAGTTTATACGGAGATATATCTTATGCATTTATTTCCAGTACTTTGTAATTATTTTAATATTCGATTGTATATGTTATTTTATTCTATTTTTTTAGGCTTCATTATTATATATTATAACTATAAATTGAAAACATGCCTTTTTAAATCAAAATTAATTTTATATTATTTTATTCTTTAATAGTAAAAAAGCAAATAAAATGAATATAAAAAATAGTAAACCAGATGGAATTACCCCTTCCCCTGTAACTAGTGTATTTGTGGAACGTGAAGTAGTCTTGAACTACTTTAAATTAACCTACTTTCTCCGTGCTCATAGATGGAAGAGGGATAGTTAATATTAATGCTCAACGCTTGCGTGGGCTTATACGAAGATTGAAACTCACCCATTCTTCTTCTTCTTCTTCTTCTTCTTCTTCTTCTTCTTCTTCTTCTTCTTCTTCTTCTTCTGCGCCCGTCGTCGTCATCCTCATCGTCTATTTCCTCTTTTATCCGTTTTTTTTTTCTTTCTTTACTCTCTTTTCTATTTTCTTCTGAATATCATGGGAGTCATATGACCTTTAAAATAAATTCTTGTAAAATTCGTTTTTATGTTGAACCTCATGCCATACAGGATTTGCTTCTTTTTTTTTTTTTAAGAAAGTACCGATATCGCCTGATGAGGTCTTTAGTTGTTCATCCCTATTGACGGAAACATTGTCATGATTTTCAGTGGTTGGTTGTTTTTGTTTTACGGCATATCAACCCTTTTCGGGTTATTTAATGCCGAATCCAAAGATTTTGAAGAAAAATTTTTTTAATAGAATATATTTGTTGTTTTCACGTCGGTTTCTATTTAACCCATAGTTGGGACTCTAACAGGTACTACCACTCCGGGTCAGAGTGGACCTGGGAGCAATTGTAATTAATAGGTGGCTACACACTCCCCAAAGCCCACGAACTGGGGCCTCACCACTGGATATAGTTTAAGGTCATATCCAGGACCCCCATTGAGGGACTTTTACCCTCTGCAGGGAGGCAGCCGGTGTATTCTAATGCCCCACCGACAGGGCCGATTTTCAGTGATATTAAAAACTTAAATCTATCTATCTATATATCTATATATCTATCTATCGATCTATATATCTATATCTATATCTATATCTATATCTATATCTATATATATATATATATATATATATATATATATATATATATATATATATAAGCGGAAATGTGTGTATGTTTGTATGTTCGCTTTTTGTGTATGTCCGCAAAAGGATTTTTTCCAGCGGCTTCTCGAGCCCGTCGCTCATTTTTAAAACTTTTTATATCACATCGAAATCACGAGTTACGAATGGGGGTCGCGTATGTATTTAATGTGTCCGACTTTCAAAAGCTAAAAATTCAACATTTTTCGATCGGTACATGTAGATTCGCCTTTTTTCGTATAATAAAAGCGAAACTAATAGGAAGGTTGTTGCATCATTCCCAGCGCGATCGCCGGCAATCAGCTTTGATCAATGCGGGTTTTTCCTTATATCAGACAATTGCTATTCAATTTGGACAATCCCCTTTCAATGGGGAGCTGCCCCCCCTCCTATCATCTTGGGGAAGCCCAAACTGTACCGCAGTAAATGACAAAAACGGTCCCGCAAAAACCCGAAAAAAAGGAAACAAACGCCAAAAAACTGCCCCATCATCGTAACGCTCCTCCGATGACCTCATTAAGCGTCCACCTGTCAATCAAACCTCCTTGACTTGACTCACTTTAATCGCTCTAAGACTAACGTTGTCGCCGTAGCGCAGGTGTTCAGGCTCAGTCTATAGATTTCAAGGCTCTGGGTTCGAGCCCACGTGCCACGAACCCCAATCTTTTTTTTTTAAATCGCTATCGTTAAGTTTTCTTTTTGTTCTGATTTACCCCCCCCCCATCCCAACACACACACCTACAAATACCCGGGCAACGCGTGGTACCCCCGCTAGTATATATATATAAAGGACAAAATGTGTGTGTGTGTGTGTGTGTCAAAAACTTTGGACAGACACGTCAGAACATCACGAAACCTGTATCGTTGTTAACCTCGATCTTTCGGATGACAAATATTGAAAAATTGGCCAAAAGCATTAATTCCTTCATTTTCAACTGGGCAGTTGCTTTTTTCGCCACAATTTTCGCAAGTCATTGTCTCCTTTCAATTGACTAGCCTTAATTTCAACGTTCGCGACTTCCGATTTTGCCATGGAGGCGTCGGCTAAGACGTTACGTGTTTATTAACCTTCTTTTCCTCCTTCACATTACGGGTTCGAGCCTGCCTGCCTACACCTCTCTCCAAGCAAACTTTCTACTGTTGTTTTGATACCCCCGCTACTACCATTGTTTTTTCGGGGTTTCTTACTACACTATTTCGACACACCCAGGCAACATGTATCCACAATTTAATAAGATATAATATGTTATGTATCAATTTTAAGTATTTACTTCAACAGTGTTCAATACGTAAGTAGAACTAGGTAATAAGTTATGAAAATATATATGGCAATTAAGCTATCCAGAATTTTCTATGTTTCATCTTTGTGGGGCATTAGCCTGAAGATCCTCACAAGGATGAAACACGGCAAATTTTGTGTAGCTTAATTGCCATATATATTTACATAACTTACTATATATATATATATATATATATATATATATATATATATATATATATATATATATATATATATATATCACTAGTGGGGGATAGAGTCGCCCGACTTTGCCCGGTCGTAAAATACACTAAAATATGATATTTTTATTTGTCCAGATTTCATATATATTATTATAGAGTCCTGATTTCAAAAGTAAAAAAAAAAAAAAAAAATGTATTCGGTGCCATCAGCTAGAATCGAAAGTAAAACTGTGGTATCAAAATCTGCTGACATTATCACTGTACGAATGTAACACGCATTTGAACTGATTAAAAATAAACTAATGTAGAAAATGTATAACGACTTTTTCAATTTTTACCCATTTAAAAACTCTTAAAGAACGGTCCATAAAAAATCCAATCATTTGAGGCCCCTAGTGCCGCTCTGCAACTTTTAGTTCTGGAAGAGATAGAGTTTGAAAATAAAGACAGGCAGACAAACATAGTGAGTTTTGTAAATTAGTTTTGCTTATTTTTAGACATGGCATCAAAACTAGAGTATAGTACGTACGAAGTAAACAGCAAGTTGAGATGAGGGAAGTTAAGAACATGATAATTAAAATCCACTTGTACATATATCTATATATATTTTCACTTACCTGTTGGATTGGAAGTTTTTAATTCGACCGTGTTTGGATTTTAGCATCCTTGGATTTTTTTACTCTTCACCGGACTATCCATTCATGTGAAATCTTTTTATCATTTTTTCTTTTACCTCATATTCCCCTTACCTCACCCTTTTTTTTAACCAAGTAAGATCTGTGACTTACTTGTGATTCATTAAATACTTTTACATGCAAAATCCGATCCCGCATTTTGCTAATTCCTGCCCTCTGATGAGAAGGAGAGTATTTCTTCGAAACTCCGCGGATTAAGGACTATCCACTTATCTTGTGCTTCCTTTGTAAAATTAAATATGTTTTTAACTCTTTTTGAAGATGTTTTTAAACATGTTTTATTAATCATTTGTTCACATATATATATATTTTCAGATATTATCTATGTATATATATATATATACATGTTCTGATTTATTTATTTTTAGGTATTATGGAGGCGATACGAACCTTTTGTCTGCAGGTGGAATAAGCAAATGGCAACCTACTATAAGTAAAAACCCGTGGGTTTTTGGTGGCAAACTTAAAACCATCAGTGACCTCATTGAAGATAAATCAAAAAGAGAATCCATGGAAAAAGCTATTCAGATCTATATCGATAAGGCCTATATTGATTCCCTGATGAACCTCTTAAATTGGGCCACCAACAAATATCCAGGTTTCTATAAACAGATTTCTGCTTATAAAAATCAATTGAAAGCCTTGAAAGCAAGTGATCATAACGCTGTTATAACCCTCGGTAACAAGTTGGAAGGAGAACTAGAGGTACCATCGTGGTTTCTGGATAATGTCCAACTGTGTTATAAATGGAGACCAGATGGCGATGGCGGACAGTGCGGAGGCGGTGTCGGACGATACCTTTGTGCACATGTTGGATCCATGACGACTTACTACAGAGACGATACTGACAGACGTGGTGGGGGCTGTCGCATGCAATGGGGAATCCAGAAGTCAGGTCACGTAAGTCAAAGTTGGCTCCAGCAAACTAAAATCTGCTACCAATGGTGGCCTGATGGAGATGGTGGTCAGTGTGGTGGTGGAGCTGCCAGACACCTTTGTGCATCTCTCAATCAATTTACACCGGAATACAGAGACGATACTGACAGGCGTGGTGGTGGCTGTCGGATGCAATGGCGTTTGGTGGTTCCTGATGCTGCCCCAATTTGGTATCGTAGCATGAAACTATGTTTCGAGTGGTATCCTGATGGAGATGGAGGTCAGTGCGGAGGAGGTGCGCAAAGATTATTGTGTGCTACTGCTAACAGTTGGACAGCAGCTTATCGAGATGATACTGACCGTAGAGGTGGTGGCTGCCGCATGCGTTGGGGAATTATTCAAAGTTAAAATGTTAACACATCTAAAACTGTGTGGTCGTAACAAGGATTGTAAGAATGACGTCAACTGAATCAGTAATATTATTGATTAAACGTCCGTTTCTTTTTATTATTATTTATAAATGAGTAATGCATCAGGAGTAATATTCAAAATCATTTTTACGATGAATAAGAATATCAGGAGAGTAGATTCTGAACCGTTGCAAACGTTTGTGTGTAAAAATAAGAAATGAAGGAATTCGAGCAAACAACACCAGAGTCTGAAAAGCAAGAAGACAAATCCATCTGCCCATCCTCTGAAACTCATTTTTTCGTCGTCATCTTTAATCGGTTTTAAACCTAAAATGTCTAATGAAAAAAAATCATTAAAAAACTTTACATTGTAACCATGTAGAAAGTACCAATAAATCAAATCTTATGTTTTATAAAATTTTGATTGTTTTTTTTGTTTTTTTTTTTGTTACTCGCAACTTTGATTTATAACAAAACTAGCAGAATACCTGTCCTCCCAAGACGCCTATTAGCAATAATTTTAATTGTTATGAAAGGATAGTGTCTGATGTTATGAGCGGATCTTCCCAGGCACTACCTTTTCCTTTTGTGCATCTGCAGTTAGGGGCTGGTTTGCATCAACTCCATAACATGCCTTGGCACCAAGGTTGTATTGTAGACTGTTTCTTTGTTACAGCTTCTGTTATCATAATGTTATTTTTTTTTACAACGAAATTATTACTTATCAAGGCTCAAAGGCCATTCGAGGATAAAGGTTAATCACTGTAAGGTGGTAGCATAATAATCGTTAATGGTGAAGATTTGGTAGAATTTAGATTATTTAAAGGGACAGCTTAATAAGAACGTGTTTACATTGGACATGAAGGCGACCATATTGTAGTCAATTGAGAAGTAGGCCAGTGGAACAGTGTTCCACAGGCGGGCAGTCCTAGAAAAAAAAGCTTTGTTCATGGAAACCGAGTTTATATTTAGAAAAGTGTTAGAATGACGTCAACTGAATTAGTAATATGATCAGATTCAACTGCTATAATTATTTAACTTCTGATTGTGTTTATTGTTTTAAATTTATGATTATAAATAAGTGTTGATATGCCGTAAAACAGTCAAAACAAATGAAAAATATCAAATGGCCTTGTGAGAGATCTAAGTTGATTCAATTGTTGAATGATTTAAAAGAAGTCACATAATTTGAGGAACCAACAGCCCTTTCTGGAAATGAGTAATGCATCAGGAGTAATATCCTAAATCATTTTTATGATGAATAAGAATATCAGGAGAGTAGATTCAGAATCGTTGCAAACGTTTGTGTGTAAAAATAAGAAATGAAGGAATTCGAGCAAACAGCACCAAAACTATCAGATTACAGGCATTGTCAGCTATGCCATAGCCATCAATGCCTGTACCAGGAAGGCCACCGCTTGAATGAACGAATGAATCAGAATACCAGTCTTCCAAGGACGATTATAATAATATATAATAATTTATTTGATTTTGAGAGGGAAAATAATGCCTTGTCATAAAACTATTCTCTTATGCATTATCTCCTCCTTTGTGTACATAGTTAAGGGAAGTGCTATATCTGGTTTACACAACTCCATAATATACCTGGATACCCTATGCTGTAGGGATGCATTGTAGACCTAAGAAGACCTGGATTTAGTGCATGAGAAGTGATTTGACTGTATATAGCATTCTTTTTGTTGAATACTACTCTATCAAGGTTCAAAACAATTGTGCAATAGCCAGAAATTTTAAGCGGAATTGATTATCGAAGCAGATAGTTTAATAAGCATTTATTTACATTAAATTTGAAGACGACCCTGTTGTAACCAGCTGAGAAGCAGCTCTCTGGTTCTATAGATAAGATACTTCAAGAAAAGAAACTTTTTTTTCATGAAAATTGAGCTTGTCTTTGGGAGAGAGAGGGGGGGATTCTCTACTGCAGTTGTAGTCAGGCGTTTTTTTGCTGTGAATGTTTTACAGGAGATGCGAGGAACTGGAGCTCAGACGAGCAGCTACCATGGCTATATCGATAGAATAGAGAAAGACGAGCAACATTTCTTCTTTATGAAGTGGGCTGCAGAGAAGAGAATAAATAATCTCCCACTTCATTTCAAATTGGTGTTATACCTTGTCAAGACAAAAAAAAATAGTACTCTGAGCGGAACCTGCCCAGATATAACAGAAGTACTCAAACTTAGGATGAATATGGCTCTCATACAGAAGATTGCATCAGGGCGAAGGTACTTTCTGGAATGAGCGAAAGGTCCAACTATTTTTCTAGCGACCTTAGCAACAAATTTAGTGTAAGTTTTTTTCTTTTCAGGCCAGGGGTAAGAGGCAGTCCTCCGAGATTATCCAAAAAATACAAGGGCGGAGTTCCTGGTTCGTCCCATTGTGAAATTCAGGACACTTGTAGCATCTTAAATACAAAACTACTGATGATGATGATGATGATGATGATGATGATGATGATGATGATGACTCGGTAGAGGTTGTGTGAAAACTGAAATACTTTCCAGAGTGGTCGAATGCATAGAATAGAAGGAAAGTTCTTTGGTATGGTTGCATTCTGAGAGTTCTTGCTGTGAATGTGTTGGAACTTAAGCGAGCAACTACCATGAACATATCAATACTGTCGAGAGAGACGAGTAATATGTATTCTGAGTGAAATGGGCTGAAGAGAATATATCATCTCCCACTAGATTGCAAATCGGTTTTGTACTCTTGTCAAGGAAAGAAAGAGTAGTCCAAGTGGAATCTGCCCAGATATAACAGAAATACTAAAATTGTCTTTTATACAGGATTATGTACTCAAACTTCGGATGAATCTAGCTCGGTAAAAGATTGCGTGAAAACTGAGGTACTTTCTGGAGGAATCGAATGATCCAACTATTTTTACTTAGCTATAAATTTAATGTATTTATTTTAATTTCAGATCTGCTGGTATTGACGAGTGCAATTGTACATATTTTCGTTTTTAATATTGATAGTATATGAATATGAGTATCTGAATTTTTGTTGTTAACTCTAAATTTTGTGCTGTAATTATAGTTGTTTGAATGACTTTAAACAGGTTGTTTGTTTCTGCATGTCGTTTTAATTATCAAAAAGACTTGTGTGACATCACGTTGGGTCATCATTTATAGATTTAGCATGGAATCTGATTTGTAGCAACGAAAACGATCATCACACAAAGCGAAAAACAAAACCTTTTTTAACAATGAAAGATATTTCTGTTAACTACACCGTTGGGTGTAGGTTGGAGAAAGTGTGACAGTTTTCAAATGAAGAAAGGAATTACACAAGAAATTAGAAAGTTATTGGGCTGCCGAATTTCTGTAGCAATTTATCTTCAGGTGAAATAGCTAGTGCTCATGGGTTCAGTGGACAGCGTCAGGAGAGAAGAGATCAATGTCTTTGTTGGCTGGCGCTGGGTAACTCTCTGATACTGCTGCGATTCCCAAAGGAGTCTAAGTAGTCCTTCAGGAAATCGATGAAACTAATGCACCCTAGAAGCTGATTGGGCAGTATGTGATCAAATCCCCTAGCAGGGAGTGTTCTTTGTCAAATAAAATAAATTTTATGTTTATGATTGTTATGTATTTTAGTTGAGATCAAGAGTCTTTTTGACTCCACGATTGAACAAATTAGACAGCCCTTCATAGAAGAAAATCGTAGACATCAGTAATGACTAGGAATAAGAATTAATATTTGACTTGGGATACATTTTGCTGGTCCTAACTTAGTCGTTCAGGCTTAAAAAAGCAGAAGTATTTTAAACCAAAATAAAAATAAATAAAAATAATCCAAAAAATTTACTAATAATTGTATTTTTATATTTTTTGTGAGAAAAAGTAAATATTTTTCATTAAAATTATCTTACGAAAACTGTATGTTTATTCAAATGTTTTCCCCTTTTCCCCCCTTTCATAGCGCCTTCGTTCGAAACATGTTTTTCCATTAATTTTCCGGTTTGCTGACGTCACCTCGTTTTAATTATGATACCATGAAGTTTCTCAGTTGTGTACGTAAACTCCCGGAAGGTGCCGACTTTAGCCTGTGATTAAAATTGCAGAAGTATCGTAAAATCAAGTTGTTCTCAGACCTCGCATTTACATATAAAAACATGATGTGCGTACATTAAAATCGATAACGTCCCCCAAAGATAATAATCACATGATGTCAAACCCGGAGAACGTAGTAGCCATAACCCTTTAAGTTACTTGGAATGTTTGGAATGAAATATTGTATATACAAATACATATACTGCATACTTGAAAGTCGCTCAGAAAATGTAGTAGAGAGGAGGGGCATTCTTTTATTATTTAAATTACCTGTAGCATGGTTTAAATTACCTGTAGCAGTGTTTAAATTACCTGCAGCGTTGTTTAAATTACCTGTATCATTGTTTAAATTACCTGTAGTGTTATGAAATAGATGCCGGAAGTGCTCCCCATTGATATCCGGGCATTTCTGGGTCCGTTTAACAACGTTTGCAGATACTGCTTGTAGTTCTTCTATGGTGATTCTCCTGATAGTGGTGGTAATGTTCTCCTTTAGTTGGTTTAGATTGTGAGGATTATTTGCATAAATTTTTTGTTTTAAAATCCCCCAAGGTCCTGGATATGACCTTAATCTATATCCGATAGTGAGGCCCCAGCTTGCGGGCTTTGGGGAGTGTGGAGCCACTCTTTAATTGCTATTGCTCCCAGGTTCACTCTGACCCGGAGTGGTAGTACCCGTTAGGGTACCAACTATGGGTTAAATAGAAAGCGACTTGAAAAAAAAAAAAAAAAAAAAAAATATATATATATATATATATATATATATATATATATATATATATATATATTCTATTAAAAAATTTTCTTCAAAATCACTGGATTCGGCATTAAATAACGTGAAAAGGGTTGATATGCCGTAAAACAACCAACCAACCAACCAACCAACCAACCAACCAACCAACCAACCAACCAACAAACCAACCAACCAAAAGTCCCCCAAAGATAAAAATCACATGATGGCAAACCCGGAGAACGTAGTAGCCATAACCCTTTACTTTTTGTTCTCTCTTCCGTAAACATGTCATGAACTCGTGTCAGTGATCTGTGAGACGTGTGGCATGTGGCGCCATCTTGTTGGAAAAAGAATTGCATTTTGTCTTGTGGTGTCAGTTGGTCGTTAAGAGAAAAATCAGAGGGATCGGGCTACTGTTAAATGGGCTGCTTAATCGTGTATATATATATATATATATATATATATATATATATATATATATATATATATATATATTTTATTTTTTACTTTATTTTTTTTACACAGTGATCACCACTTATCAAGGCCCGGAAGCCACTCAGGGATAAGGGTTATTGCAAGTACATACGTTAGTGTGGAGATGGCGGTTCATTAGGAATTTGTTAACGTTGGACTTGAAGACATCCAAGTTGTTGTCCGGTGGGAAGCAGGTAGACGGAACAGAGGTCCACAGGCGTGCAGTTCTAAGAAAGAAGCTTTGTTAATGGAATCCACGTTTTGATTTAGGCACAGATAAAGAGTGGGGAAAATTTTTCACAGTGGATTCAGCTAGACGGGTGTTTTTCGTGAAAGATTGGCGAGGGGGGACCAGAGATTGGAGTTCAGACGAGCACCTGCCATGGAAATAACGATAAAACAAGGATAGGCTCGCAACGTCTCTTCTTTATATATATATATATATATATATATATATATATATATATATATATATATATACGAGTAGAGAAAGATTAGATAGATCGAGCTAATTTTTAGTGGGCCATCCTATATTTGTCGAAATGTAGGGCTCGTGTAAATTTCACAGCGGCATCTTTCATATGTAATATATTCTGCTGCGCAATCTGTGGACGTTCAGTATGAATAGAGATCCCGCGATATTATTTTAGCCCTTTTGTTAAAGCTGTAAAAGTATTTTCTAAGTAATCTGGTTAATGTAATGTCAGAATATATCTATTATTATGGTTTATCTCCAATATCTTTATAGACAGAACAAATACTGCCCTTAGATCCTAGCCAGAAGAAGGTATATTTTAGTTTAGCATACGGCCCAAAAGCGATATCATTTATTTATTTATTTATTACATTGCGTCGTCGGTGATTGTCGAGAGATTCTCTTTATTAAAAAGGAGGATGGAAGGTGATAATATTACAAACAATAAATAAGCATATCTATATTTAATGTTCGTTGTTTGTTATCGTTTTTAATCCTACTTTTTAATAAATAGGATCTCCCGATCGAATAATTCATAATCTAGAAACCGTGACACACGTATGTACGTTTAATATACTACGGTATTAATATATAGATTATACAGACAATAAGTTATATTCAGAGGAAATGTCCTACTCGGAACCAATCTAGTAGATTTGTATTAGTTTCGAGTTGAATGTTTTCTATGCATTGATATATAATATTTATGCGTATTTTACGACCGGGCAATGCCGGACGCCTTGCTAGTTTCTAATATTCGAACTACTATTTATATTTTGGATGCTATTCTCACAACGTTTCGACCGATGTCACGTCTGACCTTTTCCAGAATTCCTTTCGAAATTCCATAAAGATTACCGAGTTCGACAAGAGGCACCTGAAGTTAGTTGGAGGTTACATCGGCCAAAACGTTGGGATAATATTAAATATAAGAATAGTACTTCGAATAGTAGAAAAAGTGTAATTTCAGATTCGTACGCCATGTGAAAACGCAGTTTGCTACGTGAAGACACATTCAACCAACCGTCGTTTATGTTACGGCGTGCTCGCGCGTAGCGTAAACAGAAGCTGTAAAATGGCGGAAAGCAGTTCGTGGGTTCAGGGGTTAATACCATGCAAACAATAAATTTGCCCGGGTTTGATTATCAGATTCGTTGTCAGCCACCTGTATATTTACCGAAAAAGCATAATTTCATTTGTATTTTCGAATATTTTCAAGATATAAAGTTTCGGAATTACGTGTAACTGATAGCTGTTTGACGTAATTGCACGCCCATGAAGTCGCTGGCGCAGAACGCAGCTATTTATGTAAACAATTTTTAGAGGCATCCTCGCATCTCTGTGAGTGGTGTAGTCCGTCGGGCGGTCTAGATAACTTTCATCTAATATTTAATTTGGTCTATCATGTGTGATTGTGATTTTTAACTATTTTTTTTTTAGTCTGTCACAATGGAGATTTAATATTGCATCTTCTTTAATTAATCTCGACATTTAATTTTTGTCGACATATTTGATGTAACTACAGTTTTAGGCATGTGTGCTTTATCAAGATTGTGAGACGCATTTCTCCAAATTGCTCAAAATTGAAAAGATTAATAATCGATAAATGTAGGAATGGATTGCGAATCCAATCAAATTCTTCAATGTTGATTGAGGGAAAATATTCTTCGATTTTATTTTCTAAACATGTCAAATACTGACTAATAATGGGAATCATCTCGATAACGCAGGTTCTGCGAACTGATGGAGATATACCCAGTTCGTCTACCTTTATTCTGTTCTTTCATATTGCCATTTTCTTCTTAAAATTGACTAATTTACTTAGAATGTAAGAATGTTTTCAGTTCTGCCTTGCATATTGTTGTCCAGACTATTGAGGTATCCAAATATTTGACTAAAGCACTCTATTTTGGACATCCGCGCGCGCGCGTGTGTGCGTGTGTGTGTGCGTGTGTGTGTTGGTGTGCGTGTGTGTGTGTGTGTGTGTGTGTGTGTGTGTGTGTGTGTGTGTGTGTATACAGAGTGCCCACAAAGTCTGGCTACATAATCTACAGGATGCTTCCACAAAGTCTGGCTGCATAATGAAGTTTGTCTTATTCGAAAGTCCCATGAGGAAAGTAATCCACTGTTAGTAATTCTTATAGAAAATGTACGGAATGGGTGCGTGTGTGCATAAGTGTTTTTTTGTTGTTGTTTTTTTTTATGCCCGCGTGGCGTGTGTAATTATGGTTTGAACAGATTTGAAAACGACGATGAGATGGAAACAGGGGACATGTTCTCGTGTCAAGTTGGAGCGAAAACAGAGAGAGAGAGAGAGAAAGAATGTTTGTTGCGTTTATATACTTTTTGAATCGGATTCCAGCACAAGATTGCTGCTGCTGATATTTGGTTTGGGAAAGCATTAAAAAACAATCTTCTAAAATTTCTCATTAGTCGATATTGTCACGTGATATTGTCTTCGCCTACGTCCGCCAGAAATATGTCCATTTTATTTTGTTGTTGTGAGGAAAGCTCGTGAGCGTATTTGAAATTATGTCGTTGCTTGAAGAACTTATTTCTGTGTAAATGCGCGGGGAAATTAAAATCAATGAACATTCGTTTATTTGCGCGCGCGTGTGCGTGTGTGTATGTGTATGTGTGTGTGTGTGTGTGTGTGTGTGTGTGTGTGTGTGTGTGTGTGTGTGTGTGTGTGTGAGAGAGAGAGAGAGAGAGAGAGAGAGAGCACAGGTATCTTGCTAATTTCTTGTTCGGCATTATCGCCAAGCATAATTTTCACCATCTTTTTGCATGCTGGAAGGATCACTGATTCTGCAAGAACATGAAATTCCGATTTAAGAGCAATAATTTCTGCAACCTCATATGAAGCTAATTGAGCTTTTTCGAATACAGTTATTGTTTTCTTAAACAGTTGACTTTGCGTTGCAGTTAATTCTAACAACTGTTGGAAAAAAAATCGACATTTTTAATTTGAAGGTTATGATGATTAATAGTAAGGTCAAATTGCATCTTTCTTGGAACCATTGCTCCAGTAGACAGCGTTTGGCTGCACACAACACACAGCGCAGAAGGAATCTGCGTATCTATAGTCAAGTGAAACCCAAATTTTAAGTGATCATCACTATGCAACCGGTGAAATTTTGTCTTTTTAAATGATGTTGTAGAATTTTGTCACCATCGCTTTTTCTTTTTAGAAACTTGTCCCTAGTCAAAGATGATTGAATACCCCCAATTTTTTTTAATACGTCAAAACGGACTTTTATCATATTTAATCAATTTTTAAAAAAAATTTTTCCTATTAAAACGTTAATTTGCAAAACTTAAATATTAAATAAGAAATATCAACAAAAAACTCTGTTAACGAGATACATAGATTATATAAAGCATGATTCACCAATGTTTATTATTATAGAAAAATTCAAAATATCCAACCATTTAAACAAACGATTCTTTTATTTTTTTATGTTTTGCTATTTTTACATCATGTAATTTATAATGTGTGAGCTAATATTTATTAATTTATAATTAATTAATTTATTTATTAATAGTTATTAATGCAGTTATATCGATATGAAAGCTGTTTTCCACCTTAAACCACTTGTTACTTCCACCTACAATCTCTTCGCGGCATACCCGTAAACATTCCGCGGCACAGTGGTTGGGAACCACTGCTTTAGACAAACCATTGGTAAGATTGTTTAATTGAATCCCGGATCACAGCAGATATTAAAAATACTTGAATTAAAATATATAGATATATATTTTATTTTATTGTCAAAGCCAGATATATATTTTGTTGTTTGAAAACAAATGACAGGAAATGTTGGAATAAGGGACAATGACATTCGTCTGGCCTGAAGAACACCGGCTCAGGTGTTCTGAGTTCTAGGCAAGGAAAATTGACAAGGGATGACCCCCGAGGTCGTGTGAAATTGATTTCATTTTGGTCTCAGATTTCAAAACTCTAGACTATGTCTGAATTGCACACACGCAATTTCGATCTGGAAATCCCCAGATACGTAGCTTTCTCTGATTGGTTGTGTGGACCGTCCACCTCGACCCGGACCTTACAATAAAAGCCAATACTGGCTCCAAAATAGACAGATATTGCGCCGGAATCTCGAGAAGAAATCAGCTCCTCAAAAACGCTCCATGACCCCCTCTCCATCCGCCTGAGTGCCATCGACGAAGAAGAGAGATTTGTGAATTTAAAATGTATTAAGAACTGAACGTGTATATATATGTAAGAAGACTGTATTTTTTCTTAAATTAATTTTTAATAGATAGAAACCCGATTCATCTGCCCTTCTTTTCGTGCATGCCAGCTTGTCTTTGTTTTTTAGCAGAATTCTACACAGAGTTGTTTAGAATTCATTGTTGAGGTCTCTTGGGCGACTAGACATCAGGAGCCACAGTTTCCGAAGAAGATCAGAGGTCAGTTGCTTGACCTCAGCACGGGAGACGGACCACACTCCTATAAATTTGGCATGTTTTTGTTGTATCGATATTCATATTAAAATACCTTTTTCCTATTAATATAAAAAGAAAATACAACTCTGTTATATATAGGTCGTGGAATTGCGTTCATATGAAAAAGATCTAGCTAATTTGCATATTCTTTTAAACATTCATTTTAATTAATTCCCCCTTAGTTTTTTCAGTGTTCTAATGGGATGATCATCTTTAGTTAACTATTATATGTATTTATATTCATGCAGATATTCTACATAATATTTGCGTAAAAAAGCTTATGCCAAACACAAATCTCTTTCTATATATATATTTATGTATGCGTATATATATATACATGTTTAAAAAGTTTTGCCTACCAAACTCCTCTGTCAGTTTTTGGTCTATAGGCATGAAACTTATTATATAGGGTATACGAATATGCATTGCGTAACGTAAAAGTGATTAGCTCATGTTTTAATTTTTAGCACTGTAGCAAACATGTCTTCGTAGCTCAAGCATTAACGTTAAAGGAAAAAGTAAATCGTAAGCTAATCGTTTTGGTTTCGATTCTCAGTGGTGACACACGAGTCATTTTTTTGTTAACTTTTTAAATCATTACTATATATTGGGTTCAATAAAATATAATAATAAATACGAAATCTAAATTAATCAAAATATCATATTTAAGCACATTTTACGACCGGGCAATGCCGGGCAACCTGCTAGTAAAATATATAAATCCGAATGCAGTGTAGTACCTGTTCTGGTATTACACTTAAGTTAATTTGTCTTTAATAAATGTAGGAGGAAACCCTTCTATACTAAAGCAATTTTTATATTTATCTATTGCTAGAGTGCCCCTATTTTTGGATCTGCCCCCACCCCATTAAAAACGACCTTGTTCATTTATTCTTTTTGCAAACTGTTATTTTCATCTTCATAGCATAGTTGTTTAACCACGTTTCAGCCAACTAATCCTCTGGCCTTCTTCAGTCGATTAACCATAACAGGATAGGAATGCTGAGTCTTGTAATTTATTTCCAGTAATTACTGCCTTCCATAGTTGTTGTCTTACCACGTTGTGGCCAAATAATCCTCTAGCCTGCTTGTATAGAATTGAAACCGCTATCTTCAGACGATGCTCACCTGGAACTGTAGCAACACAACACCTCTATCCACTGCGCCACGTTCCCAAAAGATTTCAATTCTACCTAAGCAATAAAGTTATTTGGGGGAATGTAGACATTTTTGTGAAGTTGAAGATACTTGGATTTATTTTCTTGGAAAAGATCCGAAAATTATAAAAGATGTATTAACAGAGGGTCATTGTTTAATTTTGTGAAATTATTTTCTTGAAACGATCCGAGAATCATTTTTACAATATGTGACGGAAGGTCGTTATTTAAAGTTATACTTATATGTGCAAAAAACAAACAAACAAAAATAAATAAATAAATAAAATAAAATAAAAAAAATAATTATTATTTTATTCAAAGGAAAACGATTATGACGAAGGTTATATTTCGAAAAACGGAATCAAAATGGAGTCTATATTTATTAGAAATTTCGGAATATAATCCGGATTTTGTTATTTTAATATGAACGACTAATATTTTAAAAGTGTAATTCACATTAATATTTGTTTATCGAAACGATTTTTGAATAAACAAGAAATATATATGTCTTCGTATATTTAATTTAGCGTCTGCAGTGCAGAAGTTCTTATTTTTTACTAAAATAGAAAAGGATAAATTATAATTAAAAAAAATATATAATATTATATTAAAAATTTATGTAAGGATATAAATACTTTTGATATTCAGAATCTCTTAATAAATTGTTTTATTATTTATTACTTGACGACAAAAAAAAAAGAAGAAACAAGAAAAGAGGAAAAGAAACACGTGAACCCGCTATTTACTTAAAATTTCAAGTAATCTCAGTTGTGCAAGATTTCCTGATATGAAATGGAACACGTACATCAAATCTGTTGCCAAGGTCGCTGGGAAAATGGTGAGATCCTTCCATCAATCCAGTAGATATCTCACTGCTGATGCAATTCTCTGTTTACATTGGGAGGAGGAGGCGCCTCCTCCCCCAATGTAAACAGAAAAAGGTGCTTCTGCAGTTTAATTAACCGTTTTTTCCGTAAGTAACGCAGAATGTGTTATGTTTTTAGTTCTTTTCTTTTTTTTTTGCAGGAGGGGGATTCGATTATAGAACTTGTGTGGTTTAACAGGTGCTTCTACAGTTTAATTAACCGTTTTTTGTAAGAAACGCGCCGACATTTACCGATTAGAATACACGCGTCCCAACACCACCCCGCCATTCCCCCAATGTAAACAGAAAGCAGGAAAATTTTAAAATATTAAAATGTATTCGAATCGGTAAATGTCGGCGCGTTACTTACGGAAAAACAGTTAATTAAACTGCAGAAGCACCGTTTAAGCCACACAAGTTCTATAATTGAACCCCCCTCCCGCAAAAAAAAGAACGAAAAACATAAAAATGTTTGGTGATTATGTTTTTGTAAACTGCATTAAAAACTACGTAAGACGAAAACAAAAATTCCCCCCAAAAGTACTGTAATGTATTTTTTAAAATTTTGTTTTAGACAATTTTTTCTTCGAATTTTAAATTGTCCGGCAATGAAATAAAAAAGAATTTTAAATTCTGTTCTGAGAAAAAAAAGTCTTTCCGACATTACCCCCCCCCCTTACTAGGAGTGTATTTCTTCTTTTTCGTGGCCCTGTCGGTGGGGCATTAGAATACGCCCACTGCCTCTCTGCAGAGGGTAAAAGTCCCTCAATGGGAGTCCTGGATATGACCTTAAACTATATCCAGTGGTGAGGCCCCAGCTTGCGGGCTTTGGGGAGTGTGGAGCCACCCTTTAATTACCATTGCTCCCAGGTCCACTCTGACCCGGAGTGGTAGTACCTGTTAGGGTCCCAACTATGGGTTAAATAGAAACCGACGTGAAAACAACAAATATATTCTATTAAAAAAATTTTCTTCAAAATCTTTGGATTCGGCATTAAATAACCCGAAAAGGGTTGATATGCCGTAAAACAAAAACAACCAACCAACCAACAACTTCTTTTTCGTATAATTTTAAATGTTCCACAAAAGATTCGTACGCCATGTGAAAAGGCAGTTTGCTACGTGAAGACACATTCAACCAACCGTCGTTTATGTTAATGCGCGCTCGTGCGTAGCGTAAACGGAAGCTGTAAAATGGCGGAAAGTAGTTCGTGGGTTCAGGGGTTAATACCATGCAAACGGTAAATTTGCCCGGGTTTGATTATCAGATTTTTGTCAGCCACCTGTATATTTACCGAAAAAGCATAATTTCATTTGTATTTTCGAATATTTTCAAGATTTAAAGTTTCGGAATTACTTGTAACTGATAGCTGTTTGACGTAATTGCACACCCATAAAGTCGCTGGCTCAGAACGTAGCTGATGTAAACAATTTTTAAAGGCATCCTCGCATCTCTGTGAGGAGTGTAGTCCGTCAGGCGGTCTAGATAACTTTCATCTAATATTTAATTTGGTCTATCATGTGTCATTTAGTGTGTCACAACGGAGATTTTAATATTGCATCTTCTTTAATTTATCTCGACATTTAATTTTTGTCGACCTATTTGATGTAACTACAGTTTTAGGCATGTGTGCTTTATCAAGATTGTGAGACGCATTTCTTTAAATGGCCAGATTTGCCACCGTAAATATTTTATAAATGAGAAAATTTAACTTGTTACAAACAATTAACCCACTCAAAATATCTTCACGTCTCTGGAAATGTGTACACTCACAAACACATACACATAAAATCATATATATATATATATATATATATATATATATATATATATATATATATGAGTATTTTATCACATAAGTTAATACACGAAAATATAATTTTATGCGTAAATTTTCAGTGTGAACTTCAACAGTGCTTAATACATAGGAAGAACTAGGTAGTAAGTTATAAAAATATATATGGCAATTAAGCTACACAGAATATTCCTCGTTTTATTCTCGTGAGAATTCGTCAGGCTTATGCGTAAGCCTAGCGAATTCTCACGAGAATGAAACGCGAAATATTATGTGTAGCTTAATTTCCATATATATTTTTATAACTTACTATATATATATATATATATATATATATATATATATATATATATATATATATATATATATATATATATAAATGTTATTTCAACGGTTTTCTTTTTCTTTTTCATTTCGATACTTTTTTGTGACCAAGAGCGGAAGTCCACTTGAAATATAAAAAATAACAATAAAAATATTGAATACAGAAGTAACATCGTTTTTCATGCTTCAAAAACCCTCATAACATTTAAATCAATATATATATATATATACACTTGTGCCCGATATTATTCATACCCCTCGGATCTTTGAGATTTCTATAAGATTATTGCTCAAACCAGAAGGTAGACAATATTAAAGGGATTTCAAACAATAAATCAAGCATAAGCATTTAATGTAAACTCAACAAATAAATAAATTATGCAAGTTTGAAACATTATACAAAGAAAAACAATAATGGCACTAGTTCAAAATTATTCATACCCCTCTTACTAATAGTCAATAGCATGCCCTTTATTCTTAATAACTGCCTGTAACCGTTTTGGATATTTATCAACAAGGTTTTTACAAGCATCAACACTGATTTTTGACCATTCTTCAATGCAGTAGTTCTCCAAATCCCTCAAATTTCTAGGTTTCCGCTTTTTAACCTCAGTTTTCAATATGTGCCAGAGGTTTTCGATAGGGTTCAGGTCGGGACTCTGGCTAGGCCATTCCAAAACATTAATTTGATTATCCTCAAACCATTTCTTGACTATTTTGGCAGTATGTTTTGGATCATTATCCTGTTGAAGGACCCAGTTTGGTCCTAAATTGAGCTTCTCCGCATCCTGTCTAATGTTTTTCTGGAGTATCTCCAAATATTGCTCCTTCTTCATGGTTTCATCTATCTTGACCAAACTGCCTGGACCACTAGCCGAAAAGGAGCCCCAAAACATTAGGCTACCACCACCATGTTTCACCGTGGGTATGGTGTTCTTTGGGTTGTAAGCTTCTCCTTTCTTCCTCCAAACGTAAGAAGCATCCATATGGCCAAACAATTCAATTTTTGTTTCGTGAGTCCACAAAATACTTGAGAAAACGGACTCTGGAGAATTCACATGGTTCCTAGTAAACTTTAGACGTGCTGCAAGGTGTTTTCCGGTGTGCAATGGAGTCCTTCTTGGTCTTCTTCCTTTCAGACCATTTTCATGCAGAGTCCTTTGCAATGTTTGCCTTGATATTTTTATGCCAGAAGACTCCAGATTTTCTAAAATGTCCTTAGTAGTGGTGGTTGGATTTGCATTAACACTTCTTACAATATTCCTGGTGGCTCTAGCAGACAGTTTCCTTTTCCTTCCTCTACCAATCAAGTTGTTTGTTGTGTGGTGGCTCTGGAATTTTTTGATGATGCTCTGTACTGTTGCTGTAGGGACCTCAAATTTCTTGGAAATTGACTTTTAACCTAAACCATCCTTATGTGAATTCGCAATTTTAGCCCTAAGATCATTACTAAGCTCTTTTTTCTTCCCCATTCTAATAATTTTTATTCTTTTATTGGTTTTCAGTTGATATCATTTTAATTTCTGAAAAATGCAAAAAAACGAAATGAAATTAATCAAAGGTTGTATAAAAGCATTCAAAATAAGAATCAAACAGGAAACAAAGTCAGAAACTCGATTAATACTCAAAAAAAATTAGGGGGTATGATTATTTTTGAACATTGCAGATTTTATAAATAGCTGTATATTTCTTTTATTACAAGTATCCCGAGATTTTAAAATGACGAAAATGATCAGAAGAGGTTTATTAAGAATATGTATCAATATGGACGTAAACAATAAATTCTAACAAAGTTACACCTAATAAACTCAATTTTCAAGGGGGGGTATGAATAATATCGGGCACAACTGTATATATATATATATATATATATATATATATATATATATGTTTTTTTTTTACGATACGTTTTGAATAAATTCAGGTATTAACGAAATCATTTTCTCTTTAACCAATGTGGTACTCCCACATGGGTAGCGGCATATATATTATTGTTGACATATAATTATCCACTGACACTTGTTTCGTCGTCTACGACTCATTAGAGTGGCTGAATCTAGCGAGATTCGAAATCAGGACCCCACGGTAAAGAGGCTAAACCCTTCATCCGCTAGTCCAGCTCGCATGACTTTGGATATATCGCGATTTACTTAGATATTTTTCTTTCTTTTTTTTTAAATTCAATTATTTACGAAAGTGCATTTTTGCCTAAATGTGAGTTGGGAATATATATATATATATATATATATATATATATATATATATATATATATATATATATATATATATACCAATTGTATCGATTGGTTTCCGAGATATCCATCCAACGAAACTCGCGTGATAATTAAAGAGTGTTCGATTCAGGACAGAGCTGGTATATAGCAATTCTTTTTTTTTTTTGTCTGATAAAGTGTTGTCTCTGAGTTGGGACTCCACTGAAACATGTATGCACATATGTAACCAATAATGTTTGTATAATAAACAGGCCATGTATATTGTATATATATATATATATATATATATATATATATATATATATATATATATATATATATATATATAACATAACAGACACACACACACACCTATATATATATATAAAATAACATATAACATAATATATATATATAACATAGCAGACACACACACACACATACACACACACACACACACACACACACACATATATATATATAACATAACAGACACACACATGTAACCAATAATGTTTGTATAATAAACAGACCATATATATATATATATACATATATATATATATATAATGTCATATGTTAAATTATATATATACATATATCTATATATATATATATAACATAACACACACACACACATACACACATATATATATATATAAAATAAGATATAACATAACATAATATATATAACATAACAGACACACACATACACACATATATATATATAACATAACAGACACCACATACATATATATATATATATATATATATATATATATATAACATAACAGACACACACACACACACACACACATATATATATATATAGGGTGTACATAAAAATAATTAAAACTTTTGTAAATTATGATTTATAATATTTATTACTCGCACACAAGTAATACAAACTAAAAATAACTTATCTTATTCCATGATGTTTCGAAAATTAGCTTTTTTTTTTCTTCAGATGCAAACAGTTAGCAAAAAATGTTTTATATAGATTAGCTATAATTTTGCTGGTTTTGTGTTGAACACTTGTCTCACTTAATTCCGAAATAATGTGTGGTTAGAGAACTTAGAACCCTTAACCTAACATTTAACTCTAACCATAATTCTAACCCTCACCCTTATCGCCTAATCCTAATATTCAAAGAAGAAACCCTGCGACACTTCAGGTAATTATTCAATGAGCAGTCGCTGAAGACTCAGAAATCTATTCCTTGTAGATAGCAAACCAAAATAGATAGCTGTACGGTAATAAATATCAAGCGAAAGTAATAGGCGTACGGTGTAAAAAGAAAAAATCTGATAGATATCAACTTAAAGTAGATAGGCGTAGTGTGTAAATATTTTTCCCTAATACATATCAAGCCTAGTTTCTCCCTCTTAGATAAAGTCCAAAAAAAGTTGTCAATCTAATCTATCCCATTTTATCAACTAAGCTCCAGCCTCTGTCCCATCGCCGCAATGTTGCATCTCTGTGCTTATTTTACAAATATTTTAATAGAATGTGTTCTGATGAACTCGTTTCACTTGTATCCCCTCGACGTGCATATCTCCGACAAACCCGCTTACAACAAGATCTCACCCCTTCACTGTTGATGTCCCTAAATGCTAGCAAGCTTTCTATTCTAATAGTTTCTTCTCTCGAACAGTCAGACTTTGGAATTCCCTTCCTGTTGCCTGCTTCCCTGGCTGTAATGATATGCAGAAGTTTAAATGTAACATAAACAGATATCTTGTTAATCTTTCCTAGACATGGCCCCAAATAGTAGCCCCTTACGTCCAATTGGCGATATGCTTTGTAAGGGGTTAACATGAGTAAAAAAATAAAAACGTAGACGGGCGTATGGTGTAAAATATTTTCCCTCATACATATCAAGCCAAAGTAACACCAATAACACGGAAGCTGTCTATGAAACAAGCAAATCGATTTGAAACAAAAAATGCAAATAAGACTAGTATAGGAAATGAATACATCAATATATGGTCTAAAGCAGACCGGCCTTAAGTAGTCTAATCTATCTCTATATCTATAAAAGTGAACGTGTCCGTGTGTCTGTCGGTGTGTCTGTCTGCGTACATTTCCCTACGCAATAACTCTCTCAATTTTTAGTCTGCAGACTCGAAATTTGATATACAGAGTACTAAGATTTGGGAAAATCTATGTGATCGCTTTTCGGCCAGAAATTTGGCTGTTAAGAGGTCAAAGTTCAACGATTTGACTTTTGAGAACTCTACCAAACCCCTCCGACAATTTTGGGTCTAAACACTTAAAATTTTAGATATAGGTTCCTTGGACATGGATCTAACTTAATAACTTTATTTGAGCCCAAAACAATAAATTTTAAGAGGTTATAATATGGGTCAAAGTTTAAAAAATTGATCTTCTTTTTTTTTTTTTTTTTACTCAGCATACACCTCCGAACACCCGGGCAACGCCGATCACCCATGCTAGTTTCATATAAACATAGAACAAAATTCCAATCAATCATTATCAGACGTTTGTGTTTATCCTTGTACGTTTGAAGTATTACACACTAACGTACTGTACTTGGAATAACCCTTACCCCTGAGTGGCTTCCGGGCCTTGATAAGTGGTGACCACCGTGTAAGAAAAAAAAAAAAAATTTACGGTATTAATATATAGACGATTATTTATTTATTTATTTATTTATTTGTGAAACAACAACTCTGAAGATGAGGATAACAGTCCGCAAATAAATATATAAATTGCTCATCTCCCAGGATTCCAATAATAGAATGATAGAAGATTATATATATTTATTTTTAATAGGAGTAGTCGCTGTTTATTAAGGCCAAAAAACACTCGATGATAAGAATTAATGATGCTTGTTAAGACAGAGTCGACATATCGATTTTTTAAATATGTCGTTTTAAGCAAAACCAATATTACGTACTTAATTTTTATGTATAAAATAGTAATGTATCCAAAAACTACGAAAATTCATTGCGTAGAAAAACTGCTATTGTGTTTTTAGTAAAAAAAAAAGGTCTATCCTGTAGACAACAAATGTTGCACACCATAAACAAGTAATCTACTGTATTTGTTCTTAGTTATTTACCTCGTTTGTGAAATCTTCATTGTCTACATTATAACGTCTGCGCAAAATGTAATTTTACCCAATTTTCCATCAAAATAAATTTATAGTTTTTCATTTGTTGGCGTGATCCTCTGCTTGATACGTTCTAAAATGAAGTACAGGGTGGAACGATGAAAGTGTCGACATAGAAAAAACGACATGATTCCATTTCCGTTTGATGTTGGTGATTTTTTCGACGTATGACCAAATGAATTTGTCCAACGGGTTCAGATCGGCAGAGGAGGAGAGTCAGTGAGAGAAAGGTACAAAGTCGTAGCACTCCTTCTGAAGCCAAACATGGATCTCTTTGGACTTGTGGGCTGGTGTTGGGTCCTGCTTCTACACCCAGGGTCTGCCAGAGCCCACCTGATTATACCAGAGGATTAACACACTCTTCAGTACATTCAGGTACACTTTGGTGTTGACTTTCAAGCCGACTTCGAAGATGAGGTGGTATGATGTGACCTTTACTTGAAACCACACCAAAAACCACAACCGTCGCCGGAAACTTCGTTGAGCTGTGCTCTCAAGCGTTGAACTGTCCGGATTTGCATTTTGAGAGTGCTGGCAATGGTCCTGTTGTCATAACTTTTGGATCGGTAGAGAGCATTTGTGCAGCGGCGCATCTCCGATCTCGCTTGTTGAACATCGTGTCACTTTCAGACATGATAGAAGGTTAACTATCACTTTTGGAATTTGTATGTCTTTTCTTTGGCGACACTTTTATCGTTCCACCTTGTACTTCATTTTAGAACCTATTTGGCTCACACAAGTAGAGGATCACGCCAACAAATAAAAAAACTATAAATAGAAATTGGAGCAGGGAGGAAGAAAAATCCTTCATTGACTGGGGCAATTTTTGTTTTTGTCTCAACCTTTAATGCCTCCTTTTATGGACTACTGTTGCCACATTTGTGGAAATATCGCTCAAAGCATTCTTTCAACCTTGACACACATCTGTTTTTTATTATTGTTTTTTTATTTATTTTATGGTTGTTTTCATCGTAGGTGTCGGGCTGAGCACCAATCTTCCGTTTCCATCTGTGAATCATTTACATCAAAAACTCGTCTAGTTACAATCATTGTAGATAATTTCCCTTGCCTTTCTCTGTGTATTTAAAATTAAACGAATATTGTTTTGTACGAAGTTTCCACCTGTGAAACACAATATCGTACAGCTGCTTTCCCGCTGACTACAACATAGTCGTTTTCAAGTCCAATGTTAACAAATTCTTGTCGAGCCGTCAACTTAAATAATCAAATTTGAACATTTTCACCCAATCCTCTCATAGTAGTGTTAATCGCCAACAAACTCTTTTATTAACTTTTATCCTTGAATAGGATCTGGGTTTTCATAAGCAGTGGTTCATAAGTGGAAAAAATGTAATCGCCTAAAATATAGAATCTCAGCATGGTGGTAGGGTTAGCATAACCAATTTGCTCAAACTTTTAATTAGTCTTGCCTATAAAAAATAGTATCTTAAATTGAATAACGTTTCTGCCTTTTGTCTTAATTGCTTTGCATATTTTTACTGTTTTCTTCGATTATTTTTTTTTATGCTATATCAACCATTTTGTGAGTATTTAATGCCAACTCTAATTTTGCTAAAAGTGTTTTAAATCTCCCAACATTTATTCCTGTGGTTCGATTCGATTGTTTTGGAGATGAAAATTGTTTTTGTTTTTGATTTTGCAGAATATTGTTAAATTTTACGAAGAAAAAGGAAAATAAAAACAAAAACAAAAAAAAAACAACAAAAAAAACAGCATGAATGTTGGATATTTTCAGACCGCCTGATATGTTAGCACTGCTAAAATAATATGTTTAAAGAGAGTAGTTTCCTAGTAGATTGGGGTGGAGGTAACAATGACGTTATAATCATCCCAGTCCGGGTATTTTGACGCGTATTTCCCCCATCCAAAAAGAAACGGGAAAATAAGAAGAAAGAAAAAAAAAAAGGCACATTCATTTTATAAGCAAACGGATTTTCCTTTTTGTAACTTTACCCCTATTGCCACGGGCGGCTTTTCTACGTCTTTGTCAACATTAGTCACGAGAACGTCTGATTGGAAAATGTACACTTAACCCGGATATAAATTGTGTCTATATAAATAAGAACCACCATTCATTTTCATAAGCAGTTGCTCGCTGGTAGCTTAAAAGTTGTTTTAACATTAAGTGAAGAAAAAAAAAATACTTTATTGGAGTCGCGAACAACAGCAACAAACACCAACAAAAAAGAGAAAATGAGACAGAAATATTACCAGACATTTCGCAATTGTCCGTTTGAATCCAGTTTAACCTCATCTTTCCTTATTGTCCTTTTTTGCTTGGGATTTTCCCATTGCATTGACTCTCAGACAACTCCGGTGCTCGAAGAACCAGAACTTGCATCGGCCCTTCTTACGTCAAACGGCGCTTGCAACCGACTGTTACCCGGTCTGCAGAAGTTACGATCTGGCGTGGACATAACACAACTCGACTTACTACCTTTAATAGTGACAGGAAACGATGGCTTCAAGTATCCAGTTATTGACTTCAAATGTGAAGACGGAAAAACTCGGCTCCTTGGTGACGTGAGAACAACTTTATTCTTTGTATTTTTTTAATGTTTTTTTTTTTACTTTTATTTTTGTCTCATTTATCATCGATGGTGTAAATCTATTTAGTATTACGCATATAAAATTAAGAAAAAGCGCGCTTGAAATGTATTAACATTATCTGAATAAGCGAAATCACACGACATCAGGTCAAATTCGGTCGCCATTTTGTTTTGATGTTTTTTATTCATATAATATTGACAGATTTCAAGTGTGTTTTCCTCAAGTTTACACGCGTAATACTAAAGGGTTTTTGAATCAAACTGCTTCCTCATTTAATAAGTTTTAAAATAACGACATAAAAACATTTTTATACATAATTTTCCTCGCATTATGCTCTGCCTGCTGGAAGATTAACTAGTTCAGTTGCCATTTTTGTTGTCGGCTGTTCAACTATTGCACAGAGCACACAATTAAAAGTATATATATATATATATATATATATATATATATATATATATATATATATATATATATATATATATATTCCATATTCTCTCTGCTTCACTTTTTGTTATTAAGTAAGATCTTTGACTTGTTTGCAGTTTCATAAAATACTTTTGTATGTAAAATCCGATCCCGCATTTTGCTAATCCCTACTCTCTGATGAGAAGGAAAGTATTTCTTCGAAACTCCGCGGATTAAGAACTATCCACTTATTAAGTGTTTCTTTTTCAGATTAAATATGTTT
>NC_136507.1:83560044-83562544 GCF_053919585.1 Euprymna scolopes
AGTATGTTTCGGCCAATCAGTTACAATCAAGTATCCTCATGCCATGTTCTGACAAACCCTTGTAAAGAGAAACCTGTCTAGTAAGCATTCAAGTTCTCTCCATTAAGCATAAAACCTTATAGTATTTGAAAAACAAAACATTTTCTCACAATTAATAAAAATTATTTACCAGGGCATGTTTGTAATTAATCAAAAGTGACTGTTCCAGGGCAGTTTTTATAATATTTAAACTTTGTGACATTAAATATAGTAGTTTAAAAACAGAACATTTTTCTGACAATTAATCGAAAGTGATTTTTACTAATGCATTTTTGTAATTAATCAGAAGTGATTTTTCAAAGACATTATTGTAATGTTAAAACTTTGTAACATTAAATATAGTATTTAAAAAACGAAAACTTTTCTTACAACTTATCAGAAGTGACTTTATCAGGGCATTTGTGTAATTAATCAGAACTATTCTAGGGCATTTTTTATTAAATATATTGGAAACCATTTTGTAACATTAAATATATTGGAAACCATTTTGTAACATTAAATATATTGGAAACCATTTTGTAATATTAACTATATTGGAAACCAAAAAACTATATGTAATGTTACAAAGGTTTTTTTATTAAAATGCCCTGGAAAATCCAATGTTTAAAATGCACAGTAAAAGACACGGCTTCTTCTTACAATAATGTCCGGGAAGAGTCATTTCTAATTAGTTGTAAGAAAAAGTATCTGGGAAAGTAAATTCTGATTTATTACAAATATTTCCTGGAAAACTCACTTCTGATTAATTATTAAAAAACATTGCTTTTTTTTTCTAACTACTTTATTTATATCACAATATTAAAACATTTTAAGATCTTGAAGGTGGGCCACATTCTAGAAACTTTCTGAGATTTATGTTTTTCCCCACATACTTGCTAGCTGCAACTTCTCTCTCTCTCTCTCGCTCTCTCTCTCTCTCTCTCTCTCTCTTTTATCAACAGTTTATCCTCTTTTATATCTCTTACTACCAATAATAAAATTAGGAAAAACTGCAGTGATTATTCCAAACTATATCGCTTAGCCAATCAAACCGCTTGAAATAGAAATTATACCTGTGAATCAACATAAATGTCTGTTCACTCCTAATTTTTTATAAGTGACAGAGTTAGTACATAATCTTGTGAGTGGAAAATTTTTCTGCCTTTCATTTAATATTTTAAATGAAAATATAAATCCAGATAAAATCGATTAAAAAAAAAAGATTTTCACGAACGTACATTGATTTAAACAAGATGTCAGAAACAGAATTAATTTCATGGTTGCAGGCAGTAATCCATAATGCACAATAATCTCACAAAGAGACTAACTTTATTTTGTTTATTAGAGAAGAGAGTACACTTGTTTAAACAGTCGCCATTTACAAAGACTATAAGCAGCAGACAATATATGTATGTATCATAAAATTCGACTGCGAAATTATCAAGTTGCACCTAAAAGCCAGGTGCTTGAAGTGATGTCTTCTATATTCTGATGAACTCGTGCATAGAACATTTTCAAAATCCGTTGAGAAATGTGGAAATGCATTGAGGCAATACACACACGCACACACATACACAAACAGATTTCCACTGGTAGTCTTCACTGTTTTTACCTTGAATTATTCTGATAAAATATAATCCCTGAAGACTGAAGCCCTCATCGTTTGTTCTAAAAATTGAACCGCTTATGTGTCTCATATAGACATCAAGTATTGATCCCAGAAATCCAGATTCATGTATATTAGTAATAGGACGATTCTAGTATTTTTCCCGATTCCGATAAAATTACCGATTCTGATTCTGATTCTTTATAAATTTCTAAGTATTTAACTATAAAAGTGTTATTTTGTCCCGATTAGCATAAAAACACAGCTTAAATGTGCCTGTATATTCTCAAACGTAAAAACACACTTGCGAGAGAGTGGTCTAAGAATTTTAGTCATACTGGAAGTTTAAATCTATAAATATTTATAACTACAAGCAGTAGAAGATGTTTCTTAAGCCAAAATCAAATAAAAAATGATAATTTAAGGAATCGGTGTTGGCATCAGAAAATAGGCCCAAATATTTTTGATTCCAATACGGATTCCGATACCCCAAAAAGCTCTGATTTTTCTGATTCCCGATTCTGGTACCGATTAATCGCCCCAAAACTAATATATATATATATATATATATATATATATATATATATATATATATATATATATATAATGATCGTCACTTCTTCACAGAAGACCATCTTTCCTTTGCATAAATTAAAATTTCATGTTTAAATGTATTGTACGACTGGTCAACGCCGGTCTACCAGCTAGTATATATATATATATTCAGATGAGTATATATATATATAGCCAGTAGAGTTTAGTTTCGTAGAAATACAGCCAATGAAATAACATGTGTCTACCAAAGAGTGCTCAATGAGTGAACAGAGCAGATATATTAAATTTATTTATACAAACATTAATGGCTACATATGTGCA
>NC_136507.1:83567544-83645044 GCF_053919585.1 Euprymna scolopes
GGCGGTGTCGGACGATACCTTTGTGCACATGTTGGATCCATGACGACTTACTACAGAGACGATACTGACAGACGTGGTGGGGGCTGTCGCATGCAATGGGGAATCCAGAAGTCAGGTCACGTAAGTCAAAGTTGGCTCCAGCAAACTAAAATCTGCTACCAATGGTGGCCTGATGGAGATGGTGGTCAGTGTGGTGGTGGAGCTGCCAGGCACCTTTGTGCGTCTGTCAATCAATTTACACCGGAATACAGAGACGATACTGACAGGCGTGGTGGTGGCTGTCGGATGCAATGGCGTTTGGTGGTTCCTGATGCTGCCCCAATTTGGTATCGTAGCATGAAACTATGTTTCGAGTGGTATGCTGATGGAGATGGAGGTCAGTGTGGAGGAGGTGCGCAAAGATTATTGTGTGCTACTGCTAACAGTTGGACAGCAGCTTATCGAGATGATACTGACCGTAGAGGTGGTGGCTGCCGCATGCGTTGGGGAATTATTCCAAGTTAAAATGTTAACACATCTAAAACTGTGTGGTCGTAACAAGGATTGTAAGAATGACGTCAACTGAATCAGTAATATTATTGATTAAACGTCCGTTTCTTTTTATTATTATTTATTACTCAAATAACTGTTGTTATACTGTAAAACAGTCACAAAAATATCAAATGACCTTGAGTCAGACTAAATTGATTCAAATGTTGAATGATTTAAAAGAAGTCACATATTTTGAGGAACAAACATATACTTCTGAGGATGAGCAATGCATCAGGAGTAATATCCAAAATAATTTTTATGATGAATAAGAATATCAGGAGAGTAGATTCTGAATCGTTGCAAACGTTTGTGTGTAAAAATAAGAAATGAAGGAATTCGAGCAAACAACACCAGAGTCTGAAAAGCAAGAAGACAAATCTGGAACTCATTTTTTCGTCGCCATCTTTAATCGGTTTTAAACCTAAAATGTCTAATGAAAAAAAATCATTAAAAAACTTTACATTGTAACCATGTAGAAAGTACCAATAAATCAAATCTTATGTTTTATAAAATTTTGATTGTTTTTTTGTTTTTTTTGTTACTCGTAACTTTGATTAATAACAAAACTAGCAGAATACCTGTCCTCCCAAGACGGCTATTAGCAATAATTTTAATTGTTAGTGTCTGATGTTATGAGCGGATCTTCCCAGGCACTACCTTTTCCTTTTGTGCATCTGCAGTTAGGGACTGGTTGGCATCAACTCCATAACATGCCTTGGCACCAAGGTTGTATTATAGACTGTTTCTTTGTTACAGCTTCTGTTATCATAATGTTATTTTTTTACAACGAAATAATTACTTATCAAGGCTCAAAGGCCATTCGAGGATAAAGGTTAATCACTGTAAGGTGGTAGCATAATAATCGTTAATGGTGAAGATTTGGTAGAATTTAGATTATTTAAAGGGACAGCTCAATAAGAACGTGTTTAAATTGGACATGAAGGCTACCATATTGTAGTCAACTGAGAAGTAGGCCAGTGGAACAGTGTTCCACAGGCGGGCAGTCCAAGAAAAAAAAGCTTTGTTCATGGAAACCGAGTTTAGATTTAGGTACAGATTAGCAATAATTTTTATTTTTTAGTGTGTGTGTGTGGAGGGGGGAGTATCTGTTGCCATAAGACCATTCTCCCAGGCCTTACATCCTTCTTCATGCAGCTATAGTTATGAAGTGATTTGATTGTATGCAACATTTTTATTTTTTACAAATGGATCGCCATTTATCAAGTCCCAGAGACCACTTGAGGATAAGGTTTAAAAAGATCGTCAGCCACTATGAAAGGATTGGAAACAACCGTGAAGTAGACAGAATATTTAAGAGAAATTGATTATCCAAAAGGACGGCTCAATAATTATTTGTTTACATTAGACTTGAAAACGATCATATTATTGGAAGTTGCATTTGGTCTTTGGTGCAGAGAGAGAGAGAGAGAGAGAGAGAGAGAGAGAGAGAGAGAGAGAGAGTGTGAAGTTATCTGCTCTAGTTGCATCCTGCATGTTCTAGCTGTTAATTTACAAAGGGGAAGGGAAGGATTAGAGCTCAGACGAACAGCAATCATGAACATATTGATACAGTAAGGAGAGGCTAGGAAGATGTATACTTTGTGAAAGTGAGAGAGAAGAAAATAAACTAGATTGAGGATTGACTGTAAGCTACAAAATTATCATATTTCATAATTGAGCATTCATATATTGTTTTAACAAAAACCAAGACTTCAAAGAATGGGTTGATAGCAACAATATATATATATATATATATATATATATATATATATAATAGTATAATTACATTCTAAGATCCAAATATATATAGATATATATATATATATATGTGTGTGTGTGTGTGTGTGTGTGTCTGTGTGTTTGTGTGTGTATGTGTGCATCTGTAGATGTATTTTGCAGATTTGATTTCCTGCGAGACTAGCTTATTTGCAAAGCAAAAAAATAAAATCGTAAAACAAAAACAAATATTAAATAGGTAACGCTGGATATATAAACAAAAATAGTTAAAATAAATAAAAATAGAGAAATTAAAATTTAAATAAATAGCACAGAGTAATTCGCTATCAACTTTGAATATATTTCCATTTACGGCTGTGTCCCTGTTCATACTTGCGATCTCAAAATTTGTAACATCTGCCATTTGCGAAAGAGGATCTTCCTCGAAATATATTATGGAACACTGTCACACGTAGTACATCACTGTGTAGAAGTTATACTTTTCAAGTAAGTCTTATGATTAAAACAAAAATCATTAAATAAATACATAAATATGTGGGTGTACACATATTTATACAAATGTAAATATATCACTTGTTTTTGTCTTCCTTCCTTAACATTCGAAGGGGGGATTTTGCTGCTTGTCGGGTTTGTCGGGGGTATTTACATCGAGAGGGTACAAGTGCTTGCAGTTCGTCGGAGCATTCACCATTAAAATACTTGTAGAACAGGCAGAGGGATACTACATTTCGTCGATGGGACAGAGGCTGAAGCTTAGATGACAGTTCAGGACCTATTAGGTTGGCGACTCTCTTTTGAACCTTGTCTAGGAATGAGAGACTAGTAACAGATGCACCAGTCCAAATATGACAACAATACTCCATACATGGGCGAATGGTGGCCTTATAGAGGTACAGAGGTATAGAGGTATAGCATTAGTAGCTTTCTAGCATGGTAGAGAGAACCTACCTTTTTCGCAGCGGTCTCAATGTAATTGTTCCAACTCATGTTTCCTGTGAACGTTAGGCCGAGGAGTTTAAAAGATGTACTTCTAGATAAAGAGTCTTTGGCCATTGCTATTGGTGATAGAGAAGGTTTCTTGTAGTGATTGAAGGAAACAATTTCTTCCCGTTTATGTATCAATTGTCGCTTTACTGGCGGGAAGATATTAATCAAGTATGGCTTTCCTGACTGGAGTCAAATCTCCTGACCATGTGTAATTATCAATTCCTACATTGATGATTGCATAAGTGTAAAACACTATCGTCTTTAAGCATAAAATGTTTTAGTATATATATATATATATATATATATATATATATATATATATATATATATATATATATATATATACTATATATATATACTAAAACACTTACTTGAGTGATACATGCAGTGCTAAAGGAGGAACAGGTGCTGTTACAATTGCAAGAGAACTTCTTATGACCTTCACCTTCACCAAGGTGCACGATTTATATGACCTTCACCTTCACCGAGGTGCACGACTTGACACACAAAAGCAACTTCTTAATCAACCGCTAACGCACGCGTCACTGTAACGTCCAATGACAACAACAACAACAACCTTCTCACTCGACCTGCCTTTTATACCACTCTCTCAATCCCTCCTCTTGCGCATGCGCCCGGAGATTCCTGACAACCTCGAGACTTCCGCTTATAAAAACCCAAGTTTTGTTGTCGCGCATGCCTACACAAGGCACAAACACGTGGGCGTTTGTTTTGTTGGTAAGTACTACACTTCTACTATTACTAAGCGGCAGAGTGTGACCATTCTTGACCATTGGAAGTGTCAAAAATGCATTTGCAGTGTGATGATATATGGAAAGGAAAGCTAGCCGATGACTGTTGACGGCAGATGTTACACGGAGAGAAATGATATGAAAATAATAATAAAATATATGCATAATGTGAGTCTGAAAGAGATGCTTAGGCCTAATGATACCCAAACAAAAAATATACTACAACATATGAAAGTGGCTAATTGGGGAGAGGAACATTATGTTCTCGATTTTTTCACTAACTCAGTGTTTGAGAAATAAAGGACTTTAATAGAACATTCGAATATCTATGTATCTCATATAAGGTTCAAGTGTTAGCCCCAGGTAGTGGGCCCCTTGAATTCTGAGAACTTCGACTGAAGTAAAATAAAAAATATTTAAAAAAAAAAAAGAGATTAAATGAAATAAGAGTTCAATCTAAAAAAAAAACAAACAAACAAACAAAACAAAAAAAAACGATCAAACCAAACACACACTCAAACAGCAGCAATTCACCTCCTCCCTGGAGGCTCACATTTACAAATATCTGTGGACTTAGAACTAACTTAGACGATGTAGAATCATTTCTTCTAGCAAACTCCCTGGATATCTTAACACTAAGTGAAACTAACCTACACTTCTCCATCCTATCTTTCTATTTTAACATATCTGGTTATATCTCACTTTGCCATAAGGACTCAGATTGACACATGCATGGACTTGGACTCTATATCTCTCCTTGTCTACGGAATCCAAACTAGAATGAGACAGTCAAAACTTCATGTGCTTCAGACTAAACTTGCAGCATCGTGTTAGTTACTTAAATTTTCTCTACTGTTCTCCCTCATCCCACGACTGTACCCTAATCAACCATTTCTATGCCAGCATAGATGTAATACTCTCCCTAGATATCAGCATCTAAGTAGATGTATTTAATGGCTTTAATGTCTAACACAGTAAATGGCTTGTTTCCTCCAGTTACACAGCACACAGCTGGTAGCATCACACATAACGTTTCTTTCACCCATTCCATGACACATACAATAACATTCCCGATCAATCTCCCAGATCGACAGTATCAGCAAGCCTCACTTCTAGACTTATTTCTGCCCACAATTCATGAGGATTGTGTAACAAATGCCATTGCCCAATCAAGAATGCTGATCATGTTGCGATAATGATAGACATCACCCTAAACTCTCGAGCTAAAGTTGAAGAGCCATTGCTCAAAACGAAAAGATACTGGGAAGTCATTAGGGATCACATCAGAGATGCTCCATGGGGAAATATCTTTTCTATTCATCTGGAACAGTATGCAAATAAGACCACTGAATAATTCAAAGCAGCAATTAAAGTGCATGTTCCCACATAGTAGTTCTATATCAAACTTCACTCTTCCCAATGGTTCAGTTCTACGTGCACAGCTGCCATTGCTCAAAGGCAGCATGCATACCACATATTTATCCGGCATAAGTCCAGTACAAATAGATAAAAGTATACAGAAGCTAGAAATAATTATAAGAGCAAAATAGCTGCAGCTAAAAGTAGATATAGCAAAACCACCAGAAACACATTGAATTGCAGAAATTAGGAACGGGTGATTTTTGGAACAATTATAACAGTGTGGTAAATAATGTGCAATACACAATTCCCCCACTATCCAATAACCTCGAGGTTGTTTGCACAGAAACCCAGAAAGCTAACGTGGTTACCCGATGGTTTGGCTCCAACTCCATCTTGGATCCAGCAAATCACTCTCGCCAAGATTTTCTTTTGCAGACAGAAACCACACTTAATGATCTGAAAATCACTCCTTCTCAAGTTTGTGATTTCATAAATAACCTGGACACCGCAAACGCATGTGGACCTGATCTCGTCCTAGCTATACTATTAAAAAGATAATCTGCTGAGATTGCCCGAGTTCTCTCCAAACTCTTCAACAAATGCCTTACCGGATCTTGTTTTATAGACTGCTGGAAAATTGCTTCTGTTTTAAAATTGCTTCTGTTTTAAAATTGCTTCTGTTTTAAAATTGCTTCTGTTTTAAAATTGCTTCTGGCAAAAGAACTGAGCCACTAAATTATCACCCCATTAGCATTCTTCTTTACTTCACTAAAAACTCTGAGTTGGTAATCGATCAAGCACTAGTCATCCACCACATAGATACACAATCTTCTTTCAGATCAACCAACATTATGGACTAGGCAAGATCGTTCTACTGCAGCTATCCTAACTGTAATCTGTGAACATATATACTATGCACTGGATAAAGGGAGACTAGATACATTTAAGGCCTTTGACAGGGTCTGGCTTGGTGGTATTTTCATGAAAATTAAATCATATAGTATTACTGGACAAATACTTAACATAATCTAATCATTCTTAAATAAGAGAAAAATCCAGGTTGTCCTCGATGGTCGTACATCAAAACAAGATGTGGTTGTGCCTTAGGGATCAGTACTTGTATCTTTATTATTCCTCTTATTCAGAAAAGACCTCTCTGATAAAATTGTCTCTGAGATGGGTATATTTGCTGATGACACTGCAGTCTATAACAAACACAAAGGGAAAACGAATGAACACGTAGTAAGGAAATTGCTGAAACATTAGGGGAAGACCTTCCGTCTTTAGTTGAATGGGGACAAAAATGGATAGTAACATTCAATGCTGCTAAGACTAAGCTTCTTTCCTTTAATAATTACAAGCAACCTTCTCAACCATTGATAGCCATTGCTAAAGATACACTACCTGAAAGCTTTTCATTCAAACTCCTCAGCATAACGTTCACAGAAAACATGAATTAGAACAAATATATCGAGGGCATTTCCAAGGCTGCTGCAAAGAATGTGGGCTCTCTCTACCATGCTAGAAAGTTACTTATGTGTGAGAGTATCTTGTACGTCTACAAGGCCACCCTTCCCCCATGTATGAAGTATTGTTGCCACAATTAGCTGGTGCATTTGCTACTAGTCTCTCACTCCTAGACAGAATTCAAAAAAGAGTCACCAACTTAATAGGTCCTACACTGTCAACTAAACTCCAACCTCTGTCCAGTTGACGAAATGTTGCATCCCTGTGACTATTTTACAAGTATTTTAAGAGAATGTTCTCCAGCAAACTCCAAGACCTTGTACTCCCTTAATGTAAATACTCCCGACTAAGCCAACAAGCAGCAAAATCCCACCCTTACACTGTAGAGATACATAGATTCTGGACAGCGTTCTAGTCAAAGAGTTTCTTTCTTTGAGCTTCTAGACTTTGGAATTCCCTCCCGGGTCCTTGCTTCCCTGACTGTACTGATATGCAGAAGTTCGAGTGTAATTTGAACAGACATTTTGCTGCTCAATTCCCTACACAGTATTTCTGCAAGTTTTGGTTCCAAATAGTAGTCCCTTACATTCAAGTAGCGCTATGTCCTGTTTTGAATGAAAATAACAACAATTTTTTTTTTTTTTTTAATATAGATCAAAATTAAATCTGGACAGATTAGAGAAATGTGTGTAAAACAGGAGGCTTCGATAGTATGGTCACATTGAAAGGATGGGATCGTAGATTTAGAAGAATTGTGGTAGCAGTGTTAATTTAGAGAAAATCCAAGTAAAATCTAGAAGCAAGTTGTTATGATTTATTGTATGAATTAAATGTTTTATGAGCCGGAAAAGGTTCATGAGTTTATTTGTATGAATTCATTTTTAGTCCGATTGTGTACATATGATATGCGTTGTCATTGCTCTCCCAAGGTGGCTGCTCGCGTGTGGACACGTGTTGTTCTCGAGCTAAGACATGATAACTGTTAGTTCAGAGTCAAAGTAGGAGGAGACAACTTTACTTTTACAGAAAAGTGAGTTACTTCCCTTGGACCAAGTTATCGTATTAACAAAAGTGATAAGGCGGACTTGAGAAAAGGAAGGATAATCAAAAGCCTGGCTAGAGATAGATTAATATGGAAGTCAACTTTTAAAGCCGCCCAACACATGCAAGCATGTAAAATGGAAGTTAAACCGATGACGACGATGATGATGATGATGATCGTTGTTGATGGGATGGTGAGTGTCCTGTTAATTGGAAAGAGAAAAAGGTTCATATATGAGAAGGTTTGTGTAGAGTACACCAGTGTCAAGTGAGAGTCATGTCCATATAATGTGTGTGTGTGTGTGTGTGTGTGTGTGTGTGTGTGTGTGTGTGTGTGTGTGTGTGTGTGTGTGTGTGTGTGTGTGTGTGTTATATTACGTTCATATGTTTGCTGCTGTAGTAGCCATATTAGATCTGTGGAGGTTCTTGTCGGGCATGCATGGCTCGGGGGATTTTGGTTGCACCCCAGAGAGAGAAGATTGGGGTTTTAAGAAGTGCTGTGGATTCAGCTTACTGTGGTCTCTTCGACGGAAAAAAGGTTTAATTGGCGTTGCCGTTTTATTAACTTTCATCATATACTCAGCTCACCTGAGAAATGGCCTCTGATTGGGAAAGCCAAAAAAGGAAGTTGAATCCTTTTGGAGCCCCAGGTTGCAAAGTGAAAGGACCCAGTGACTTTGCTTCAACTCAAGCACTAACAAGAACAAAGGTAAACACGTACACACACCACACAATGTCACGCTGCCAAATACTCAAATATGAACATATTTAGACATGAACATTTTGACTATTCGCATTTACTAACATTAAAATAAATTTCAAACATCAAAATAAGATTCAAATGAATACTAAAACGCAAATGATTCTGATTGTTACTGTTGTGTCTGTATCAATAACAACACGAACGCAGAAAGTAAAGGTAAAACAAATATATTAAGACGAAAATAAAATACATATTTACAAAGGTGCAGTTGTACTGAAGTTGGAAAATTGTCCGGCAGAGGGCGTGTTACAGTCTTTCATGGAGCAACCGGCACATGCGTCTTGCCTATCCGGCGTTCGAACACAGCTCCCCGGTCTTGCTGACTCGATACCTTTATCTATATCTTGTTCACCCACGTATGCTAATTAGTGGGCGTCTCCACAACAGTTACCCACTTTCTTTCTACGGTTTGTTTAGATATGCCTTTTTTCATCACTTTCAAAAGCTAGCAAGTTTTAACATGAATGTGTTAAATCAAGTAATTTTTAACCAATAGAAATCTTTCCAAACTTCAAAAAGTAACACATATATGTGAATGTCGAAAACCAGTGCAAACTTAGAACTTTCTATAAGACCCGGTCAAAAATTCAGTTTAGGAGATCCTTCCACAGCCAGACCGAAAGGAACCCAAGATCATCAGTTCAACACTCCACCCCTGCCTTTAGTTGGGGTGCTAGGGCTAAAGAACTCAATAACTGACATATTCAGCCTTTCATCACTTGTGCATATCTGTATACACACTAACAAGAATAAAGGTAAACGCACACACATACACAATGCCAGGCTACCAATTACTCAAATATGAACATATTCACACAATGAATATTTTAACTTGTAACTTCTATTTATTCAACTTCTTTAGACAAACACGTGTTGTACTATGAATATTTAATAATATTTAAATAACTTTATATTCTTATTTCTTATATAAAAATGTTTTCTTATAAAATTTTGTATTTTTCCATTTTTCATTTATCAAACTTTATGTTTTAGGTAGCTGTTGCTATTTGGTGACTCTTCTATTATTTTAATCTTTAAAGTTGATTCATTTTATCATGCATACATGTTCCACATATATCCTCCATTTCCAATGCCACCACATCATCCCTCCTCCTCCACCGCCCATCCCCCCAAAGTAAACAGAATATCTGTGAAATATTAAACGGTTCTTCTGCTCGGTTAATGTCGACACGTTACTTTCGGAAAAATGGTTACTTAAACTGCAGAAGCACCTGCCTGTTAAAAACTATACAAGTTCTATAATTGAATACCCCCTGCCCCCCCCCCCAAAAAAAAATAAATAACAATGAAAAACATAAAAGTAGGTTTCTGTAAACTTCTCATGTCAACTTACTGGCAGCATCATTAGCGTCCTAAATTATGAGATGAAAAAATGAACGAATCTCTTAGTAAAAGAGAGTTATCTCCCTCAGAACAATGACAAATTGTAAAGCTGCGCCCACAAAGATGTTATTTTCATCCAAGATGGCCTATACTAAGGCCAGGGACCATGTCACAGTAGAGCGCTTCTGTAAATGAAAAGAAACTCTAAGTGTTGGACCAGGATCAAAGTGTAGTATGTTTCAACTGAGACAATTTTTATTTTTTGTTCAATTCAGTGCTCCATTTTGGTGGAACTATAAATAAATGGCATAATTAAATTGACACAAATTAAAATTAAACAACGATTAGCCTGGCTAATACCAGATGGGTGACTATTTTGGGAATACCGGGTGCTGTATACGGTGGAAGGGAAGAAGCATTCCATAAACAGGAGCAGTAAAGCACTTCACTGTTACCACTTGATAGTGTGACACTCTTAGGCAAAGTGGAGCTTTTTTTTTTTTTTTTTTTTTTTTTTTACATGGAAGTCACCACTTATCAAGGTCCGGGATAAGGGTTATTGCGTGTACAGTAATCAATGGGATAGTATCGTAGTAATTGTTAATATTCGAGATTTGATAAAGTGTATTACTTAAGGGGGCGGTTCATCAGGAATTTGTTTATGTTGGACTTGAAGACATCCAAGTTGTAGTCAGGTGGGAAACAAGTAGACGGAAGAGAGTTCCACTGGCATGCATTTCTAAGAAAGAAGCTTTGTTCATGGAATCTACATTTTGGTTTTGGCACAGTTAAAGAGTGGGGAAAATTTTTAACAGTGGTTTCAGCTAGATGGGTGTTTATTGTGAAGGATTGGTGAAGGGGGACCAGGGATTGGAGCTCAGGCGAGCACTTCCTACAAAAGCAACGATAAAACAAAGACAGGCTCACAATGTCTCTTCTGTGGGAGAGAGGTTGCAGGGAAGAGAAAAGGGCATCCCCCACTAAGCCACAAAGTCTATTTTGTACTCTGTCAAGGCAGGATAGGCTGACTTTAGCAGCTCCTGCCCAGATGTGGCAACAGTACTCCATCCTTGAACATACTTGGCTTTTATATAGATAAAGAATTGCATCAGCAGTGAGATATCTTCTGGAGCGGTAGAAGGATCCTACCATTTTTCCAGTGACTTTGGCAACAGACTTGATGTACGTGTTCCATTTCAGGTCAGGAGTAAAGGCCAATCCCAGAAGATTATCAAAACATGGAGCCTCCCCTAGACGAGACCATCCATTTCAATTAATGCCAAATGGGGATCAGAGCGTTGATGAAGTAAAGATAGGAGCTTGGTTTTAGATGCATTAAAAGTAACCAGCCACCTCTTCCCCCACAATATCGTATGGTCAAGATCAGAGGAGAGAGAATTAGAGAGAACTTTGTCATTTACGGCCTTTGATGTGTTACCATAGATGGTCGTGTCATCAGCATAGATGTCAACGAATGATTTAAGTATGTGTTTTGGGAGATCATTGATGTAGATCAGGAAGAGAGTTGGGCCCAGCATGGATCCTGAGGGACTCCAGCATTAATACTCAGGACCTCTGATTTCTGCCCATCAACCATTACTCTTATGAGCCTATCAGAGAGAAATGATTTAATAATTGCGAAAACATTTCCAGTTATACCGTATCTGGAAATCTTGTGAAGTAGGCCCTTATGCCATAACTTGTTGAAGCCCTTTGATATGTCAAGAGCAATTTAAAAAATTTTTTTTATTACATTTTCACCCCAAACAAGGCATATTACCAATTTGATGTAGAGGGCTACTATCAGGGGCAGCAACTACTGGGGCACTATGTTGGGATTTGGGTAGCAAGATGTCGGTTCACGTTACACTTGAACTTCTGCATGTCAGTACAGTTGGGGAAGCAGGGACCTGGAATGGAATTCCAGAGTCTAGCGGTTCTGGGGAAGAAACTACTGGAGTAGAAAGATCTTTTACATCTAGGGATCTCTACTGCGTGGGGGTGGGATTTAGCTGCCTGTCGGGTTTGTTGAGGGTGTCTACGTCGTGGGGGCACAAGTGTCTGCAGTTTGTCAGAGCATTTACCATTAAAATACTTGTAGAACAGGCAAAGGAATTCAACGTTTCGTCGATGGGACAGAGGCTGAAGCTTAGATGCCAGTTCACGGCCTATCAGATTGGCGACTCTCTTTTGAACCTTGTCAAGGAGCGAGAGACTAGCAGCAGATGCACCAGCCCAAATGTGACAGCAATACTCCATACATGGGCAAATGGTGGTCTTATAGAGGTACAGGATACTTTCAGTTGTCAGTAGTTTTCTAGCACGGTAGAGAGAGCCTATCTCCTTTGCAGCGGCCCTGGCAATGTTTTCAATTTAATTGTTTCATACCCTAGAAAGGAAGCCTTTGTCAAGAGATTCACTAATCTTATGAGATATAACCGTTAGCACATCTGCTGTAGATCTGGCAGAACGGAAACCATATTGCATGTCACTAAGAAGGTTATTTCTGCTCAGGTGGTTGGCTACTTCTCTATTTAATATAGATTTCAGCAACTTTCTCATGACACACAGGAGACTTATTGGTCTGTACTGAGAGGGAGATGACTTATCACCTGAATTCTTAAATACAGGGCATACAGATGAGGTTTTCCAGGGTGTGGGGAAGCACTTCTCCTTAAGGCAATGCTTAAACAGTTTTGTAAGTATGGGGGCAAGTTTTGGTTGAAGCTTTTTCAACACTATAACTGGAATGCCATCAGGGCCAATTGCTTTACTGGAATCAAGGTTCTTGATTAGCTTGACGACCTCACGCACAGATATTTGTATGTTGCATAGCATGTTGTCTGTTACAGGAGGAAATATGGGGAGTTGATGACCTTCTTCACATAGGGTAGAATTAGCTGCAAAGTTCTTGGCAAATAGTTTGGCCTAGTCTGATGCTGAGGAGATGACCTCAGATCCATTGATGATGGTTGGGATAGAACACATGCTTCTGTTCAGGATCCTGTTTGCTATTTGCCAAAACTGGTGGGAATCAAGCCGGTGCTCAGCTACTTTCGATTGACAGACTGAACATATATGACCCTTGCATGTTTTATCACTCTTTTATAGTGGTTGCTGGCAGTCCTGAAAGCAGCTTTTGTTTCCGAGCATCTATTACGTTGGTAGCTATGGAAAAAGTGATTTCTGTGCGCGATGGCAGCAGCACATTCTGGGGAGAACCATGGCTGGTTGTAAGGTTTTTGCTGGAATTCTTTGGATGGTATGAATCGGTCTATGCCTACAATTAACTATTCGCTCAGGTCTGCACTTAGCCCCTCCTCCCCCTGATCAGGGTACATGAAGTCATGGCAGGGAGGTGATGGATATAAGATCTTAGAATTTGAAAGGTCAAACCCGAAAGAACTCATGGATACAAAAACAAAACAATGTTTAGACGTTATGTATGAATGTCCCTCCTCTCTCTCCCTCTCTCTCTCCCTCTCTCTTATTTTCTCTTTTTCTCTCTTTCTTCATTGAAAGAGAGAATTAAATATAATTTGATTGTTTTAAAACAGTTGAAGCTTGCACCCCATACACACTAGAGTTTAGTATGCATGCAATGGGTCGGCCAAATATGCTTTCTACTTGTTAAATGTTAAATAAATTATATATTTTTTATAAAAATGCATTTGTTCGCTATTTTTGTACAAGCGTTCGATTCCTCCCATTAATATGATGATGGAAAGCTGCCTGTAACAACGCGATGAATACTGGAGAAGCAACCCATGCCAGCCGGTTATAGCCGACGACATATCGACCCGTTGTGTTGCTTATCTTTGGATATCGTGTCTAACACCCAGGGAGCTGGTGGCATTCCCAGGACGTTTCTCAATCAAGTAATTCTCCCCGGGAAACGATGGTGCTATATTCACTTATCCCTTCCTCCCCCTGGTCAGTGTACATGAAGTCATGCCAGGCAGGTGATGGATGAATTGTTGAGTAATCTGATGTGTTTTGTGGAATTGTTTGTTGTGTTAAGCAAATGATATTGATTGAGATACAATGGATAAGACTACCAGTTCTCTAATTTAATTGTAATCTATTATAGGTACGGCATAATTACATTGACACACCAGTTCCAGCTGGATCACCAAAGTTAAGCAATGTTGAATCATGTCAGTATTAAATGGGTGATCATTTGAGACTCCCAGGTGCTGTATGTGCTATCTGTTTTTCTCGGCATTGTTTTCAGTCGTCCTGGACTTCTCCTTGCCACTGGACTCAAACAGTGCCGATTCAAGAGAGATGTTGTTAGGCATTGCACAACCCTTGCATCACAATTACACATGCAGCTGCTGTTACAGAGTGTATCTCTTGTCTTTCGAGACTAAACGAAGGCATCGACTATAGTTACTATACTGCAAAGAACATCATGGTGAAACGGTTTGAATACAAAGGAAACTGATGAGCCCTGATCATTGATAACTGCAAAAAAAAAAAAAATACAAAGAATAATCATTTTTACACAAAGCAATAAGTAATTGAGGGTAACGTCCCTTATTTTATGACTAGTGGGGGTACCCGGCTTTACCCGGGTGTGTCGAGGTGGTGTAGTAAGGAATTCCCCGCCCCCCAAAAGAAAAGTGGTAGTAGTGGGAGGGGGGTGGAATCAAAACAACAGTAGGCTGTCCGTGTGAAGAGAGGTTTAACAAAAAACGTGGTAGTAGGCAGGCAGGCTCAGAACGTGTAACACGAAGGAGAAAAAGAAGGTTAAAAAAACATAATGTCTTAGCCGATGCTTCCATGCAAAAAACGGAAGTCGCATACGTTGAAATTAAGGCTAGTCAATCGAAAGACGACGCTGACTTGTGAAAAAAGCCAGCCACCTCCTTGTAGAAAACTACCCAGTTGAGGGTGAAGGAATTAATGTTTTCGGATAATTTTTCGATATTTGTCCTCTGAAAGATCGAGGTTTAAAACAATACCAATTTCATCACGTTCTGACGTGTCTGTTGGAAGTTTTTCCAAGACATACAAACACACACATAAAAACATACACATACAGACACACACATACAAACACACACATACAAACGCACACTTACAAGCGCACATATACAAACACACACATACAAACACACACATACAAACATGATTATCCAAAGCATTTTATGGTCTATAGGTGTTGATTAATTGTAACCTACTATAGGTACAACATAATCACGTTGACATACCAGTTCCCGCTGGATCAAACAGTGCCGATTCAGGAGAGGTTAGGGTTAGAGATTGCACAACCTTTGCATCACAATTACATTAGCCTCCTCCCACTGTTCGCCAAAATATTTGAGTCCATAATTAACCAAGCTCAAGTCCATCACCTTACAGATGCTAAACTTCTGACCGACCAACAATATGGACTTAGACAAGCCCGTTCCACGGCAGACATCCTAACTGTAATCTCTGAGCATATATATCATTCACTTGACAAAGCAGGGGAGGGTAGAGCATTAGCTCTAGATATATCTAAGGCTTTTGACAGGGTATGGCACGGAGGTCTTCTCAGGAAAATCAGATCATATGGTATCACTGGAAGAATACATAACATAATTAAATCCTTCTTAGATAAGAGAACTGCACGCCTGTGGAATTGTCTTCCGTTTTCCTGCTTTCCGGCTGACTACAATATGGTTGTGTTCAAGTCTAAAGTAAATAAGTTCTTGATGAGCCGTTCCATATAAGTTATTAAATTTACCAAATTTTCATTACTAATGATTACTATATTGACCAACTTCTACTGTACACTCTTTAACCCTTATCCTTGAGTGGCCTCTGGGCCTTGATAATGTGGTGATGCCTTTGTAAAAAAAAAAAAAAAAAAAAAAAAAAAAAGAGAAAAATCTAGGTTGTCTTTGATATTCGTACATCTAAACAATATGATATAAATGCGGGAGTGCCTCAGGGGTTTATCCTTGGACTGCTATTATTCCTAATATTCATAAATTACCTCCATGACAAAATTGTCTGTGAGATGGGTATATATGCTGATGACACCACGCTGACACCATGCTCTTTAACATTTGATTACTTGGTTTGATTCTAGCCTTTTCCTTTAATCTATACATCTATAAAAGTGAAATTGTCTGTGTGTGTGTGTACATTTCCCTATCAAATTACTTTGTCAATTTTCAGTCTACAGACTCGAGATTTTACATAAGGGGTATTGAGATTTGGTAAAATCTTTTTAAACAGTTTTCGACCAGAAGGGGTCAAAGTTCAACGATTTGACCTTTGAAGACTCTACCAAACTCCTCCGACAATTTGTGGTCTAAACACTTGTAATTTTAGATGTAGGTTCTTTGGACCTGGATCAAACTTTTTAACTTGATTTGAGCCCAATAAATGTTAAGGGGTTAAAATTGGGGTCAAATAAAAAAAAAATTGACCTTTCAGCCAATTTTTTGTCTAAACATTTGAAATTTTACATAAAGTGTATTCAGACATAAGGCAAGCTTTTTAATCGGTTTTTGATCGAAAATTTGGCTACCAACGGGTCAAAGTTCAAAAGATTTGACCTTTGTGATCTCTAGCAAACTATTCAGCAAATTTTGCATCTAACACATTTGAAACTTTACATAAAGGATATTCAGACATGAAGCAAGCTTTTTTATCAGTTTTGGGGCGAAAATTTGGTTTAATTCGAAGTCGAAAGAGTTGACTGTTGCAGACTCAATAAACTCCTCGGCTAATTTTGGGTCCAAACACTTAAAATTTTCGATGTAGGTTAACTGGACATGAGTTAAACTTTTTAATATATATATATATATGTATATATACTAGCAAAAGTACCCGTCGTTGACTGGGTTCAAAAACAGCCTACAGAAAATGAACTCTGATTTATTAAAGTATGATAGGTTATGAAAAGGAAAGGTTGTAAATTTGAGTTGAATTTGGGGGTATCAAAACCAAAGCAAAATATGATGAAAGTAAAAATAAAATAGATAACCCCCCATAATTTATTATACCATACCTGTTCACACTGAAACACTTATCACAATAGTCTGTGGATCTATATTAAAAAACCTTGTTAAACTTTGTGATATATTTCCATTCTATGAAGGTCAGGCGAGAACGAACACCCCATAATTTTATTATACCATATTTCTTCAAACTGAAACATAATTATCAAAGTATACTTACGCAGATAGATATGAAAAATCTTTATTAAAGTTTGTGCCTATTTCCATTCTATAGAGGCCAGGCGCGTATGCAGACCCCACAATTTTATTATACCATCGCTATTTAAGTTAAAACATACTTATCAAAGTATTCTTATGTACATCTATATCAAAAACACTTGTAAACGTTTTTTTTTTAATTTTTAAATTTTTTATTTCCATACTTTGTGGACCAGGCGCGAATGCAGACCCCACAATTTTAATGAACCACCGTTCTGCCAGATCAAACATACCCATTCCTGTGTCTCGATACATCTTCTATCATTATATGTAATCAGTTTTTTAAAATAGTCAACCATATAGGAGCCTATTCGTGACCACACACACACACACACACACATAGACACATTCAGTTTTTTTATTATAAAAGAATATATATGCACATAAAGTTATGAACAGTACATAGGGCCGAGCAAAGCTGGGCTGAACTGCTAGTATATATATATATTTCAATCCTATTTACTTTGTTTCTCTAATTACCGGGATCTGCCCCTTTCTATATACAACATCAATACTGAATGGCTGCTCGATGACGGGCATTTTCAGTCTGTTCCCTACATCGCAATTGGGCCCCTCGCATAGAAATACCTCCGATTTTTTTTTTTTTTTTTTCCCCAAATTTCGTATTTGGCCTTCGGGTCAAGATCAAAGTGTAGTATCTGTTCTTCATATCTACACTTCAATTTCTTGTTCTCTGTCAATGCAGGAGAAATCCTTCATGACTAAGACAATTTTTATTTTTGTTCCTTTTCTCCACATTAAAAAACGACCCTGGTGTCTAACTCTGTCCCGTGGGGAGGCATTGTAAATAGGAACTTACGCATTTCAGGTGAAAACATCATTACGCACTTAGATGTCATGTCGAAATTAGCATAAATTCCAAAACATGATCGTTCAGAAGATGTACTGGATGCATTTTAACAAAAAAAATAAATAAATAAAAAAAAAAATAAAAAAAAATCCGCAATTATGTTCTGATATAATCTGATTAAAAATGGCGAACCCTTATTTTAAGTCAATTTAAGTCCAGGGAAATGAGTCAGTTTGTCATGCTGAATTTGTCCTTCCACATTAAAACATACGATAAAACTCGATAAGGTGCTTGTTAAAATATAGTCGGCAAATCGATTTTTTTTTTAAATATGTGGTTTTAAGCAAAAACAATATTACTTAATAGTCGTGTCGAAAATAGTAATATACCCCAAAAATTACGAAAAATCATCTGGTACAAATGTTATTGTGTTTTTAATAATAAAAAAAAAGTCTATATGTATAGATTAGAAATGTTGGAAGCAATAAAATATCCGTTTCGAGTTATATCCTCTGTGTATAAACTCTTCGCGGTCTAGTTTATAACATCTATGAAAAATGCAATTTTACCCAATTTTCCATAAAAATTACTTTTTGGTATAAATAACTTTCCACTCGATGGATTTTCGTTATTTTTGGATATATTACTATTTTCTATACGACAATTAAGTAATTAATGTTATTTTTGCTTAAAAGGACGTATTTAGAAAACTCTATCTGTCGACTCTATCTAAACAAGCACCCTCGGTGAATTCTATTTTTACTTGCAATTGTTTTTCTACCGGGTCATTTTTTTGTAATTGTTGGAATCTATACTAATTTTGACATGACACGTAAGTATCTAATATTTTCATTTGTTTAAAAATATTACCAATCTACATAAGCACCAGAAGAAAATAAATGAATAAATAAATAAAATAAGGAGTAGCTGACCCAAATGTCCGTTGAGCGAAATGTTCTAACCACCCTGCTGATATTATGTCCCTTGAGCGGAAGTTGACGAAACTTTTTTTCTTTTTTTTTTTTTTACCTGTCCTCATTTTTTTTAAACAATAAATAAATAAAAAGGAAACAGGGCGACTCGGTTTTGAATTCATCCCTGTTTCACTTGCTACCCCCAAACAAAACAATGACAAATATTATTATACACGGCTTTTTCTTAACGTTAATAATTTCTACAGGTAAGTAGAAAAAAAAACAAAACATTTAATTGACATCGAACTTTAATATTTACCTGAGTTACTTGACTTAATTAATCAACAGTAATATTTTCGTTTTTGTTGTATTTTACCTATCAGGAAATAAGCATTGATATTTTAACCTTATTTTAAAAATAATTTTATTTTTATCAGTTTATTTTATTTTAGTATTTGGAATTGACTTATGTGAATTTAAATGTCGGAGATCTGCAAGTATCAACTTAAACAGGTGCGCGTTAAAAGTACCTGTGAGAAGAAAAACTTCTCGCGGCGAGTTTCCATGGCGGAAAAGAAACAGACCACACCTGTCATGGCCCATATTAGTTTCTTTTTTTTTCTTCTCTCCACTGAAAGAATGAATTTGAAAAAAAAAAAAAAAAAAAAAAAAAAAAAAAAAAGGTGAATTACTTTTCTTATTAATAATGTCGGTTAAATAAATTAACTTCAATTTAAAGTTAAGAGTTAAATATTAAATCGGTTAATGATAAAATTAAAACAAGATTGTTTTGTATTTTTGGTGCTAGTGCAGTGAGTGCACCTATTGATCCGCGCTATTTTTTTAAATCGTATTTCCAAGTTTAATTAAATTTTTATGATATGTTTTTTTTTTATTATTATTCAATTGTAAGGTTAAAATACAGAATAGGTACAAAACGCACTCTCCTCCCCATGTTAAGAATAGCTTTTTAAATAATAACGTTATTATTTCAGCACGGATCAATAAGGGCATGAGTTACCGTATATATATATTTTTTTTTTTCAATATTTTTGTAGAGATGAAAGTTTTACTGGTAAACTTTACAATTAGCGACATTACTTGTTTTAAAGGAAATACGCATTGAAAATTTGTCAAAACTTTTTGTTTGCCTGATTATTTGTGATCTATTTGCGTTGAATTTAATATTTGAAAGAAGGGTGCTTGTTAGGATACAAGCAACATACCAATTATAAAAAATATGCCCTTTTAAGCAAAAACAATATTACGCACTTAATTACCGAAAATAGTAATATATCCAAAACTTACGAAAAAAATCGGTACTTGATTGAGTAGTTTTTTTTTTATTTGTACAGTGAAAAAACAAACAAACAATTTGTTATGATACCGAGCAAAAGGTTCGATTTTTAAGAAGAAAATTAGTACTAAAGATGGGGAGGGAGTGTCGGCGCTTTAAATTGAGTTATCTCCCCGTGGCATGTTAAAAAATTCAGATATGGCTGACTTCGACGCGCTCTCATAAAAAAAAAAAACGTGTTTTTCCGCTGTAAAAAAAAAAAAAAAAAATAATAATAATACTCTATCAAATTAAGTGAACATTTTGGTAAATGTTTACTTTAACACCGACCAATAAAATTTGGTTCTTTGAAAGGTTTTCGGGGTCGCTGACAACGAATCTGATATTCAAACCCGTCGCCAATTTACCTTTTGCATGGTATTAACCCCTGAACCTAGCACTATTTTGCGCCGTCACCGTATTCGTTAACGCAACGCGTGGATAGTTCTTATTGAAATGTATGCGCGTAGTCACATGATCTTTCACAAGGCGCATGGATACATGGCGGATATTTTAAATAACAGGAAATATTTTTCATAAAAAAAATAGTTCTCATCTCCTTTAAATACTTTAAATAACATTTAAAAAAATAGTTTTCACCTCATTTATTGTAAAAATAATGTCAGTAAGTTTTCACGAGCGGTTTACAAAAAACATTTTTTTTTTTGTTTTTTTTATGGGAGTATTCAATTGTAGAATTTGTATTGATTTTAACAGGTGCTTCTGCAGTTTAATTTATCGTTTTTCCGTAAGTAACGCGCCGACTTCTGCTCGGTGTATGTCGGCGCGTTACTTACGGAAAACAATAAATTTGCGTGGGGGGGGGGCTTTACTTATGGAAAAACGGTAAATTAAACTGCAGAAGCGCCTGTTAAATGTTGTACAAGTTCTATAATTGAATACCCCCCCTAAAAAATGTTTTTTGAATACCACTCGTTAAAACTTATTTTATTTTTTATTTTTTTATCACTTAAAAACATCAAAAACTACGTGACACAGAAAAATGAACCACATTTCTTTGTTTTTGAAAAACTTTCTTGCTATTTCAAATGTCTGCTAAAAAATTCTTCCGCGATGTGACAAGTCACTTTACTACGCGCGTGCCCGCGCAATCGCATCATATAAAAATAGTATAAACGAAGGCGGTGATGGCACAAAAAAATGCGAGGGTTCAGGGGTTAGTACCATGCAAACGGTAAATTTGCGACGGGTTTGAATATCAGATTCGTTGTCAGCGACCCTGAAAACTTTTAGAGAACCAAATTTTATTGGTCGGTGTTCTGTTGTAGTTAAAGTAAACATTTACCAAAATGTTTTTTCGGAGATCTTCTGTCCAAAACGGATGCGTACAAGATAATCTTTTTTCGATATTTTCATTTTTTAATGTCTTGATTAAACTGTACAAGTACCAAAAAATCGTGTAGCAATTTATTTTTCGTTAAAAGTAATTTCGTACTTATTCACTTTTGTTACCGAGTTGAAATCACATTATTTAGAAAGCCATTCTTAACATGGAGAGTGTTTTGTAATTGTACTTTCATTGAACAATTTAAGATATCGTAAAACTTGAATTAAACTTAAAAATACTATTTAAAAAAAATAGCACGGTAATAAAAGTGCATAAGCACTGTAATTTTTACGGAAAATTGGGTAAAATCATATTTTTCTTAGACGCTGTGAAATAGGCAGTAACAGTCTACACGCAGGGGACATAACTGAGATGAATATATTGGATTTGTTTATGGCTGCAATATTTGTTGTCGATAGCGACAGACTTTTTCTTTTCTACTAAAAATACATTACTGCTATTCTACTGGATGCATTTTCGTAATTTTTGGACATTACTCTTTTCGACGTGACAATTAAGTAATATTAATTTTGCTTAAAACCACATATTTAAAAAATCGATTAGTTGACTATATCTTTGGTTTATGTTATTATACACATAGATTCAAAAAAGTGGTAAAAAAAATATATATCACAAATAAATGTTATCAAAGGCAAGATAAGTTACTCTTCTACCTATTTGGGAAGGTTTTTAGTGGTTTTACTCACTTTAAAACGTTTAATCGAAATTCATAAAGTGTTTATCGATATATTTTAAAAAGAAAAATAGCGGCATGCTTGCTATTTAACATGGTAAGTTTGGAAAAATGAGTTCAAACAAAAAAATTATACAAAATATGTCCGTCTATGCCAGAATAACATAGTTATTTCTAATAGAACAACTAGGACAAAAATAAGGTGCCTTCCCCTCTTTTTTTCTTCAAATTCAGTCTCTGCATGATCTGTAAAAGAAACTTCTCTAATTTCTAAAGGATACAAATGCTTTAAGGACTGGATTTGTTCACAAACATCCCTTAATATAGAGATGGAACAAAGTCGTCCATTCTGCCTACAAATGAGACAAAGAACTTTACCAAGAATCCAGAATGGCCTGGTCCGGTTTAGCAGCTCATTAAAACAATATCACCGACTGATATTTTCTCAGATCAATGACTTCCTGTCCAACTCGACCCCCACCCCGGAGGGTTGGGCACCAAAGTTCAAGCAAAGACCATATGTGGGGGCAACCCCGCATATAAGACCATTACTCTTGTAGCAATCAATTATTGGTCAATGTAGGGGAAACCCTTCATACCAATTGTCACTATCCAGCTCCTCTACTCCCTGGGGAGCTGGATCCCCCTTTCCCTGCCCCCTCCCTCTCTCTCCACATTAAAAATCGGCCTTGTGCCTAATTTGCTCAGTGGGAAAGCAAATAAATCCGACAATGACTTCCTGTCCTTTTCTCCCAAGGAAACGAGATAATAGTTTTGCCAAACTTTACGGAATTCCTCCAAAGTCCTCCCTTACAGAGATTCTAACAATTCAATCTTACTTGGGGGTTCAGGACAGAAATCCTCAAACTCATGATTTTCCAGTAATAAATGCAGGCTTGAAAAACTAGTTTGCACAAAATGGTTTAGGATCAAAATATCTAGACCTTTGTCAGAAGAAACTATATAACTGAGTCATCTGTCGTTAACAGCTTCCTCAACATCTAAAATGATAAAATCTACCACAACCTGAAAGAAGGGACAAACAATATTAACTCTTTGCACAGGCAACTGAGATCCTCTTGGTAAGGAGTTCATGTCCAAATAGCAACAACTCTGATTCATTTCGTTAATGATTAGTTTCGTCAGGTGATAACACTTTCTAACTGGATGCTTCAATTGATAAGGATGGATATAAAGAACCTCAATACGACTTGAAGATCAAATCAAACCATTTTCATCCAAGAACAAACCAATACTAGCGACTGTTGGCAGCATATTTTTTACACACGTTTTATTTAAATAGTGAAGGTCCTTCAAGAACTCTTCTCTTTACGTATCTCCCAATAGTAACAATTTAGCCTTAATGGAGGTGTCTGTTTGTCAGCGCTTCAGTTTAATGAATTCCAAAACTAAAAAATTAATCACAGTTAATGATGAAAATTTAGATATCTCCAAAGGCCTTTGTCAGTATCAGTGTCATCTGTATACAAATATGAGATGATTCTCTTAGTGTTGTTAAGACACAGAAAGTTGAGCAGTCCTGCATTCAATACTGACCATAGACCAACAAATCATGATACTGGCAGAACTTAGAAGAAATACCTCAAGTAAGTCTACAGGCTTCTGGGATGTAGGAACATGTTAATAAATGATTTGAGTGTTAAATTCATTCTTTAACTTCTTCAGGTTTTTTAACATTCTTAATATAGTTTTCGACAAATCTATTGCCTTTAGATGATTTTCAGTTAAGGATCCAAGATAAAACAACCTGAGCATCAGTAATGAGACACATTGACTCGATGACAACTTAAGTCATTAATCTCAAAACGTTAGGAAGTATCTTACAGGCTAAGTGTATAACTAAAAGTGCAAGAGCGGGTAGAGATTTTCTTCTTTTGAGAGGAGCAAGCTTGGCCTTTGCAAAAATCAAAAGAACATTCCTTTCCTTGTTTAGCATACAGGGAAAAGCCATAAACCTCCTTTGAGGCATCAGAGGGGCACAAGAATTTGGTAGGAACACTTTCTCTTTAAGCCCTTCTAAGAAACTTCACCTTGCTCAATCGACTTAACTCCCTCTGCCAATAACCTCCAGTCATCATGCAGTTCCCATAGAAATTTCTTATCCCAAGACCACTTCATTTTCCATAGATTGCTAATAAGAATTTTTCCTCAAATAGTAACAGGAAGCCACAAGGACAAAGAATCGCGAAAAATTGTGCTAAAAAGTGCGCTTAGTGTCTGACGTTAAATTTGAACTCAACCTTAGATCAAAAGTCTCAAACTCAAATCCAACTGTTCTCTTCTCTCTGCACTTTCCACACTGACCCCCAAAATAAAGAAGACGGCTCTTTTATAGAAAGATCCAACCACATCTCATGTGCATACTCCCACCCCCCTCTCGTCACATCACGTGATCATCAGTCCATAAATACCAGGGGGCGGCCATTTTTATTTTCTCTTTTTTTTTCTTTCCTAACACGAGCCGCATGAGGTAAGGTTCTTTACTTTTAACCACAAGCCCCCTTGATCTCTAAGATCAATAATTAGCATCATAGTCCGCCATCCATGCTGGGTGTCTTCGTTCACGGTGCGATTGTCGAAGAGGCTCTTCTTCAGACACTTCAACATCAGCATCAACCTCCCTTTCCTCTGATTGCAAGGACACTCTCCGTATATCTAAAATGTGACGAGGCATTCCATCAATCGCTACCTTGATTTTGGAGAGTACTTCAGTCACTGTACCTTTTCCCCAGCGAGTTGTGCAACGAGAATTGGGTGGTTTCACCCACACCTCTTCACCAACTGCGATGTCCACACAGGCCTGTTCTTCTCTCTGTGTTACAGCCAATGGATGTCACCATTCATAAGAAAAAATAGACCGGTGCGGCACTGAATTTTTGTCTTGACCAGCCTTCGGCATCATATTATACAAAAAAAACTGCTTCTTGGGGTGAAATCTGGCTTCTTGATGCCACAGCTTTTATAGTGCGATGATGCCTCTCTATAATTCCATTTCCACTTGGACGGTATGCAGCTCTAAAATATAGCCCCACATTCCACTTTGCACATAAGTCTCTAAAAACTTCCAAGCGGAAAGACGTACCATTATCCACCAACACCTCTTCTACTGGCCCCCTTTCCATAAAAACCTCCTCGCCAACTCTACCTCTTCTGCTTTTTCATTCTTGATTTTCCGCCATATCGCTACTCTCCCAGGCCCACAATCAATCATAGTTACATGCGGTTCTTGTTGATAATGGGTGATGGCAATAGCCAATCTCTGCCAATTCTCTTCAACATGCAGTTCCCCTTTTTCATGTCTAACCGGTGCAGGGTCGATTGATTGGCATTCCCTACATTGTTCCACCACGTTTTGGACGTCTTGCATTGTGACGTGCGGGTTTACTTTTCTTGCCAGGTAAAGGGTCCGTTTTTTTCCAAAATGATGCAGCTTATGCAGGCCTTTTAAATTCTCTACTGCACAACATGCTGGAGCCCTGTCTCTTTCCTTGTGTAGCCAGGCTTTCTTGACTCTTGTCAGCCCATCTGCTTTATTTTTTGTGACGGAACTAAGGTAATAGTTACCTTTAGTTCAAATTCTCGAACCAAGTCTCCCAGTGCTCCAAGTCTACGCTTGATAAGCATCTCCGCTGCTCCTTTTGTTTTGATCTGCTTATCACCAGACAGCTCCAATTTAATCCACAACACCGTTTTAATGTTCACTATCTTTTAGAGCCGGATAGATGCCTTTCATCACAGCATTGAGTTACGCAACATTGATATGGGCGCTATCATCCTTTTTGTGTAGCCAAGCAGCATCTTCAACAGCCACTTCTCCTATTTCCAATAATACCCCTAATGCTACACTGCTAGCATCAGTCCATATTACCCCTTCATGGCCCTCCTTTACATGCTATTCTCCTCTCACAGGGTCCATTTTTTTTTCACTTCTTGTATCATAAGAAGCACTTTTTGATCAACTGCATCTTCCCAACTGTCTGTCCCAGCCTGCCTTTTAATAAAACTGCACGCAGTTCGCAGCCATCCAGCTATTGGGTAGTGGTCAACCAGCTTTCCACATATAGAAAAAAGCTCTCTCTTGGCTAGGTCAACTTTGGCTTCAGGGATCTCGTTTCCTCGCCCAAACATCAATTTTCCTGCCTTATTGTTCTGTAGTCGAAATCCCAAAGCCATTCCGTTTTCCAGTGACTCGGGCGGTTTTGTCATCAGTCCATATGCTTTGATATGCTCTCTCACCCTTTCCGCAGTCACCTCTGTTTCGTCCACTAGTACATCGTCGATGTAAGAGCAGGTGCCTATCTTCACTGCATCGTCTTTGGCCAACACTGTCTTAAGAACTGCCGTCATTATCTTTGGTGCGAAGTTCAGACCAAATCCTAATCTGGTCAGACAATAAACTTAACCTTTGTACTCTACCAATTGATATTTCCACAATTTCTAATCCACATGAAGTTGGAGGTAGGCTGACTTCAGGTCCACAATTTTAGTTGCCTGCTTCATCCTCCTCCATTTCTTACGACTTCTTCACACACGTCGATTCCATCCTTTGTGTGACAAGCGACAAACTTGTTCAGCTCACGGAAATCCAACACTGGCCTAACTTTCTTCTTAATAGGTTGGACCACAGCCATGAGTGGCAAAATTCCTTCAACTTTCCCTGACCACGGCATTAATATTCCTTCATCTATCCATCTCTCATCTTCTTTTTCAAACTGCGGCTCCGCAGCTCCTTTCAGTGTGCTTTTGTAGCAGCTGACACGATTCGTCAATACAGGTGGCTCCGCGGTCCATCGCCATTCTACCATCCATTTTTCGCCATTGAAGCAGGCTTGAAAGTCATCATCCTCAATCAGACACGGTCGGGGTTTCGATGGTTGGTTGGTATTACCCCTGGTTATGCTTCCTGTTATTCCCGATGCACTCTGATTGCCAAACTTCACCTGGCCTTTACCAATAGTAGCTCCTCCCAGTCGGTCTATCGCATCCAGGCCCAGCACCACATCAATTCCTGCAACCAGTCTATCCAGCACGATCACTCTTAGCCGCAATGGCATATTCCTTACTACAATCTCCACATCGGCCTCTTCACAGCATTCCACTTCTCTGCCATCCACTGCTCTAATGTTGCTGGTTCCATTCCAAGAGTTGGCGATGCTCGTAGTAATGAGTGTTGTTGTACATCCAGTATCAACAAGAGCTCTAGCCCTCTTTCCATTGATGGTGATCACTAACTGTGGCAACAAACTCTCATATGCCTGTTCAGTATAAAAGGGGTGACTACTGGTACAATAGCACCCCTTTACTCGTTTTCCGGAAGCGAAGGGCAATTCCTGCTAATGTGCCCTACTTGGCCACACCGAAAACAGATAATGTCTGGCCGTGGCTCCCTAAAGTCACTCATCAGGTGTGGTCCTTGACATCGAAAGCATTTACTGGTAAATCCACGGCCTTGCTTCATTACTGGTTGTCAATGTAAAAATTATTGGATAGAACAGTAAATACTTCATTATAAGTTCAGCATGATATTTGAGTATGAAACTTGAGATGAACATTAAAACCAAAGATAATGGATTTATACACCATCCTTTAGAAAAATACAAAATCAATTTTTATCCTTTGCAGTCCTTAGACAGACTTACAAAATATCTTCCTAAGATCTCCTGGAAGCACATGATCGTTTTTCCTAAATGCTACTAACAAGTCCAACAATTTAGCAGTCAAGTTAACTCCCAAATATGCAGCTCCATTCAGAGAATTGCCTTTACACTGCCTTTTAAATGAACAAATGAAAACTAGAATAATCTTAGTGGTGACTTCTGCAGTTTGTTTGATGACAGAATGATGGAGAATCCAATAATGTTTTCTGAAGTTTTCCCAGGATACATCTAGGAGTCCAATAATGTCAGGGTTTTTTTTTTTTCTTTTTTTCATACTCCCGGAAGACATTATATAGTCTTTATATACAGGGTGTCCCAATAAAATGTATACACTCTTTAAATTATCTCAACTTGCTACATGAATACGCTATGCCATGTTCCCAAGAGATGTTTAGGAATAAATAATGGCACTTCCAGCAGGATGGAGCACTTCCCCACTATCATCATGACGTAAAAGCAGATAGTCATCTGCAAAACAGATGGTTAAGATGAAGAGGTAGTATCGAATACTGTCCATGCTCACAGAATTTGAACCCCCCACCGGATTTTTCTCTTTTTTTGAGGCGATGTGGGGGGGGGGCATGTTAAACACAAGATTCACACCACAAAACGAGCCACAATGAATGAGCTGAAAGCAACCATTGAAAGAAGATGTGTCAACATACTAATTGAACTGATTAGTAACGTTTTTGATCCAATCAGTGAGCGTTGTCAGCTTTTCATGGACCACAATAACCAATAATTTGAACACTTTTGATAATTAACTGGTTTCTATATTTGTTCACAGTATTTTGATGCATAAAACTTTTCTTTCTTATAATAAATGTTGGTTTTATGGTCATTTAAAGAGTGTATACTTTTTATTGGAACACCCTGTAGTCCCTTTTTCTCCAGAGTCCACTACTCTTTCCAGAATTTTAAGGGACATAATTTGACTTTGTTCTCATCCCAAGAAAGATCAATGTGATATCTCTTTCTTTAAAGTCTTTTTGTCCTCATCATATGATGACAACTCAGAATTCTTGTCCATACCAATTGAGTCGAGAAAAATAAAATCTTTCAATTCCACATTGGACTGAGAATTCTTCAGTAAATGGTCTGCAAGGATCAGGAAATCAAGACCAGATTCAATACTTCCTCGAAAAGTTAGTTTGAACACTTAGATAACTGGCAGATTGAAGGAATGGGGGGGGGGCATGTTTTTTATTAACCTTCTTCAACCCCCCCCCCCCCGAAACAACTCCTGTATCTGAAAAGAATGATAGCATTAGAAGTTTGCCGAGCAGATCCATTCAGATATTTAATCAAACTAAAATTCAAGTGCTGGATCAGATCCAAACCTATAATACAATCCAAGGTGGAATTGTTTAAGTTATTATAACTTGAACTTAGACAGTATCCCACTTCTTTTATATTTATCACAATCTCGTCAAAGCGAGGGATATTCAATTTCAAATTGAACCCATCCATAAACAATGCATCAGAGGAAAAGGGCTTTTGAGTTTCTAATTTAAAGAAGACTTCAAGATTAATATTTTTTGTGCCTATAAATTTACTTATGGTCATATTAAGAGGTTCCGAGTATATACTCTTTCAAGAAAGCAATTTTTTGTACACGACACTGGAAAAGAACAAACCTTGGCTGCTAATGTCTATTTTCCTTCACTGATACATGCAGCATGAGACTTCTACATTTGTAGAAATAATTATGTTTATGCAAAAATTTATTTATGGGAAGAAAATTCAAAGATGAAAGACCCTTGAAGAATATAACACATCCTTTCATGTCGAAAAATCACTGGAAACAAACTGCACCTTTATTTGGTGCCTCACCTGTGTATTTGAAAAATGTTCAAAGGTAACTTCCAAAATGCAACAGCGGAAGTGCTCTAGGCGATATGAATTCCAACAATTTTTGTTTTGTCATGGGTATGTACATCAGGAAGTTTTTTTTTTTTTGTATTTTAAGTAAATTCTGAAAAAGCACTAAAAATCCTCTTCATTGACCTAATATAAAAATGAACATCAAGTCCAGGTTGGCAATTAAACTTTTTGATTTTATTTCTGGCATGACAAAAAATCATATACCTCTTTACTAAGAGGTTAAATACAAGGTCGGGGGCAGTATTTTTTTTTTTTTCATGCCCGCCATCAATACCAATCAAGATTTTGTCTCATCTGGCTCAAATTAACCATTCAGGAACAACCAATTAAATTAAAAAATAAATGAATAAATAAAAACAAATAAACATAGATATGAACATGTAAAAAAAAAAAAAAAAAAATTAAATAAATGTTGTCGATTTATTAAAATTAAAACCCTTTTTACGATTTAAATATTTGCCGATTTTATATTTTATTTTTGGTTTACCTGGTTTTCCCTGTAAAATTTCTTTTTGTATTTTACATAAAAAAAAAAATTTCAATTATTTTTTTATTTTTGTTCTGCCATTTTTATTGTAACCATAGAATACATTTTAATAACTGTGATTAATGCGAGAAAAACGATACAAAGTATTGGAATTGTTTAAGAAATCAAAAAGGAAAAGAATTTCAAAGGCATTTTGGTTTGAAGCAATGTTACACTATACTTTATCTTTTCGGCCCTTGATCAATTGAAGAGAAATCACTCTAGATTGAGGAAGAAATTTGAGCATGGTTTCTGAAGAATTACAATTCATCCTCCATTGGCATCCTTGATCAGGAAGCTGAGAATGAGGCTCCATGCAGATTTCACTGTCAAGATTTTATTCACAAAAGCCAGTCTTTCAGTGTTTCGACACATCGAATTTAGCATCTCCAAGATTTCTTTGCACAGACATGGAGTACAGACCTGTCTGGGAACTCAATGTCTCCCACATCTGTTTCAGAGAAATGAGACCAGAAGGCGCCAGAGAACTTTTAGGTAGTTCATAGGCAAAAGAAATATGGCTGCTCTCTGAAGAATTAGAGGAAAAAACATGAGAAGGACATGCCTCAACTCTACCTGTTTAAGATTTTTCTTTTAAAACCAAGTCTTAATCAATGCTGTCACTGTTCAATTCCTATAAAGTTGGAAACCTGGTTTGAGCCACATCCTGAGAATTTGAACCAGAGCGTCAGCCCAGAAATATGCAGCAGGAAGCATGGCATTACCACTCCAAGTACCTAATCGTAGTCCAATCGTCTTGCTGTGGTTAGTCTTGAAGCTTTTAATCTTATCTTTTAAGTTAATCCACCGCTTACACATAGTATGAATCCCTTAAATATTAGCCACCGAACCGTCATTAATCTTCTTGGAAAACCGAGACATATCCTCTCAAATTCGTTACCAAGATTATAATACAAAGTTCAGCTGTCGCTTCTAGCATGAAATAATCACCACTCGAAATAACTTGTGGGATAAAACCAGACTCTAGCTAAACTGTTGTATGCGCACAATCAGTAGAAGGCAGTAACTTACTGAGTTTATTTCAGCCAAAAAATTCTGAACTCAACTATATGATCATATAGTCTATGCTAGTATTTTCTGATACTTGTGAATAAATATATAGACTGGATTTTCTACAAACCGCTCGGTTGGTCCTGGATATGACCTTAAACTGTATCCGATGGTGAGGCCCCAGCTTGCAGACTTTGGGGAGTGTGGAGGCACCCCTTAATTGCCATTGCTCCCAGGTCCACTCTGACCCGGAGTGGTAATACCTGTTAGGGTCCCAACTATGGGTTAAATAGAAACCGAGTGAAAAAAAAACAACAAATATATTCTATTAAAAAAATTTTCTTCAAAATTACTGGATTCGGTATTAAATAACCTGAAAAGGGTTGATATGCCGTAAAACAAAAACAACCAACAAACCATTCGAACAAAAGAATATAGCAGCAACTATAACAACAAACAATTCTATACAAATGATAATGCATTATTTTACCATCAAGGAAAAAAAAAAAGGCCCCCCACCGCCAATCTTTCACAAAAAACACCCGACTAGCTGAAACCACTGTCAATAATTTTCCCCACTCTTTATCCGTGCCTAAATCAAAACGTAGATTCCATGAACAAAGCTTCTTAGAACTGCACACCTGTGGAACTCTCTGCCGCTTGTTTGTCCCCCCCCCCCGGAATTTAACTTGGATGTCTTCAAGTCCAACACAAACAAATTCCTGATGAACCGCCCCCTTAAATAATGACACCTTATCAAATCCCCAATACTAACTATTACTACGATACTATCCCACTGATTAGTGTACACACAATAACCCTTATCCCTGAGTGGCTCCTGGGCCTTGATAAGTGGTGACACCCATGTAAAAAAAAAAAAAGTGTTTTTTAAAAATTTTCTTGGATATCAGCACTTATCAAGACCGAAAGTCCACTCAAGGATAATGGTTAAAACCATTTGCTTTTAAATTGATAGGACACAAGGATAATATCACTAAATCTAGTACTGAATTGATTGCGAGAAAAATATCTATGTAGGCGTTAAAAAAATGTTTTTGTGTTAAATATCTAACATATAAAAGGTTATATATCTGTCTGTCTGTCTCCATATTTTCAAACTTTATCTCCTCTGAAATTAAGTCACAGAGCGGCGCTAGGGGCATCAAATGATTGAAGATTTTATGGACCGTTCTTTTATGGGTCTTTAGCCGGTTTAATATAGTTTAAAGGTTTCAAAATTGAAAAAAAAATCGTTATAAATTTTGTTCTTTCATCTTAGTTTATTTTTAAGCAGTTCATATGCATGTCATGTTGGTACAGTGGTAACGTCACCAGCTTGGAATGCTACAGTTTCGGTTTCGATTCCAGCTGGTGGCACCCAAATATTTTTATTTATTTTTTACTTTTGAAATCCCGACTCTATAATAATATATACAAAATCTGGACAAATTAAAATATCATATTTAAGCGTATTTTACGCCTGGGCAAGCCCCCCCCCCCACCTGCTAGATATTACATAAGAGTAATTTTGAGTTAATATTTATTTTCTTTTAAGCATCTAAACACAAGAAAGACATGATTTAAATATATATAAAAATTAGCCAACATGGCTACCTTTACTTTCTTCATTTCGGTGCAAAAAGCCTTGACCTTATTGACCGAAAAAAAAAAAAAACAAACAAAACACTACAATCCAAAACGGAAAAAGAAACAAGCCAAAATTGAAAACTTAAAGCAAAAACTGAAATAAGACTGAGAAACTACCATGAAAAATATTTTATTTACAAACATTGTTTAATCATAAAGCAATTTCATTTTCCGTTTCGGATCACAGCATTTCCCTTTTTCAATCAACAAGGTCCAAATTTTATGTTTCACAGTTAAGCAGCTAAAGATAGCTATGTTGGTTAGTTTATAACTAATGTTTACATTTTTTTAACAAAGGAATCACCACTTATCAAGGCCCGGAGGCCACTAGAGGATAAGGGTTAAAGAGTGTACAGTAGTTAATGGGACAATATCGTAGTAATCCTTAGTAGTGGACATTTGACAAATTGGATTACTTACTTGGACGGCTAATCAAGAACTTGTTTACATTGAACTAGAAAATTACCATATTGTAGTCGGCTGGAAAGCGGCGAAAACGGAACAGAGTTCCACAGGCGTGGATTTCTAAGAAAGAAGCTTTGTTAATGGAATATACGTTTAGGTTTAGACACAGATAAAGTGTGGGGAAAATTATTGATAGTGGTTTCAGCAAGACGGGTGTTTTTCATGAAAGTTTGGCAAGGAGCGATCATAGATTGGAGATCAGACGCGTACTTGCCATAAAAATAACGATAGAACAGAGACAGGCTCACAATGTTTCTTCTGTGGTAAACAGTTTGCAAGGAAGAGAAAAGGGCATCCCCCACTAGGCTACGAAGTTTATTTTGAACTCTGTCAAGGCAGGATAAGATTCTTCTAGCAGCTCCTACACAAATGTGACAACAATACTCTATCCTAGGACATACTTGCAGAGAATTGCATCGACAGTGAGATATCTACTGAAGTGGTAGGATGATCCTATCATCTTTGCAGCAACCTTGGCAACAGATTTGATGTACACGTTCCATTTTAGATCAGGAGTAAAGGTCAGACTAAGAAGCTTGTCAAAAACATGGAGCCTCCCCAAGATGAGAGCCATTTATTACGTTGATGCCAGATAGGGGTCAGAGAATCGATGATGAAAAGATAGAAGCTTGATTTTAGATGGATTAAGATTAACTAGCCAGCTTTTTCTCCATTGCACCACATGCTCAAGATCAGAAAGGAGAGAATAAGATAGATCTTAGTCTTTTACAGAGAGAATTCAAAGTTTGAGGATAGAAATTATTTGAGTAGAAGGCTGTCCATCATCTAGGGATCTCTATGGGTGGGGTTTTAATTTTGTATTTTAATCCTCACATTCCATGAGTGATGTTTCTGACAAAGGGGAAAGAATTACTGTTTTCTGGGGTAGAATCTATTCTATCTAACACTTATCATTGGCTTGTTTTTTTTTTATTTTAATTTTATTTTTATTTAGCTCCTTATATCAAGTTATTTTCAAATAATAGGATATTCCATTGTGACGGATATACAATTCAGAGAACAAAACACAAGATATTAGAGAACAGTCTTCATTAACTCAAAGATTAAATTGTTTCTAAAATATATTAAAAATGTTAAAAAAATAAAAAAAGAAGTAAATTTGAACCTTTTTGGATTTGACCCAAAAAATTCATTCCCAAAAAAAGACATATGATGAATGTACATAAAAATGTAAAATCACAACATTAAACAGTAAAAATAAAATTTATTTTGAATGTATATATACATTATTTTGAAAGTATATATACATTATTTTGAATATATATATACATTATTTTGAATATATATATACATTATTTTGAATATATATATACATTATTTTGAATATATATATACATTATTTTGAATATATATATACATTATTTTGAATATATATATATATATACATTATTTTGAATATATATATATATACATTATTTTGAATATATATATATACATTATTTTGAATATATATATATATATACATTATTTTGAATATATATATATATATACATTATTTTGAATATATATATATATATACATTATTTTGAATATATATATATATATACATTATTTTGAATATATATATATATATACATTATTTTGAATATATATATATATATACATTATTTTGAATATATATATATACATTATTTTGAATATATATATATACATTATTTTGAATATATATATACATTATTTTGAATATATATATACATTATTTTGAATATATATATACATTATTTTGAATATATATATACATTATTTTGAATATATATATACATTATTTTGAATATATATATATATACATTATTTTGAATATATATATATATACATTATTTTGAATATATATATATATACATTATTTTGAATATATATATATATATATACATTATTTTGAATGTATATATATACATTATTTTGAATGTATATATATACATTATTTTGAATATATATATATATACATTATTTTGAATATATATATATACATTATTTTGAATATATATATATATATACATTATTTTGAATATATATATATATACATTATTTTGAATATATATATATATACATTATTTTGAATATATATATACATTATTTTGAATATATATATACATTATTTTGAATATATATATATACATTATTTTGAATATATATATATACATTATTTTGAATATATATATATACATTATTTTGAATATATATATATACATTATTTTGAATATATATATATACATTATTTTGAATATATATATATACATTATTTTGAATATATATATATACATTATTTTGAATATATATATATATATACATTATTTTGAATATATATATATATACATTATTTTGAATATATATATATACATTATTTTGAATATATATCTATACATTATTTTGAATATATATATATATACATTATTTTGAATATATATATATATACATTATTTTGAATATATATATATACATTATTTTGAATATATATATATACATTATTTTGAATATATATATATACATTATTTTGAATATATATATATACATTATTTTGAATGTATATATATACATTATTTTGAATGTATATATATACATTATTTTGAATGTATATATATACATTATTTTGAATGTATATATATACATTATTTTGAATGTATATATATACATTATTTTGAATGTATATATATACATTATTTTGAATATATATATATACATTATTTTGAATATATATATATACATTATTTTGAATATATATATATACATTATTTTGAATATATATATATACATTATTTTGAATATATATATATATATACATTATTTTGAATATATATATATATATACATACATTATTTTGAATATATATATATATTATTTTGAATATATATATATTTTTTTGAATATATATATATTATTTTGAATATATATATATATATATACATAATTTTGAATATATATATATATATATATATATATTTCAGAGGAAACATAATTTAATTTAAATACCAAAAAACAAGAAATGGGCAGGTGAAATTATTAAAATTACCTTAAGGCCTTATCGTCTGACCCTCTAAGAGGAAACGTCAGAATGATAAATTAAAAACTAAGAAAACGAATGAGGGAAGAAGGGATGATACTTTTCGTATGGAAATAAAAATCCAGAAAAGATTTCTTCAACTTCATAAAAGTGGATTTATTTCTAAGGAGATTTATGATAGAATCCGACCCATTGGCTCTCAAAGGCCTAGAATGTACGGTTTACCCAAGGTCCATAAACCCAACATTCCTTTGCGACCCATTTTATCTATGCTGGGTTCTGCACAACACGAACTTGGTAAATGGCTGGTTGATCTTCTTAAACCTGTGCTTTCTTTTTATTCGGTCCATTGTATCTCTGATTCTTTTCAATTCGTATCTCAGATACAAAAATGACCTTTATCTAAAAATACCGAGTTCTTGGCTTCCTTTGACATTAATAGTCTTTTTACTAATATACCTTTGGATGAAACCATTGGTATTTGTGCTGACTATCTATACCGTGGCCCCTTAAAATCTCCACAATTTCCTGAACGAATTTTCGTTGAACTGATGGAACTTGCTACTAAATCAGTCTCCTTTAGTTTCAACAATATTATGTACCGTCAAATTGATGGGATATCTATGGGTAGCCCTCTTGGTCCTTCGTTAGCCAACATTTTCGTTGGATTTTTGGAAAACGAATTATTTTCCAAAATTACTAAGCCAGCATTCTACACACGCTACGTTGATGATACTTTTGCATGCTTTCCCTCTCGGAGTGAAGCTGAACAGTTTCTTCGTCTTCTTTGCAACCTGCATCCATCTTTACAATTTACTATGGAGGTTGAAGACTGTAGCTCTCTCCCATTCCTCGACGTTCGTGTTTCTAAAGTTGGTACTACGTTTGAGACCTCTGTTTATAGAAAACCTACATTTACAGGGCTCTATCTTAATTGGTTTTCTTTTGCCCCTCAGTCTAGAAAAATAAACCTCATCAGCGCTCTTACGCATCGTGCACTTATGATTTGTTCACCAAACCGTCTTGATACGGAACTTGAGGAAATCACAAATATTTTTCTTAATAATGGATATCCCATTAATATAATAAAATCTACTATTGAACGTAAAATTACTACATTTAATAGTGGTAAACATATTGGTCCATCACGTTGTCCCATTTATCTAAAATTACCATGGTTGGGTCCTGATGGCCTTCATATTGTTAAAAGGATTTCTTCTGCTACTCAACGTTGTTTTCCAGCTACTATGCTTAGAGTAGTTTACACAACTCGAACCTTTTTCTCTTCTTTTCGTAAAGATGTTTTGCCAACCATTCAAAAGAACTCTGTTGTTTATAAATTCGTTTGTCAGTGTGGAGCTGACTACGTTGGCAAAACATCCCAAAGATTAGAAATGAGAATATCCCAACATATCCCTCGGGATATTCGACTACACCAGGTTTCGAGAATATCCGGGCACTCCTAAGCTCATGAGTCCGCCATTGGTAATCACCTGTTGAGTATAAATAGGTGTGCCGATCAATATTCCGATGGGTGGTTTTCTGTTCTATACAGTGCTAGGTCGAACTATCATCTCAATATTATTGAGGCATTAGTTATTAACAACTCTCGACCTAGCCTGTGTAGACAAAAGATTCTGAAACACCAGTTGGAGATATTCATTGATTTAAAACCACCTGAACAGTGAGATTTTTTTTTTTTTTTTTTTTTTTTCCCCACTGTTCTTCCAACTGAAACCAAAATTCCCTTCTTCCCTCATTCGTTTTCTTAGTTTTTAATTTATCATTCTGACGTTTCCTCTTAGAGGGTCAGACGATAAGGCCTTAAGGTAATTTTAATTTCACCTGCCCATTTCTTGTTTTTTGGTATTTAAATTAAATTATGTTTCCTCTGAAATTTCTCCTTCCATTTTGCTGTACCAAACATTTACTTATATATATATATATATATATATATTTTGAATATATATATATATATATATTTTGAATATATATATATATATATATTTTGAATATATATATATATATATATATTTTGAATATATATATATATATATATATATTTTGAATATATATATATATATATATATTTTGAATATATATATATATATTTTGAATATATATATATATATTTTGAATATATATATATATATATTTTGAATATATATATATATATTTTGAATATATATATATATATTTTGAATATATATATATATATTTTGAATATATATATATATATTTTGAATATATATATATATATATATTTTGAATATATATATATATATATATATATTTTGAATATATATATATATATATATATTTTGAATATATATATATATATATATATATTTTGAATATATATATATATATATATATTTTGAATATATATATATATATATATATATTTTGAATATATATATATATATATATATTTTGAATATATATATATATATATATATTTTGAATATATATATATATATATATTTTGAATATATATATATATATATATATTTTGAATATATATATATATATATATATTTTGAATATATATATATATATATATATTTTGAATATATATATATATATATATATTTTGAATATATATATATATATATATTTTTTGAATATATATATATATATATATATTTTGAATATATATATATATATATATTTTGAATATATATATATATATATATTTTGAATATATATATATATATATATTTTGAATATATATATATATATATATTTTGAATATATATATATATATATATTTTGAATATATATATATATATATATTTTGAATATATATATATATATATATTTTGAATATATATATATATATATATATTTTGAATATATATATATATATATATATTTTGAATATATATATATATATATATATATTTTGAATATATATATATATATATATATTTTGAATATATATATATATATATATATTTTGAATATATATATATATATATATATTTTGAATATATATATATATATATATATTTTGAATATATATATATATTTTGAATATATATATATATATATATATTTTGAATATATATATATATATTTTGAATATATATATATATATTTTGAATATATATATATATTTTGAATATATATATATATATATATATTTTGAATATATATATATATATATATATTTTGAATATATATATATATATATATATTTTGAATATATATATATATATATTTTGAATATATATATATATATATATTTTGAATATATATATATATATATATTTTGAATATATATATATATATATATTTTGAATATATATATATATATATATTTTGAATATATATATATATATATATATATATTTTGAATATATATATATATATATATATTTTGAATATATATATATATATATATATTTTGAATATATATATATATATATATATTTTGAATATATATATATATATATATATTTTGAATATATATATATATATATATATTTTGAATATATATATATATATATATATTTTGAATATATATATATATATATATATTTTGAATATATATATATATATATATTTTGAATATATATATATATATATATATTTTGAATATATATATATATATATATTTTGAATATATATATATATATATATATTTTGAATATATATATATATATATATATATATTTTGAATATATATATATATATATATATATATATATATATTTTGAATATATATATATATTTTCAGAGGCTCCATTTTGGACACCACGTATGAAACGTATTTTCCTTATTTCCAAATCTTGCAATACGACATCGGCCTGCCAGAGATATCGAAGTCATTTAAACAGAAATCAGATCTCAACTGTTCCTTGTGAACGATCCCCAAACGGTGTTAAGTGGTGGCAGGGGGAGGAGGAATTTTTGAGAGAGAAAATATTTTACCACTTGCATTGATCTTAACCGATTTTGGCCGTGACTTCTCAGCAGAAAAAGTATAGCAATCTAAGATTATCGAGGAATTTGAGAAATAATAAGCCTATAACACACCTCAGATATTGTTCTGCCGTTTGTGCATATTATATTTGCATGACATATCTTGATTTTTAATCCTATTAATGTCAAAATCCCACGGGAAAAAATGAGTTCGTTTTATTTATATATATATATATATTATTTTGAATATATATATATATATTATTTTGAATATATATATATATATTATTTTGAATATATATATATATATATTATTTTGAATATATATATATATATTATTTTGATATATATATATATATATTATTTTGAATATATATATATATATATATTATTTTGAATATATATATATATATATTATTTTGAATATATATATATATATATTATTTTGAATATATATATATATATATTATTTTGAATATATATATATATATTATTTTGAATATATATATATATATTATTTTGAATATATATATATATTATTTTGAATATATATATATATATATATATATTATTTTGAATATATATATATATATATATATTATTTTGAATATATATATATATATATATATATATTATTTTGAAATATATATATATATATATATATTATTTTGAATATATATATATATATATATTATTTTGAATATATATATATATATATATATTATTTTGAATATATATATATATATTATTTTGAATATATATATATATATATATATATTAATTTGAATATATATATATATATATATATATTATTTTGAATATATATAAATATATATATATATATTATTTTGAATATATATATATATATATATTATTTTGAATATATATATATATATATATATATATATATTATTTTGAATATATATATATATATATATATATTATTTTGAATATATATATATATATATATTATTTTGAATATATATATATATATATATATTATTTTGAATATATATATATATATATATATATATTATTTTGAATATATATATATATATATATATATATTATTTTGAATATATATATATATATATATATTATTTTGAATATATATATATATATATATTATTTTGAATATATATATATATATATATATATATTTTGAATATATATATATATATATATATTATTTTGAATATATATATATATATATATATTATTTTGAATATATATATATATATATATATTATTTTGAATATATATATATATATATTATTTTGAATATATATATATATATATTATTTTGAATATATATATATATATATATATTATTTTGAATATATATATATATATATATTATTTTGAATATATATATATATATATATATATTATTTTGAATATATATATATATATATATTATTTTGAATATATATATATATATATATATATTATTTTGAATATATATATATATATATATTATTTTGAATATATATATATATATATATATTATTTTGAATATATATATATATATATATATATTATTTTGAATATATATATATATATATTATTTTGAATATATATATATATATATATTATTTTGAATATATATATATATATATTATTTTGAATATATATATATATATATTATTTTGAATATATATATATATATATATTATTTTGAATATATATATATATATATTATTTTGAATATATATATATATATATATTATTTTGAATATATATATATATATATATATTTATTTTGAATATATATATATATATATTATTTTGAATATATATATATATATATTATTTTGAATATATATATATATATATTATTTTGAATATATATATATATATATTATTTTGAATATATATATATATATATATATTATTTTGAATATATATATATATATATATATTATTTTGAATATATATATATATATATATATTATTTTGAATATATATATATATATATATATTATTTTGAATATATATATATATATATATTATTTTGAATATATATATATATATATATATTATTTTGAATATATATATATATATATATATTATTTTGAATATATATATATATATATATTATTTTGAATATATATATATATATATATATTATTTTGAATATATATATATATATATTATTTTGAATATATATATATATATATTATTTTGAATATATATATATATATATATATTATTTTGAATATATATATATATATATTATTTTGAATAATATATATATATATATATTATTTTGAATATATATATATATATATATATATATTATTTTGAATATATATATATATTATTTTGAATATATATATATATATATATATTATTTTGAATATATATATATATATATATATATATATATATATTATTTTGAATATATATATATATATATATATTATTTTGAATATATATATATATATATTATTTTGAATATATATATATATATATTATTTTGAATATATATATATATATATTATTTTGAATATATATATATATATATTATTTTGAATATATATATATATATATATTATTTTGAATATATATATATATATATTATTTTGAATATATATATATATATATATATTATTTTGAATATATATATATATATATTATTTTGAATATATATATATATATATATATTATTTTGAATATATATATATATATATTATTTTGAATATATATATATATATATATATTATTTTGAATATATATATATATATATATATATATTATTTTGAATATATATATATATATATATATTATTTTGAATATATATATATATATATATTATTTTGAATATATATATATATATATATTATTTTGAATATATATATATATATATATTATTTTGAATTATATATATATATATATATATATATATTATTTTGAATATATATATATATATATATATTATTTTGAATATATATATATATATATATATTATTTTGAATATATATATATATATATATATTATTTTGAATATATATATATATTATTTTGAATATATATATATATATTATTTTGAATATATATATATATTATTTTGAATATATATATATATATTATTTTGAATATATATATATATTATTTTGAATATATATATATATATTATTTTGAATATATATATATATATTATTTTGAATATATATATATATTATTTTGAATATATATATATTATTTTGAATATATATATATATATATTATTTTGAATATATATATATATATATTATTTTGAATATATATATATATATATTATTTTGAATATATATATATATATATTATTTTGAATATATATATATATATATTATTTTGAATATATATATATATATATTATTTTGAATATATATATATATATATTATTTTGAATATATATATATATATATTATTTTGAATATATATATATATATATTATTTTGAATATATATATATATATATTATTTTGAATATATATATATTATTTTGAATATATATATATTATTTTGAATATATATATATATATATTATTTTGATAAAATTTGGTATTCATTGCATGAAATAGGCGATTTGCTTAAAAATGTAACACTTCTTAAAATTGTTTATTTTTGAGATCAAAATTGCACTTTTCATTCTGTGACAGATGTACAGAAATTCTGTGACTGACGTACTGTTCTAAATAAATCTTAACAAAATAGTATTAAAAGCCTAAGAAGTGTCCTTATGTTAAAAATGACTTGTAAGTCCAAATAGAAACTAACAAAAATGAAGCAAAAATAATGTCCTCCTGTAGGAAAAAATCATAATTCAGAATTCATTAAATGAAAATTGTCTTCGCATTCCGGCAACTGCTGGTGGGTTGATTCGTCGGACAATGTTCCTTTTCTTGTAAAAGATTTTGTCCTCTTTCTTTGGCCATTTCCATAAGTTTCCTGATTTGTGCATCACAAATACCTCAAAATTTTTGCCAGCAATAACATTGACTTCACCGGGAAAACTGTTCCCCCTCATACAAAACTAAAACACAGTCGTGGATGTTTATGACAACATTGTCAGGTATTATTTGTTCATGATTAGGAATTTCATCATTCGTGTCACTCATGGCCTTATGTGAATCATTATCACTTTCTTCAGTAGCATTAAATATATTTTCAATTTTGAAGATTTCATCTTTTGAGAATGCTGCTACCTCGAGTTGCCAAGAATTTCGAGCTTTGATGCAATGCAACTTCATGGTGTCAGTCACGGCTAAGATTTTTTTTCCCATACTGGAAGTCTTGGAGCACATCTTTAATTTTGTCACTAGATATAAATGTTATTCTTATTCCAGTATTCAAGTTTCTTGCCAATTCACTATAGGCTGCAGCATCATTTGGGGCGAGTGTAGTGGTACGAACCTTTCGCGAAACCGATCGCTTAATAGTACCACCAATTTCATCAATTGCATCTTTACCGTGCAAGGTTGCAAAGAAATTCCAAATAATTTTTAAATTGTGCTCATTTTCTCATTCATGAAGGTTTGAAAACAGGAATCGTTTCTTGAATTGTGAAGATGGACCATCTGTGAAAACATTTGACAACTTTATGGAGTCAGACTTTTTGCTGATAGAATCAAGTAACCCTGACATGAAGGTGTATACAGCCTCTTTTGTGTGGTCTAAATTGTCAGAAACAATGGCAAAGCTCTCCTTGACATTTTGGCTAACCCAAACATGACCAGAGAAAATGGTGACTTGCTGGTGAGACTGATGAGCAGATAGAATCTCATTCTGGTTGACAATGAATGCATTCTCTGAGAAATCCAGTTAAAGAACAGCTGAGGAACCATTACAGTATTCAATAAGATTAGTAAAATGATCTTGTTATCTTTTGATGTATCTGTGCATAAGAAAAGTATTCATTTGCTTTTTCGGGCATCAAAAACGTCACTGAGTCGCTGAAATTGTAACCTTTTCAGCACGTTTGTCTAGTTTTTACCATTGTTGATACTTGATCAAAGTTTGCCCATCTTCAGGTGATGGTTTGAACATTTCGATGTAATTTCTACAATCGTCACATTTACGGTAGATACATTCCTTATCTTTTTCACATGTGGCTTGCCCAACAAAACCTGAAAACATTGACAAATTGGTAAACTGTTCAAGGGCGGTAAGAATAAGGCAAATATTTTCATGGTATTGACAAACACAAACATTGTGTCGCATTTGATCCAAAAGTTTAATTTGGAAGGGCCTAAGGGAGCAGAATTTTGAAAGGCCGATTGTGACTTCTTCAAACTCTTTTGTAAAGAGTTTGTATGCCTCTCTTAACGACATGAGCATGTATCGTATTTGCAAAGTTTTTTCTCATTTTTAGCATTGATTATCTCTCGTAATATAACTGTAACTTTTTGTTTTTTATGAAGGGAGCATTTTTTGTTATTTAAATAAGTTTTAAAATTATAATGCTTTGAAAACTAATAAATGATTCTTATTATATATAATGTTTTATAAAAAAAACAAAAACATAAAAACCTTTCTCCAAACTGCTAGGATGCATAAAAAAAATGCTTTAGAATAAGCACATCACCATCAAAAAAATTCTTGTGACAGACGTACGTGACGGACATACAAGAAATAGTGTACATCCGTCACAGCCATTTTCCTAAACTTAAAGTTTTTAGGTACAAATTTTTATCCAGTTTGTTTATTTAAAATCCAGAAAAAAAAACTTCAGTATTCCCATACTAGGTAAAGTAGGAAAACTTTTTGTTACTTTTTTGTGACGGACGACAAAAACAAAAGATCCTAGCTTTTGAGCTTATAAAACACTAAATATTTTTGGACAATTTTCATATTGAAAACCACTTTTTCCATCTCTTACCATTAACCTATTCCATAGTTATCAAAAATAAGTGGTTGATGCCTTCTTTGAATTAATTTTTAAAATATATCCAGCAAAACTGTTTTTTTTTTTTTCACTATTGACAAAACCCTCTGTTCTACAAGCAAATGTCAGTCAAAATTTAGTTTACCGTTTTAATATGAAAAACTAAACTCCTGAATGTCTCAGCTTTCCAGTGATATCAAATTAATTTTCACAATGTGGTTGACATTTTCGTGGAATTGCCCTAATAATAAAATAATAAAATATTAATGAAATTATAATATAATAAAATAATAAGAACAAATAAAATAATAACAAGAATATAAGAAAATAAGAAAACAATAATAACAAGAAAATAATAATGTAATATTATAATATTAATAAAATCGATCTTTATCACGTCCATGTTTTCCTTAGCATTTCTCTACCAACTGACCCTGCTACCTCAACTGTTCAACATTTTAATTGTTTTTGTTTTCTGTTTTTCTTTTTCCAGTTTTTAGTTTAGAATGTTATGTCTGTGAAAACCAACCAGACAACAAGGATAAGTGCATCAAGACAACAATTCAGTGCGAGAAAAACTATGACACTTGCATGTCCGTCTTCAAACAAGTCCGTAAGTAGACCTTGGTTTTTAATGCCTTTCTTGTGATTCAGGTTCGAAACTGTTTTCAAGATACTTTTTATCTCATGATCATTTTAATTTGAAATATACACAGTTCCTTCAATAAAGTGAATTTCTTTTAATATTCAAAAAAGAATCTGTTTTTCATTTTTTTTTCTCACATAGGAAAAAAAAAAAGATGAAAAAATTGTTTTTCTTAAAAAAAAAAAGTAACTTTATTAAAGCCAGTTGTGTTTTCTGTGATAGAATCGTTGTTTAAATTTTAAAGTAAAATGCACATAAAATATTTTTATAAGCCAAATTACAATGTAATATTATGAAAATAAACATATATTTATTTGTTTAAAATTTATATTTTGGCATTTAAAAATAACACTGCAGGCGGGCAACATGCAAATTCTTCAATTTAATATCACGACGAGGAAAAAAAAATGTATAAAATTCTGAGGATGAAGTCTATCTCTGTAATATCAATTTTAAATAAATATTTGTTTATTTTCATAATATTGCGTTGTAATTTGGCTTATGAACATATTTTTAGCATATTTTATTTTAACTTTATTAAAGTATCACATCTAATAAATTCCACACTATCAGTGAAGCTTCAATATCTGTCCCCTCACCATAATTTTTCATCCTTGTGCCTCGTTTACAAGTACTTTAGTGAAATGCAAACTGTTCATTTCAAGTTGCCGATATATTTTTATTCCCAACTTCAAATCATTTTGTTAAGTTGTTTAATATTAAACATTTCTTACCGATCTACCAATAGCTACATTGGTAAGAAATGCGGTTGGAGCACTAAATGTTTTGCTTTCGATTCTAACTGATAGCACCTAAGTGTTTTTTTCAAGTTTCAAAATCAATACTATATATTAGCTACAATATAATAATCAATAGAGAATGGGCTCTTTAATAATAAATTAATAAATATGAAATATGCATGAATTAAAATATATCTAAGCGTATTTTACAGCCGTGCAAAGCAAGGCGACCCCCACTAATTTGAAAGTAATTTTCTAAATATCAGAAAATGTGATATTAAATCAAATTTGCCTTTCTTGTAGTTATCATTCAAGAGCCATAACTGGATAAAAATCCTCTGAGCAAAGTTTTTTTTTTTTTTTTTTTTTTTTTCTTAGAAATGTCAGTTTGTGAAACATGATACCATGAGATTGCTTCCTTGCTGACTATAACATTTTCGTTTTCAAGTCTAATATAAACAAATTCTTGTTGAGCGGTCCTATTAAATAATTAAACGCTACCCAAGTTCCACCAGTACTGATCATCATAGTGTTCTCTTGCCATCCACCTGACACTCGTTAATCTTTATCCTTAAACTGCATTTGAGCCTTGATAATTGCCGACTCCCTTGTAAAAAAAAATATAAAATAAAAATTAAATGCAAAACTGAACAGTGTTTGTAAAAAAAAAAAAAAAAAAAAAAAAAAATCACAATTTTCACTTTCCGACATTTTACATACACTGCCTGGAAAATACTGACAATATCACGGTTCTTATTCTGTATAAGCACCTTTTTATTTCTAAAAATTACATTAATATTATTTCTTACTGATCATGGAAATGGCTGAGTTCAGTTGCTAGTACCAATGGTGGGGAAAATAGAGAAGGCTTACCACAAAAACGTGCTCATGTCTGTCTGTCCTGCAGGCTGCAAAGGAAAAACGAAAAGATCCAAGATGGCGACTGTGGTCTTTTGATGCTCACGATCTCGCACTGTTCTCGAAAAATCACATCTTACACGTGATTTTAAGGTACACCTGGGCACCATAAAAGCAGGTTGCTTGGGGAGAAGTGTTCAGATTTGTGTAGAGTGAGCATAGTCAGACTATTTTGAACTTGTTTACATTGGATTTGAAAGCAGCGATCTTGTAGTCGGTCAAGAAGAAAATCAGAAGAGCAGTGTTCCATAGGCGGGGAGTTCTAAGAAAGAAGCGTTCAGACCTGTGTAGTGAACATCGTCGTGTGACTCATCATTTCCAATTCACAAATCTATCATGTTTGCTAATATTCCTGTTCTCTTGGCTACAGGTAAAATAGCAACTTCTGTTCAATGAACTGTATACAATGAATAATTGTTTTATTTATTGATTTGTACTTTTTTCTTTTTTCAAAAATTTTTTTCAGAGGCTCCATTTTGGACACCACGTATGAAACGTATTTTCCTTATTTCCAAATCTTGCAATACGACATCGGCCTGCCAGAGATATCGAAGTCATTTAAACAGAAATCAGATCTGTTCGCGGGACTGGTACCTCGATTGGGAATGTGCTGAATGTTGTCAGGGGGAGAAATGCAACTACTATGTGACGGTAGGTCTTACTCTTATATGCTTTTTTACCAAACTTTCTTGACTCCTTATGCAATCATCTACTATTTATATGCGTCTAATGGAGTATTGCAGCTGCTACCTCTTGGGAGGAGTCGTTTAGTGCACTCTTTTTTGCTTAGCACAGGTTTCAAAATCTTGTCACGGTTTCAAAATCACTGTCTCCATTTTCTTTTGTTTTTCTTTCTTCACCCCCGCTGTTTTCTCTTTGTCTTCCTTCCTTAAACAAAGGACTCAAAAGCTAACGCACTCTTAATGTATGAACAACATCTGGTTTCAGTGAACACATTCGCTTTCCTTTTCTTTCCATCCTTGACATCTTTACGCACGTCGGAATTCAAATGTATTAAGTTTAACGTCAATAATGCAAACAATTGACTTTTTACTTTTAGACAAAATTAATTCAAATAGAATTAACAAACTCCCAAACTACTTTTTGATTGCAAAAATTTTGTTCTGGAATTAATTAGTCGTTTGTTTGTCTTGTGGTAGCGACACCTCTAACATCACTCTGCTTAAATGAATACAGCCTGCCTCGGCCCAGTCAAACCAGATCGGCCTGGGAGCAGGAGGAGGCTACTGAAGTGTGACTGATGTTACCAGTCATGTCGACCGAATCCACCAGCCAAGGGATTTTCAGTAGCCATCTCAACAGCAGTTCAAACAGCCCTTCTCAGGGCTAACCAACCAGTCCTTATCAGGACTAATACCACTAATGCGATTCACTACTGCTTGCCTCCTGAGACCCACCAGCAGCGAACTTCACTTCACTCCTGCGACTTCCTGTCTCTAGCGGCTTCCAGCGCCTCCTGCAGCTTTCCGTCAACCTCGCCTGCACCTTGCTCCTCTGGCCTGCAATCTTGCCTGCATCTTGCTCTTCTGGTTTGCAACCTTGCCTGCATCTGGCTCCCTACCGACTGTCTGTCCCTAAACACTGACCCTACGTCATACTCAGTGTCGATCTTTCGTCTGTTCCTTAACACTGACATCACGTTCTCAGTATCTACTGTCTGTCCCCAAGCACTGACTCTGCGTTCTCAGTGTCTACTGTTCGGCCGTACCTAAGCATTGACCCCACATTCTTAGTGTCCACCGACCGTTCCAGGTTGCCCTGACATCCAGCCGATCATTCCAGACTCAGTGAGCAACTTTAAACCATGCTACGTCTAGAGTACATGTTCCAGACCTCTCGTCTTTAGCCGCCTGTGACATGCGACCTTCCAGACAACCAGCATCCAGATCATAAGATCTCACCCTATTTCACGTTTCCTTTATAAAATAACCAAACAACCCATGTCTGTCATTCTTCTTTGCCTTTTTGCCGTTTACTTTTGCCTGTGTCTACCTTGTTAGTTGTTGGGTCGATTGTCCCCGGAGGGCTGGCCCCACAACAAGCTAATAAAAGTTGATCACTTCTGTTCTATACAACCCCCTTTCTTGCAATAAAGACATTGTTAGTCTTCTCTACTCGGTTGTCAATTCCATGGAAAGTGCTCGATTGGGAATGTGCCGAATGTTGTCAGGGGGAGAAATGCAACTACTATGTGCTGGTAGGTCTTACTCTTATATACTTTTTTACCAAATTTTCTTGACTCCTTATGCAATCATCTACTATTTGTATGAGGTTAATGGAGTATTGCAGCTGCTACCTCTCTGGAGGAGTTGTTTAGTACACTCTTTTTTACTTAGTATTGGCTTCATAATCTTGCAATAAAGACATTGTTAGTCTCCTCTGCTCGGTTGTCAATTCCATGGAAAGTGCTTGACTTGAATTTAATCTTTCATTCTTCTTTATTTTAATTTGCTTTTATGAGATTTAAAAACTTTTATGCGAAATTATATTCATCTTTGTCTCACCAGTGATGCAGAAAACTTTTTAATCTAATGAGTCCTGAGAAATTTAGTGATCTAGCATATTAACCAATTCAACAACTTTCTATTTTGAAACTCGTCGGAAGTCCCATGTTAGCTAATCTGAAGACTCAACTGTATTACATATCGGTACGGGCAAAAATAACTGAAAAAAACCCCCGGACTCTTATGCTTCTTAAGAGGCTTATCATAATTATTTTTTTAGTTTACATCTAAATTTTTATTGTGTTTGAAAGATAAAAGACCAAAGTTAATCTCTAAAAGTAAAAACATGTATATTTACGTGTTTTAGTGAAAAATGTTTAAAAAAAACATTTTGTTCAAATTTCAAGCCTGAATAAATCAACTTCAAAAATCTACCGAAAAGTAATTATCAGTTTTCTGATACTATTTCAACAATAATTACTAAATTAAGCTCATGAGATATTGAATTTAATAAAATGTACATACGTTTTATCACAAAAAATTCATGATAAACCAAAAAAGCAATTTACGGTATGAAAAACACGTCCTGTTTAAAATATAAGCACAAATAGCGCTGATTTTCACCAAACTATGGATCATGATAAGCGTAATAATTTCGTTTATTTTATTTTTGTTGTAATAAAACAGGAAACGCTTATTTAATTAGAATCTTTATGAATATACACAAGTAAGAGTTTCTTTATTTTTCTCTGAACATTTTTCTAGAGATGGGATTAGTAGAACGGGAGAGCCAAAACTGTCTGCTTTTTTTTTTTTTTTTTTTTTTTTTTTTTTTCAATGCTGTACATTCGTAGGTAAACAAACGAATCATTGTCTCAATTTTCCTTTTTTTTTTTTTTAATTAATTTTTTTGTGTATTCCTGGTGTTCAATATTTACATTTGATTTGCAAGATTATAGAAAAAGTTTCTTATGCTGATGTTTATGCGTGCAAAGAAAATACTGAAATATCACCCGTAAAATTTACGCTAAAAATGTTATCTTATTAATAATATGAACTATTTTTGCAATTTTATTTATTTATTTATTTATTTTTTTTAGTAAAATTTTTAAAAAACAATGCTTGATTTGATAATATTATTAGTTCAAGAAAATAAATTTTTCTTCAATTTATAGCGATAATTTTTAATAGACTTACGAGGCTTTTTTTTGTAATGTTCCTGAAAAAGTTAATTTTAAAAAAAATTTGTTACAATCTATGACGCTTTATTTTTATAAAACAAAATTAAATTCATGTTTTTTTTTAATATTTAAAACCGTAACTTTTGTAAAGATATTTTTTGTTTACACAAAATAATAGATTTCAAGTATGATTTTAAAAATAAGAACTGGTTCATTATATTCTGTGATCATTACCTTATAAATATTGAAAATTTCATTAAAATTGGTTGATTTCCTGAATTTTGGTGAATTTTAAAGTGAAGGAGGGGTGAAAATGGTAAACAATTTTTGGGTACTTATACAGTTTAATCAAGACATAAAAAAAATGAAAATATCGAAAAAGGTTATATTGCACGTATCCGTTTTGAACTGAAGATCTCAGAAAAAAAAATAAACTTAATTTGATTGAGTAGTTTCTTTTTTTTTTTTTTTTTTTTTTTTTTTACAGCAGAAAAACATGTTTTTATGACAGCGCGTTGAAGGCAGACATCTTGGATTTTTGTAAATTTTTGTTTGAATTTTAGAAACATCACGGGGTGATAACTCCAGTTAAGCGCCGACACTCCCTCCCCATCTTTAATATTAGCTTTTTTTCTAAAAATCAAACTTTTGCTCGGTATCATAACAAATTGTTTTTTCGCTGTAAAAAAAACTACTGATTGAGAAAACAGTAAAAGAATGTTGTAAATTTGTTTAAAATATTTTAAAATTTTGTTTGTGCTTCATTTTTTTTTTTAAAATTTAATATATTTTTTTCTAAAAGTGAAATTTAAAATTCAACTTTCTAATTTAATGCATCTTTTTAACGTTAATTACCGATTTGTTTTTATCTTTTCAGCTTGGTTCGGATTTCCTGAAACCCCACCTCTTGTTAATGGTATTTGTCACCCTCGTCCCGATTGTAATTTCACAAGTTCTAAGATGATCTGACATGGATGATTCTGTTGATTTATAAACTATAGATTTTCTGCCATTTGAAAAAAAAAACTTTCTTTTTTTTTTTTTTTGTCAACCCACAATTTTTTTTGTATTATAAAAAACAATTGTAATCATAATTCTCATTGTAAAAATCTTTTTTCAAATTATTTTTTTACTTTTTTAAAGATTTATGATTTTCAATATTTTTATCAGGTTTTAAAGTCATATCATCCCACACTAATAACTTGGAATAATTAAATATTTTCCTTATGATACACTTGGTACTATGATGACAAAATACCATCGTGCAAACCAGATTTCAAAACAAAATAATCAAAAATTCTCTCAGATTCTACTATTTAGATTATTCCAATGATTTTTAATTATATCCTTAGAATTACCTTTACTGCATACGGGCAAAAGGTGTACACTAACCCTAAGTACCGGGGGCAATACTGTTGACTTTGTTTATTATTGTATCCCTCAAAATGTAACCAGATACTCACTGCTCATTGTAATTTACAATTCTAATAGTCTGAGCACACAAAAAACGTACAACGACCCTAAGTTCGTGTGGCAATACCTCTGTAAATGAAACAAAATAATTCTTAACCACATTCTAACATGTGAACTAATAGCATGATTTAATTTTAGTGATTTAAAATTTTCTCTCTCTCTCTGTATCGCTCGCTGGTCAGTGTATGAGTTATGTTTTGGAGTGTAATCTGTTCACAAATAAGCAATAAAAGTTAAGAATTTCTAAGCAGAATAATTATGCAAATTGTATGAATAAATTTAAGCGGAATGGAATAATTATGCGAATTGTGTAAATAAAACGTAAGAATAGTTTGTACTTACAGAACTGGTGGCATGGTATATAATTAAGAACTGTTCGTTTATTGTTGGAATAACTGAATCTGTGTATTGTAGTATGTATAATTCTCAGTCAATCAGCTGTGTCAGATTTATGTATGGGAGAAATCATGTGTATGCCGTAGGGGGTAAAAATATGCAATTGTGTAGAAAATCTGTAATCACTTAATGACGGCTAACACCCAGGAAAGTAAGAAAAAGTATAAATGCACTCTGTGTAAAATGGTTTTATAAGAGGACTCGGTATAAAGAGGATGAAATTTGAGCTACTTCCTCTGTAGGTTAGGACAATGATGATCATGGTGCTCCTTGTAATAAAAGTAATGTTTTAATATTATGAAGTAATGTGTATGTAATTGCGTTCTCTAGCTACATAATGTAATGCTAATGACGTGAACATAATTTTTTTGTGCCATCTGTTGTTGTCAACCTACAACAGTTTTGTCCAGAGGAGAAAAATTGCATCTCCTTTATACAAGAAGATAATACCAAAAACTGGTGTTTTTTTTTTTTTTTTTTTTAATTTTCTTAAATTTTTTGAATTTTTTTATTTTTTGACATTTCTTATAACATTTTTTTAAAAGTGAAATTTTAATTTCAAATGAAATCATTTCATGAGAAAGATGTCCTTTTCTCGGTTTCAATTTGGAATTTTTAACAAAATACAGAAATAAACTAGTGAGAATGTAAAAATTGCTAAAAAAAATGAAAAAAAAAAATGACTGATATTTACAAATAAAGATAACAAAAAACAGAGTGAGACTAATCTTTTATTATATTTGATTAATTGAATTTGACAATATATTCTTGGTATAGAAAATTAAAAAAAATCAATGTTTATTTGTTTAATTTATAATTATGCAAAAAAAAAAACGGTTTCATTTAATTTTTTCATGGCATTTTTGTAAAGCAAATGTTTATTTTCAAATAAAATAATTTTCTATTCATTAGAAATTAACTTTTTCTCTGTATCAGTTTGAAATTTTTAACATGGTACAGAAATAAACCAGTGAAAAAGTACCCTTTTTACGTTTTGAACATATTAATGAAAACACACCATAAATTGGTAACAAAAGAAATTAAAAAAAAATGGCTGGTATTTAGAAATAAAAACACGGTGCCTGATTATTTATGTTGCTAAAAAAAAACTTAAGTTATTTTTAGAAAATGAGAAAATTATCAGTGAATGAAGCGTTTTGGTCATCTAAATTTAGATTTAGTTTTAGCAAATATTCAGTATAGGAAAAATATGTTCAGAATTTTTCTTGTAAACACTCTGGATAATCAACAAAGAGGTAAAAATATTTGTCTTTCCACTTCAAAATATTTATCCATTTCTGTTATTCTGAATTCAGTTTTAGACTGCAAATATTCAGGATTGGAAAAATATGTTCAGAATTCTTGTAAATTCTCTGGATAATTAAGAAAGAGGTTAAAAATATTTATCTTTCCACATGACACTGACAGGTATCAGTTCTGTCTTTTTCATGGTTCATAAACACATATTTAATCCATGGAAAAGAAATAAAGCTTTGATTATATTAGGTTGGTGCCAAAATAATGTTTTTTGATGTTTAACTATATATATGAAAACGACATTGTTTTTGCACAATTATTATAGTTAGCAATATTTCCTGTGTCCAAAATTTATGCACATATATCTTATACTTAAAACAAATTTTAATTAATAGCACAAAAATAATATTATTCTGAAATCAATTAAAAAAATATATATAAATTAAAAAAAAATAGTCTAAGCTATCTTTTATTAAAACTCGGTAACCTGTAATCAAAAACATTACATATGAAACCAGTAACAACATTTTAAAATACTTAACATAATACAATTTTTATTCTGTGATGTTAATTCTGGTGTCATGGAATTTAAATTGTTAATTGTGAAACTGTTCTCCATGTATGCGTTTCTTGAGTATCTATTGAAATTCTCTTTTCTCCAAATTTTCTTGTTTATTTACTTTTGTCACTTGAAGATGATACATATGGTTTTAACTAAACACAAGAAAAAATCGAAAACATTGAAATATTATTAGACAAATTGAAAAAGATATAATTAAGCAGACGAATTATTTTTAACAATGTTTGCTTTATGTATATTATAATTGGAAGAATTCATTATTGAGATGCGTACTATTTATTTATTTATTGCGTGATAAATAAAATTAATAAATAATACTCATCTCAATAATGAATTCCAATTAAAATAATATACCATTCGGTACGGACCCGACCATGGAAGATCAGATAATATATAAACGTGGATTTATAAGACCAAAAAATCCAACGTTGATCGCCCTTTGGGGCCCGTGATGCAGTGGATAGACGTTGAATCCCTATGGTTCCAGGTGAGAATTTTCTGAAGATAGCGGTTTCAATCCTACCCAATTCTGGCCAGAGGCTTACTTGGCCAAAACGTGGTGATAGATGGCAGTAATTGCTGAGAATGCAGTTAGGAGATTCGAAGTTCCTATCCGTCGCGGTTACCACCTGACAAAGGCCAGAAGAATAGTTGGCCGAAGCGTCATCAAACAACAACTAAGAAAGATAAGGATAATAGTCTGCAATAAATAAATTAATGTTTGCTTTAATAAAAAAATACTGCCTAAATACACACAATAGTTGCATACAAATATGTATGTATAACTTGACTTTGCCATTAATTAATGGCAAAACATTCAGAAAGTTTGTGTACCATGATATCTGCTCACGTATTTGCAGTCAGAATCTCCAATCTTAAAAGACCAGTGTCATTCTCCAGAAGAACCTTGATCACAATGAAAAGCCTTCCAGCTTGTTGCTTGACATACCAGGGACCAAAGGAGCATGTTTCCAGCCAGATCATTACGTCATGATATGCGTGCCACCAATGCCAAAAGTCTGCATTTAACAACTGCAGATAAAAGTGGAGAACATACATTGATACTTGACGTTGTTTAAATCCTATCAGAGTGGTTGTGATTGAGTTATTGAACTAATACACTGGTAGAAAGTGTACATAAATGAATAGCGACACTAATGTATGAAAATATACTGTCATTGGGTGCTTATTTAGAATTAAACCTATTTTATAAATCTTCATTGCTTGTGTGGATTATGAAGCAAAATGCACGCACAAGAATTTAACTAGTGGTTCTACTCTGGCCCAACCAATGGTATCAATTTCTCATTATTATATAACAACTTGTGACCCTCTGGTAATTCTTATTGCTGTCAATTTAGCAATGCTCTCAGGGTGCTGTATTCGATGAGGAAATTTTATTAAATATTATTTTATTGAATTAAACATCAATAACAATGCTTTCATTTTAATGTAGGTTGTCTATAAAGTCCGTTTGAATTAAAAACAATGTATAACTTTATTTGCACTTTCTTACAATTTTTTTTTTTATCGCAAATGCAAATAAAGTTTTTTCTTTTATTGTATATGGGTTTTATGGACACACTGTATAAGAAAATAGATCTCTTTTGTGGTATTGTTTTATTTCCAAGTCAGATATTTTCAATAAGTTGTGATCTATTTCTAAATTGCAAGTGAAAAAAAAAATTGATTTGTTTTTTTTTTTCCTTTCTTTATGGTCACATTTCAAAGATTAATAAATTTGTATAAAAATTTCCAAAATGTTTGTTTGTCTATATAACTGAGCTAAAAAAATGTGCATGCATAAGTATTAAACAAGATTTTTTTGTGCTTTTTTAAAATTTTTTATTTTTTGCACAGATATTACTCGTGTACAAATCTCATTTTTCACTTTGTAATATTCTTTGTTCATATCCAGCCCTGCTGACTAAACAAACCATTTTGATAATATTATCCAAAGTAAACAATTATATAAAGAACAGTATAATACACAAGTATTAGAAATAATTTTTTTTTTTTTTCAATAAAATAAAATACACATCAGGTGAGCTTAAAAGCCAAATTACAACGCAATATTATGAAAATAAACAAATTTTTTACTTGTTCGAAATTTATAATTTAAATATATTTCGAAGTCAAACTACATCCTCAGTATTTCGCACATCTTTTTCTCTTGTGAATTTATGTTCTTCTTGACTCATGGAAAGGGGATGAAAGGAAAAAAAAAAAAAACACCAAAAGGTTGAACCATGCATAGATCTGTACTTTGAAGATCACTTGGGCTGATAAGCCTTAAAGAGTAAGAAATATTTCCTACTAGCGAGGGGTACCCGGCGTTGCCCTGGTTTTTAGAGGCATGTGTGGTTGGGGGTGGGGTGGTAAAATGAAAACAAAGCGAAGTCATAACCCTGTTTAAATATAAAAACAATGTTAAAACTAGAAAAAAAAAAAGTGATGCAATACAAATGGCCCAGCAGTGCCCGTGTGTTTGAAAATTCTCAAAAAAGTTTGAAGGGGAGGGGTCGAACTCGAATCATTGAGGCGAAAGTGTCAAAAAAACAACAAAAAAAAACGTGATGAATTAACTAAAAAGTGAATTAGGTCAAATATCAATTCCGCAGTGAAGTTTGTTTTGGTTTAGTTTCAGTAGTCACATCACGCTCGAATTCTAAATGAATGTTTTTGTTTTCTCGAATTCTAAATGAATTTGTGTTAATTTTAAATCAAGTGTAATGCAAGTGAATTCACGATATCGTTGCGTTGTAATCTTTGTGTAAAAATAAATGTTGAGTTGAAAGTACTAATAAATAAAGGTCATAGTTAGATTTGACGGTTAGTTGTTAAAACTGGAAGTAAAATCCGGTTAGTCTCGCAGATTGCCTCTTACACGAAAAAAGAAAACAATAATAGTAATCGGGTTTTCGCATTTTTTTTTTTGTTTGTTTTAATTTTTTTTATTTCTATTTTATTATGGAAAAAACAGCATAAATCAGGGAAAAAAGAGTAAAAAAAAGAAACGGCGTAAGTAACCTTGTACGATTCCAAACCTGTGTGTTTCCTTGTAGCGTTCCTTGTGAACGCATCCGCTGCGGTGTAAATGGGGAGAGGGGAAAGGAGGAATCTAATAGAGAGAAAAGATGTTGCAACTTCCACTGAATCTAAGCGATTTTGGTATCGGACTCTCACTGGAAAAAAATATAGGAATGTACCATTGTCGGGGAACTGTAGAGGTAATAGGCCTATAGCACACCTCAGATAATGTGTTACAGTCTGTATGCATTACATTTGCATAAACTGTCATGATTTTTAATCCTATTAAGGTCAAAGTCGGAGGGGAAAAATGACTTCATTTTATATAGATAGATAGATAGAAGAATATAGATAGATAGATAGATAGAAGAAAGAAGATAGATAGAAGAAGATAGATAAATAGAGAAGAGAAGACATAAGTGTTTTTTATTTTTTTTTGAAAAGTGACTTGAAAGTACAATTTGGCAGTAAAAGAATCAAAAAAGCTCTGAAATATATATATATATATATATATATATATATATATATATATATATATAAATAAAGTAGTCCATTGAAATTAATGTTTTGTAGAAAAAACAGTGTTCAATATATTTTTAAAAAAAAGTTTGATTCTTTAAAAAATAAACACTTTACAGCATTTTTTTTTTTTCTAGGATATGCTTTAGTGAAATTTTAATTTGAAATTCAATTGAAGAGAAAATGAAAATTTCTTGTCCAGTACAAGGATTGAACTCCCACCCTTTAGCTTATAAAACTTTTGAGTTTAATACACACCCTTTTCCTATTCCATTTCTCCTACTTCTTATCCTGTATGCAGACGCATTGACCTGCATCATTAAGTTATGCGAATGAATAGATTTACACAATTAAATCATTGGTTTTAATGTTTTTTTTTTATTACTGAAAGTATCAAATCAGAAATAAGTTTATGAAATTTTTTTTTGATTGTGTTCAGAATATATTCATAAAACAAATGAAAATCTGTATGATGTACATACTTGTGATAAAGCAAAAATATCATATTCTAAAAATCACGTAATTGATCAAGTAATTTTATTTTTAGATAAGTCAAATTTTATGAGTATCGAAGAAGTGACTATTTCACCTGCCATTTTAAAATATATTTCAAGAAACAAAGGGAGATAACTGAACAATACTTCATACTGATTAGATTTATGTTGTGATTCCTATAAATTCTCATTAATCACTTAAAAACGACTTTCTTTATAAAAATTAAACTACTTGATCAATTTACATGATTTATGGAATATGATTTTTTTTTTTTTTTTTAATCAAGGGTATTAACATTGTATGGATTTCTTTCTTTTTTTTTATATGGGGGAATTCTGGATAAGAACTATTTTATATAATTATGGGAAAAATATGCTTTTTCATTTATATTTCATTTTATTCATAGCAATTTATGAAACTCGATGTATGTTAAATTTACCAATGGATGATAAAAGAGTAATATTCCAAATTCCAAGATTTTATTCATCTGACCATTTTTTTTTTCTTACTTAGGAGTCACCATCTATCAAGGCCTGGAGGCCACTCGAGGATAAAGGTTAATGAGTGTACGGTATCAATGGGGAAAATACCATAGTAATCGTCAGTAGTGGAAATTTAGTAAATTGGATTACTTAAGGGGATGGATCATCAAGAACTTGTTTACGTTGGACTTTAAGACGACCATATAGTAGTCAGCTGGAAAGCAGGCAAACAAAAAGAGAGATCCACAGGCGTGCAGTTCTAAGAAAGAAACTTTGTTCATGGAATCTACATTTAGGTTTAGGTACAGATAAAGAGTGGAGGAAATTATTGATAGTGGTTTCAGCCAAATGAGTGTTTTTTTTTGTGAAAGTTTCGCAAGGGGAGACCATAGAGACGAGCACTTGCCATGAAAATAATGATAAAGAAGAGACAGGCTTGCAACGTCTCTTTTCTAGGAAAGAGGTTGCAGGGAAGAGATAAAGGGCATCCCCCACTAGGCTACGAAATATATTTTGAACTCTGTCAAGGTAGGATGAGATCTTTCTAGCAGCTCCTGACTAGATGTGGCAATAGTACTCCATCCTTGGACGTACCTGGCTTTTATATAGGTAGAGAATTGCGTCAGCAGTGAGATATCTACTGGAGTGGGAGAAGGATCCCACCATTTTTCCAGCGACCTTGGCAATGAATTTGAAGTATGTGTTCCATTTCAGATCTGGAGTAAAGGTCAAGCCCAGAAGCTTGTCAAAACATAGAGCCTCGCCAGGATGACAATAATTCATATTTTTTTTTTTTTTTTTTTTTTACATAGGCAACACCACATTATCAAGGCCAAGAGGCCACTCAAGGATAAGGGTTAAAGAGTGTACAGTAGAAATTGGACATTATAGTAATCATTAGTAATGAAAATTTGGTAAAGTTGATAACTTATATGGAACGGCTCATCAAGAACTTATTTACGTTAGACTTGAAGACAACCATATTGTAGTCAGCCGGAAAGCAGGAAAACGGAAGACAATTCCACAGGCGTGCAGTTCTAAGAAAAAAGCTTTGTTCATGGAATCTACGTTTAGGTTTAGGCACAGATAAAGAGTGGGGGGAATTATTGATAGTGTTTACAGCTAGACGAGTGTTTCTTGTGAAAGTTTGGCGAGGGGGGACCATGGATTGAAGCTCATTCGAACACTTTCCATGAAAATAACGATACATCAGAGACAAACTCGCAACATCTCTTCTGTGAAACTTTAACAAAAAAAGAAAAAAAAAAACTTTCTTGACCTCTAGGCTAGAGTCAAAGTGTAGTATCTAAGACTCAGCATCCATACATAGCCCATCGCAGTTAATCACCTGAAGAAGGCCAGAGGATGAGTTGACCTAAACGTGGTCAAACAACAAATAGAAGATGAGGATAACAGTGAGCAAAAAGAATGAATGTACAAATTATGAAGCCTTATCCCAAAGGATTAAAACAAAACAAAACAAAACAAGAACTAATGATTTCCTTTCCAATATTTCTTAAGGATTTCATGAGATAATTTTTACTGTTGAACAGATATTTTCAATCTTTATTTTTTTAGTTATTTTTTGAGTTTTTTTTATTGTCTTGTCGTTTCAACTACGTTTTGCCCATGACATCCAACTTTCTCAGTCTATTACCATTTTATTTGGCGTAAATTATTTGACAGATAAAAATTTATAAAAACTATTTATTTTTATAGAAAACATATTATTAGAGTCTAAGGCTGAAATGAAACCTGAAAATTTTTAATTTTTCTCATTTTTTTAACATTTTTAATTAGACTAAATGTACAAACAATCGAGGCTGCCATCTTGTTTTGAAAATTTGGCTTGCCAGATTGGCCTTTTTGAGGACAAATTTGGCTTTTTTTACACTCTTGCGTGAAACCATGGTCCATGCAAGAGCGTCAAAAGACCAAATTTGTCCTCAAAAAGGTCAATCTGGCAATCCTTAGAAAGGCCAAATTTTCAAAACAAGTTGGCGGTCTCGTTTGTTCTACATTTAGTCTAATTAAAAATGTTGAAAAAAATAATAAAAATTAAATTTTTTCCGGGTTTTATTTCAGTCTTAGAGTCTAATAATGTGTTTTATATAAAAATAAATAATTTTTATAAATTTTTGTCTGTCAAATAATTTATGCCACTGAAATACACATTTGCCAACAAAAGTATGTTTTTTGTAAACCGCTCGTGTAAGCTTACTGACAGCATTATTAGTGTCCTAAATTATGAGATGAAAAAAAATGAATGAATCTCTTAGTGAAAAACAGTGCCGGTTTTCGAGGGTGCTGAAAACAAATATCAGTTTAATTTGCTTTATGATATGAAAAAATTACTAGGTGACCAGAAAGTTGGGTGCTCATTTTACGTTAAATTTATATAGGAAAGTGATCCGATCCGCCTTTTTGAAAAAGTAATTTCTTCATATCATGAAAACTACTTATCTGCCCCAAATTTAAATGTTATATTCATTTTCAGTACCACCGAAAACCTATAAAAGTTGTAATTTTAAAGTTTTTTGAGGAGTTGGAAAGAAACTTAATATTCCGAATGGTACCTACGTAATTGCCATATGTTGCAAGTAGCATAAATTACGGAAAACGATAAGACATAAAAGTTATTATGAAAAATCGTTTTCGATAAAGTTTATATATGGAATAAATTTTGTCCGCCATTTTGAACAACGTTCATCACGTGACGTAAGTAACAAAACTTAATTATCTTTCCTGTGAAATTATCTCTTTTTAGTAAGCGTAAAAGTGATTTCGTTTCCTTGCACAAAATTCTTTCTCCGTTAATAATTATTTTTCTACCATATCGTTTTTCGTAATTTTTGGATACCTTACTATTTGAGAACTGACAATTACGTAGGTACCATTTGTTTCACTTGGAATTGAATATTTTTTTCGTTTGTATAATATGAATGTGCCAAAGTTTATAAAGTATAAAGAAATCATGTTTGTCAAATTAACAAGGGAAATAAGCAGGATATTTATAATTTGAGTTGTTTCCCTTTGATATTTAAAATTGTAAATGTCTGGATTAGTTTCCTTGTCAATTTGACTAACATAATTGGCAAGATAAGGTTTGCCTCATACTAAAATACTTCGTACTATTTAATCCAGCAAATAAATTGTTATCTGATTTTTGTGATAAACAAATAATATACAACACTTTCCCCCCTGCTGGTACTTAATGACGAGTGTGGACCCTGCGCAAACATTTGTCTATATAGCCATGAAAAACTTTTTCAGGTCAAAATAAATTAAAAAAAAAAAAAACCCTCCAAAATGCCAAATTGATCTAGCGTGTTCTCTGCTTTGAGTTTTTTTTGTTTGAGTAAATTTCATTCATACTTTTATTTTGTGCTTGTTTTATTTTATTTTAATCCATTTTAAATTTATTTTTATTTTATTCCATTTTAAATTTATTTTTATTCATTTTAAATTTATTTTTTATATCAAGCCATTCTAAATTTGTTATTTTATTTTCATTTTAAATTAATTTTTATTTTATCCAAATATTTGTTTTGTACATTTATAATAAAAAAAACTGCTTACGCAACTATTTGAGTAGACAAAGGACTTTGACTTTTCTTATAATTTAAAGAAATAATTTATATTATAAGAAGAATCGAAGTCCTTTGTCCACTCAAATAGTTGTGCAAGCAGTTTTTTTTATTATAAATGTACAAAAAAATATTTGGATGAAATAAAAATAAAATTAAAATTAATTAAAATAAATTTAAAATGAAATAAAATAAAAATAAATTTAAAATTAATTAAAATAAAAATAAATTTTAAATGAAATAAAATAATGTTGCGGGCCAGGATATAAATATCCTAACTCGCTACAAAAGAAAATAATGAAACGAATGGAAATAAGGAAACAAAACTCAATTGCTGGATAAAATAAACATGTCGTTTATTTTCTGTCGAATGATGAACCGCCCCCTTAAGTAAACATTTCAGCAAATCTCCTCACTAACGTAATGTACTTGCAATAACCCTTATCCCTGAGTGGCTTCCGGGCCTTGATAAGTGGTGATCACTGTGTAAAAAAAAAAAAAAAAATAAATAAATAAATAAAGGGTTTAGGTGGAACAAATGTTTGTTCAGTCGTTGACGACTAAATGTATGGAAAAGAAAGGAATGAAGTAGAGGGACGAGAAATGGCAGTCCCACATGTAGAAAGGGAAAGAGAGAGAGAATTGGCCTCAGCAAAGCCACGCATGTATGATAGCAGTCGTCCACGTGGAAAAGTCTTCAAGCCAAGAGCTGTGGACGCGAACTTGTCTGGTTAACAAACCAAGGCAAAAGGGAAAAAAGAGGAAGTTTAAGGTTTTTTGTTGCCTTTTATACCGGGGTCAGTGTTCTGACTGCACATGTCTAGAATTCCTTTCAGGGGAAGTGACGTTTCCCATGCGTGTGTACATGTGCGTGTATGTGTGCGTACATGTGTGTATGTTAGCATGTGTGTGTATGCACATGAATGTGAGTGTATATACGTGAACGTGAATATATGTACGTGTCTGTGCGTATGTGCGTGCGTACATGTGGGTGTGTGTACGTGAGTTAAAAAACATGTTCGAACAATAAAAACAAACACAAAATAAAAGTATGAATGAAATTTACTCAAGGGAAAAAAAGTCAAAACAGAAAACACGCTCGATTAATTTGGAGTTTAAAATCAATTTGGCATTTTCTTTGGCTTTTTAAAAATTATTTTGGCCTGAAAAAGTTTTTCATGGCTAAATAGACCAATGTTTGCACAGAGTCCACACTCGTCATTAAGTACCATCAGAGCTTTTTACAAATAAATTTGACACAAAATGTAAACATCTCTTTTTTTTTTTTTGGTTCAAATAGTAATTAATTATTAATTAACAAACAATTTGCTCGAGGTTTGTTTATTTAAAACTCGATTTGAATCTAAATTAAATTGGAAAAGTTTCAACGCTCTTTCTGTTTTAAAAGAACATCACACAATTTGAATTTTAACGACTACGATTGGTTAGAAAAGAACAAGAAAAAAAAATCATTCTTTGTACGTGCAAAATGAATGCCGATGCTCAAAATGTATAGACATTTTGACCTCTCTCTTTACTTAAAACTTCACCAAAAATCAGGAAATTAACCAATTTTAACAACATTTTCAGTATTTATCAAATAATGATCACGAGATGTAATGAACTTATTATTTTTATTTGAATCTTAGTAGAAATGAATTATTTTATTTAAACAAAAAACACTTTTACTAAAGTTATGGTTTTCAGTAGTGAAAAAAATGAATTTAATTTATTTTTGCTTTTTTTATGAAAGTAAAGCATCGTGAATTGTAACAATAAAAAAGTGCAAAATTAATTTTTTTCAAGAATATTACAAAAAAAAAAAACCTCCTAAAATCCATATTAATGAATTTTATATAACTCGAAGAAAAAATAATTTCTTGAACTACCGATACTATCATTGAATTAAGCATTGTTTATTTAATATTTTTACATTAAAAAATATAATTGTAAAAAATATTTCTACTTTTTTTTCTTAGATTACATATTTTGCATAATTTTTATATGTTTTATATATTTTCCTTGCTTGAATGAATATGAAACTTTCGGCGTAACATAATTTTTATATAATCTTGAAAAAAAAAAGAAGATTATTTAAAAGCAGAAACATAGAAAAATAATTAAATTAAAAAATGGTAAAAATTATAAAAACGTTCATGATAGAAATGTATGGATGCACGGCTGGGGAGAAAAGAAAGCCAGCACTCTCTTCCTTCCTCCGACTACCTCACGTCATTTTCAGACAGCTTTTTGACTTTCTGACATTTTGCGCTTCTGTAGAATCCATGATTACATGACGTAGTTTATTTATGTGTGAGTGAAGCTAAAATTTCTCACTTTTGGGCTAATTAAGCCATTATTTTTGTACAAACAAGGTTTTTTGTTTATTTAATTCAATATCTTAGGATTTTAATTTACTAATTGTCTTTGAAATAGACCAAGAAAACGAAGATTCATCTTCCAAGGGATTTTTACAATGAATTTATTTTACTTCAAACTTTAGCTGAATTTGTCAGCTTCCGAATGTCGCCGTGAAAACATTTTTCATTATAACTTTTTGTTTTACGTGTACATATATTTTTCCTTTTGCAAATTAACTTTAGGTTTTAATCTTTCAAATACAATCAAAAAGCAGTCGGAAACCTAAATTATGATAAACCAGCTTTCAAAACTATGTCTCCCTATCTTTTTTTTTGTCATTATTGGCCGTACCTATTTTTCACCATTCAGCGTTGTGAAGATACACTTGAATAAGGTCGGAGGTTACATCGACCTAAATATTACAGACTAAAGTTTGGAGGTTACCACCAGTTTCGAAGTGCTGCGAGTCACTGACATCACAGTCGACCACTATTGTACCTATTTACTATGCCTCCCCACGGGACAGAGTTAGACACCAGGGTCGTTTTTTAACGTGGAGAAAAGGTACAAAAATAAAAATTGTCTCAGTCGTGAAGGATTTCTCCTCCACCAAAAGAGAACAAGAAATAGAAGTGCAGCATCTGGAGAACAGATGGTATTTATTTGCTCCCCCACCGAGCAAATTAGGCACAAGGCCAATTTTTAATGTGAGGAGTGAAGGGAGGGGGAAGGGAAAAAGGGTACCAGCTCCTGAGAGGTGGGAAATGGGAGCTTGTTAAAGGTCAGGTATGTGGGGTTGCCCCCACATCTGGTCTCTTCTTGCAGCATCTGCCGGAACAGACACTACACTTTGATCTTGTCCCAAATCTTGACTATTACCATAATGCAAACTGGCCTTTGGCATTTAGAGATGTGTTCCACAAAAGTTTTATTTTAAGGTGTTTTATAATGGGAGAAATATTTTTTGGGATGAGCCGGATTCAGAGAAATAGTTTCAGTGAAAAGAGTTCACAGGTTTTATAATCAAATGTGAGAAAGACAAGAGATATGTTATAAGGTAAACAAAACAAAATAATGAGTCCATAAAAGAGATAATTTATATACGTTTAAAAATGGAAGTTTTACAGCAATAGGAAAAAAACAGATTGTTCGTGAATATTTTTTAGAGTTCTTGTAAAAACAAGATGGATTCATTAGCTGAGACATTGAAGAAGTATGAATCGATTAATTAGGAGACGTGAGTTTCAAGGGCCTCGAAAAAATCGTTTTCAAAACTTCTCTGTTCATTTATATAAATTATAATTCATTGAAAGTTGCTTTTAAGACTCAATGTTTACTTGTTTTTATATTAATAAGATATTTCTGTGAGAAAGATTGCAAATATTTCAATGAATAAAGTTTATACAGATTGACAGACGATAATGTGATTTGTTTAGTGTGTCTATGTTCATTAATGTTTGTGTGTGTGTGTGTGTGAGTGGAAAGATATGTTGCAGAGACAAATGCCTACATTAGCGACGATGATCTGTAGATTTAGGTCAACTCGCTTCCATTGGTTTATTGAAGAAAATTTTGGCTTTATAAAGGATTTAGGTGTCTCTCAGAAATACCATTTTAAATAATTCATAATATTTGGATTCATCGAACTACTGTCGATGTAAAGTCTGATTTTCTTCATGTGTATCTAGTCAAACTCGCGAGTATTTCTGTCAAACTCGGGAATTTGGACGAAATTTTGAACGGAACCCTTTATTTACTTCACGAGAGTAGCATGCTCTTGTTCCGTCAGCCATGACTAGACAGAGGTCCTAAGTAAGTCATAATTGTATTTTTCAGTCATCCACACTGAGAATTGAACTTTCAACGTTCGACCGAAATGTTGTTAAAATCTAACTCAAGATGAGAACAGTAGTTCAATGAATCCGAATAATATGAATAACAAATCCTCATCTCAAAATTTCAGAAACGTCATTTCAACTAAATTCAGAAAGTTTTCTGAATGGTCCAAACTATAATTATTTGTTTTTATTCAGATTAGTATAAGCGCAGATGCCACGCATGCAAACATATTTATATATTTTGATTTTGTACGTCGATGTGTAGACATCAACTACTACGAGCGTCTGTCCGCATAGGGAAATTTACTGATCTAAACCTTTACAAGTCAACTCACGGTATACGTCCTATGATGATGTAATCCCTAAAACGATGTTATATAAGAGCTAACAGGGGACACAATTCCTTGTCAGGCATAACAAGAATTACATCCCTTCTTGGCCTTCGGGACAAGAACGCTGGGGTTATTAGTTAGATTAGGATCCACAGAGTGATTGAGGTATTTTGGTAAATGTTGCCAGTCAAGAGTAAGACTTCAAAGTCTCATCTGTTACATAGTCAAAAAGACCCTGTACCCTCCCCCTCCCAATTTCTTGTAGGGCCTTGTGCCTAATTTTGTTGAATTGAATTTTTGTACGTTTTTTATGTTCAATTTTTTCTTTCTCAATAAAATATATAAACAAGATCAAAGTGTAGTATCTGTTCCGACAGATGCTGCACTTAAGATGGTTTGTACCAGTCAATGGAGGGGAAGCCCTCTATACTGGGACAATTATTATTTTTGGTAACCAGAGTGCCCCCTTTTTGCCTACTTTTAGGGGAGCTGGTTTTTACCTCACATTAAAAACGGCCTTGTGCCTAATTTGCTCAGTGGGGGAGCAAATAAATACCATCTGTTCCGGCAGATACTGCAAGCAAAGACCATATGTGGGGGCAACCTCACATATAAGACCTTGGTCAATGTAGGGGCAACCCTTCATACCAATTGTCACTAACCAGCTCCCCTACTCCCCGGAGAGTTGGTCCCCATTTCCCTTCACTCCTCACATTAAAAATCGGCCTTGTGCCTAATTTGCTCGGTAGGGGAGCAAATAAATACCATCTGTTCTTCAGATGCTGCACTTCTATTTCTTGTTCTCTTTCGGTGGAGGAGAAATCCTTCACGACTGAGACAATTTTTATTTTTGTACCTTTTCTCCACGTTAAAAAACGACCCTGGTGTCTAACTCTGTCCCGTGGGGAGGCATTGTAAATAGGTATATATATATATATATATATATATATATATATATATATATATATATATATATTTGTATTATCTTCCTTTAAAGATTGTAATGTTGCGTATGGGGCAGCCAAACCAGCTCCTAACTTTGCCTGCTTTTTTATTGAAACGAGCCGAGAGCTCTTTTTAGTATCCTCGTTGTTCCCTTAAGTGCAATTGTCTGGATCTCTTTTGTACTTGGTTCACCAGCAATATTAGTTAGGTAGGACTTTTTTTTTTTAATTTTATTTTTCTTCCTTTGAAGAGTGTAATGCTGGGTATGGGGCAGCCAAACCAGCTGCCAACATTGCCCCGCTTTTCATTGAAACCAACCCAGAGCTCTTTTTAGTATCCTCGCTGCTCCCTTAAGTGCAATTGTCTGGATCTCCTTTGCACTTGGTTCACTAGGAATATTAGTTAAGTAGGACTTCAGGTTCTTCTTCATAAGCCCTGTGCCACCTATGATAACTGGTATGATTGATATCTCCTTAAGATTCCAGTTTCTTTTTATATCATACATAAGATCTTGGTATTTGGTCTGTTTCTCTCTTTCAGCTCTGTTCAGACCGCTATCATTAGGAACACTACTTCAATCAAGGTTGCAACTCTCTCTGACTTAATAAACTTGTGTATGATTATTAAAGCTGGTTAGGATTAATTCTGTTTATGTCTTGCTTAATACTTTTAATAAATATTATTGTTAACACACTTGAAATTCATTGTAATTTATCTCTAAAAATATTATCGCGATTTACACTTTATGTCTGAAATAACATCTCCATCATTAAACATGACATTTCAATAGATGCATTTTACTTTAAATGCATACACGTAATTGCTCTATAAGGCTCTGTCCATTACGCGTTCTATAACGTTTAATATCACATTAAGGCACCTAGCGACATTGATCTGTAGACTTGGTTTATAGAAGAAAAGTTTGGCTTTATAAAGGATTTAAGTTTCTCCCAGAAAGACCATTTCAAATAAGTCATATTATTTGGATTCATCTAACTACTATTCTCATCTTGAGTGTGATTTTCACAACGTTTTGGTCGATGTAACGTCCGACCTTCTTCAGGCGAATCTTGGCAAACTGGCAAGTGTTTCTGTCAAACTCGAGAATTTGGACGAAATTTTTAACAGAACCCTTTATTTACTTCACGGGAGTAGCATGCTCTTGTCCCGTCAGCCATGACTGGATAGAGACCCTAAATAATTCATAATTGTATTTTTCAGTCGCCCACACTGAGAATTGAACCTTCAACCTTCAACCGAAACGTTGTTAAAATCACACTCAAGATGAAAACAGTAGTCTTTAAGTTTGAAATAACATCTTCATCATTAACCATGAAGTTTCAATAGATGCATTTTACTTTAAATGCATACAAGTATTTCTCTATAAGGCTCGGTCCAACGTTTACATTTGAAATGATATATTTTGACAAATCCGGTTAAGGATTTTTATCCTTGGCCCCCAAAATCAACAGAGATTAAACTATTCCTGTAATGATTTGGTCCTTGTTGATTACGGTTTTGTGCAGTTAAAAAATTTTTTTTTTTTACATGGGGGTCACCACTTATCAAGGCCCGGAGGCTACTCAGGGATAAGGGTTATTGCGTGTACAGTAATCAATGAGATAGTATTGTAGTAATCATTAGTATTGGAGATTTGATAGAGTGTCTTACTAAAGGGGGCGGTTTGTCAGGAATTTGTTTATATTGGATTTGAAGACATCCAAGTTGTAGTCAGGTGGGAAACAGGTGAACGGAAGAGAGTTCCACAATCGTGCACTTCTGAGAAAGAAGCTCTGCTCATGGAATCTACGTTTGGATTTAGGCACAGATAAAGAGTGGGGAAAATTATTGATAGTAGTTTCAGCCAGACGGGTGTTTCTCGTGAAAGACTGGTTAGATGGGGGGGGGGAAGGATTGGAGCTCAGACGCGCACTTGCCATGGAAATAACGATAAAACAAAGACAGGCTCGCAATGTCTCTTCTGTAGGAAAGAGGCTGCAGGGAAGAGAAAAGGGGGTCCCCCACTAAACCACAAAGTCTATTTTGTACTCTGTCAAGGCAGGATAGGCTGTTTTTAGCAGCTCCTGCCCAGATGTGGCAGCAGTACTCCATCCTTGGATGTACTTGGCTTTTATACAGATAGAGAATTGCATCAGTAATGAGATATCTTCTGGAGCGGTAGAAGGATCCCACCATTTTCCCAGCGTTCCTGGCAACAGATTTGATGTATGTGTTCCATTTCAGATCAGGAGTAAAGGTCAAACCCAGAAGCTTGTCAAAACATGGAGCCTTCCCAAGACGAGAGCCATCCATTTCAATTGATGCCAGATGGGGATCAGAGCATTGATGATGTAAAGATAGAAGCTTGGTTTTGGATGCATTAAAAATGACCAGCCACCTCTTCCCCCATTGTACCACGTGCTCAAGATCAGAGGAGAGAGAATTAGAGAGAACTTTGTCAATGACGGCCATAGATGGTCGTGTCATCAGCATAGATTTCAACGAATGATTTAAGTATGTGTTTTGGGAGATCATTGATGTAGATCAGGAAGAGAGTTGGGACCAGGATGGACCCCTGGGGTACTCCAGCATTAATACTGTGGGTCTCTGATTTCTGCCCATCAACCACTACTCTTATGAACCTATCAGAAATGATTTATTGACTGATAAAATATTTCCAGTAATACCGTAGTTGGAAATCTTGTGAAGTAGGCCCTTATGCCATACCTTATCGAAGGCCTTCGATATGTCAAGTGCAATTGCCCTGGAAAGGAAACCTTTGTCAAGAGATTCATTAATCCTATGAGATATAACCGTTAGCACATCTGCTATAGATCTTGCAGAGCGGAAACCATATTGCATGTCACTAAGAAGGTTGTTTCTGTTGAGGTGGTTGACTACTTCTTTATTTAATATGGATTCCAACAACTTACTCATGACACACAGGAGACTTATTGGTCTGTACTGAGAGGGAGATGAACAGTTTTAGAAGGTTCGTCTTTCCGAGCTTTGCAGCCTCTTTTTGAAAAGAGGTTAGTTTATTGCCAACCGCCTGAGGCGCCCTTACTGAGGTATGCCGACAGAACTGCCCAGGCACTTTTTGACGGTCAGAATACCCCTCCTCAGGAGCGCTGACTTCTCAATCCCACTTTTCCTACCCTGGTGTCACAATTCTTGCAGTGGTATAGAACTGCATACCTTTCAAGTTGACAATAGATCTGGCCTTTGGGCTAAGATCGCAGTGCAGTATCTGTTCTAATGTCACACTTAAGTTAATTGTCCTTAGTCAATGTATATTCTATACTAGGGCAATTTTTATTTTTGCCTACTTCCTGGGATCCCCTTTTAGGGGAGATGGTTTTCACCAACATTAAAAACAACCTTGCCTCACATTTTGCTTTCGTGGGGAGAAAATTGATAGAAATAGTATTTTTTTTGTCTACCACAATTCTGCTTGAAATAGAATTTACTTTAGTCTGTAACACTTTAGTCTGAAATACAATTTTATTTGGTCTGTTACACTTTAATCTGAAATAGCATTTTCGTTGGTCTGTCACACTTTAATTTGAAATAGCATTTTCGTTGGTCTGTCACACTTTAATTTGAAATAGAGTTTTCGTTGGTCTGTTACACTTTAATCTGAAATAGCATTTTCGTTGGTCTGTTACACCTTAATTTGAAATAGCATTTTCGTTGGTCTGTTACACTTTAATCTGAAATAGCATTTTCGTTGGTCTGTCACACCTTAATTTGAAATAGCATTTTCGTTGGTCTGTTACACTTTAATCTGAAATAGCATTTTCGTTGGTCTGTTACACTTTAATCTGAAATAGCATTTTCGTTGGTCTGTCACACTTTAATCTGAAATAGCATTTTCGTTAGTCTGTTACACTTTTGTTTAAAATAGCATTTTTTCTTTGGTCTGTGACACTTCAGTTTGAAATAATATTTTTATCGCTGTGAGGACATGAATTGCATGGAGAAAAAACAAATGAAAATGATACAATGAATGTATTATGTCAATTTTAAAGGCAGGCTTAGTTTTGATGACTTGAGAGAAGGATAAAATCTTGGCAGTATAGAATATGTGTGCAGACCGGGAACATCATTTGTATGGTCCTTCTGAACAAAGGGATTAGAGTTTCTGGATTAATAGATGTGGAACAGTTGCGATAACAGGGCAAGTCTTCAGAAGGGCAAGAAAAATATCTATTATTTAGATTATTCAGCATGAACGCTATTTGCATAATGTTTTGACCAATGTTGCCTGTATAAAAAGGTTTATATATACACGATTCACAACTTAACAAATTTTGAAACACAGCTTCTAGGCATAATAGTAAAAATATGAGTTATATTTACTTTTTTTTTACATAGGCATCACTACTTATCAAGGCCCAGGGGCCACTCGAGGATAAGGGTTAAAGAGTGTACAGTAGTCAATTGGACAATATAGTAATTGTCAGTCATGGAAATTCAGTAAATTTGTTAACTTAAGGGGAACGGCTTTTCAAGAACTTTTTTACATTAGACTTGAAGACAACCATATTGTAGTCAGCTGGAAAGCAGGAAAACGGAAGGCAATTTCACAGGCATGCAGTTCTAAGAAAGAAGCTTTTTTCGGTCCTTTCACCTTCCTTCAACTTTCGCCCTCAAGGTCACCACATTTCCTTTCCAAGACTCACTCCTCTCAATGTGGGCGCACAAACATAGCTCGTTGATTATCAAGAGCTCATCGCGTTTGCATATATTTAGCCTCGCCAGTGGCTTTCGATATATACTGATATATATATATATATATATATATATACTTTTATATACCAAAAGACTTGAATGACAAATGGAGAGTGCAAAATATTTAAAAACATTCAATGTACACAAACATTTAAGACAATGGCAGAATCCTTAGAAAACCCTAGTTGCATGGGGTTGTTTTTTTTTGTTTTTTTTTTTACATAGGCATCAACACTTATCCAGGACCAGTGGCCACTCGAGGATAAGGGTTAAAGAGTGTGCAGTAGTCAGTTGGACAATATAGTAATTGTCAGTAATGGAAATTCAGTAAATGTGTTAACTTAAGTGAAACGGCTCATCAAGAAGTTGTTTACATTGGACTTGAAGAGAACCATATTGTAGTCAGCTGGAAAGCAGGAAAACGGAAGACAGTTCCACAGGCGTGCAGTTCTAAGAAAGAAGCTTTGTTCATGGAATCTACGTTTAGGTTTAGGCACAGATAAAGAAAGGGGGGAATTATTGATAGTGTTTTCAGCTAAACGAGTGTTTCTTCTGAAAGTTTGGCGAGGGAGGGACCATAGAATGGAGCTCAGTCGAGCACTTGCCATGAAAATAACGATAAAGCAAAGACAGACTCGCTACATCTCTTCTGTGAGATAGAGGTTGCAGGGAAGAAAAATGGACATCTCGTATGAGTATCCTGTCGAACGATAAATTCTTGTAAATTATAAGTTATAGTCTTTAATTGTGTTATTAGTGGCCTGGCAAGGCCACAGGGAAGACAACCAAGTAAAAAAAATCCAAAGCAAAATTCATCCCAAAGCAGTAAAACTAAAGCTGGCTTGGAAGAGGTAAAGACTCCCGAACTCTGGAGAATGCCGGGCATCTATGCTTGCGTTATTTGTTAAGTCTTATTATATGCCCTGGCATTGGCATTCAACCCTGCAGAAAATAACAAATTTTATTATTCTTGTGAAACGGACATATAAATTTTATTGTTAGTGGATAACTGGCAACTTATGTCACTTTGAGAATAGGTAATAGAAATCAAGTTTATGAACTTAACCTTTTGGGGGTCTGAAAAATCGGCAGATTGCAGGCATACATGCAGGTGGAATTGGGAATTCCCCTGTGATGACGTAATCAGCAGTGATTGGTCTAGGTGGCAACCCTACTTACCCCCATCATTTCACTATATAAACGGGACCCCATGCCAAAATCAGTCAGTTGGAGCTGAGTTTTGAGTAAATCTAAACCTAATCGAAGAGTCATCACCACACCCCTTCTCTACCTGTCTATCGCTACCGCCAAAACTGAAAGTAATGAAATGTAATTGGGACTCAACAGTGTTTATTGAAAATCAACCTCTGAACAACTGTATATAAGTGTATATCAAATTTTGTATATTGAACTTGAATTAACGAAACAGAATAGACATATCTGAGTCTGTCTTTCTTTGCGTGCATGAAAATCTATTCACTTCCAGCATGAAATGGCATATCAATCCCAAGGTGAAATTAACATTGACCAACCCTATCAATGAGATCCTGCTGCGCCAAGAGAACTTGCGGAGAATTCGCTGTGAAGGACGATCACGATGCATATATGATAAGGAATCCCTATTTAGGGATCGCTGAGAGTTCACCACTGGTTGCCGGTGACCCGGAAAGGTCACATTTGGTGACCTGTGACTAGGACCTTTTCAGGCTTGCTAGGACACTATTTATATAAATGTATGCTAATTTGGGCATATTTTATTGGTTTGAAAATATAGTTTTTTTTCTAACCAATTGTCATAAAATTTTAACCATAGTATAATATTATAATATTCTAAAAGCCTGCAAATTTTCATGTAGTTTTGGCTCATCAAACCAAAGATATGAGCATTTCAATATTCAATTTGGCGACGAGTATAGATATCTATCTATATATCTATAAAACTGAAAATGTGTGTGTGTGTGTGTGTGTGTGCGCGCGTGTGTATGTGTGTGTGTGTGTGTGCCTGTCTCTCTGTCTGTCTGTCTGTCTGTCTATGTACATTTCCCTACCAAATAACTCTGTTAATTTTTGGTCTACAGACTTGAAATTTCACATACGGTGTATTGAAGTTTGGGAAAATTTTTTAAATTGGGTTTCGGCAAGTAATTTTGCTGTTAAGGAATTAAAGTTCAACGATTTGACCTTTGAGAACTCTACCAGAATGGGGACAAAAATGGGTGGGATATATACTGTTTTTAAAATATAATTATCCACTGACACGTGTTTCGTTGTCTACGACTCATCAGAGTGGCTGAATCTAGCAAGATTCGAAATCGGGACCCCATGGTAAGAAGCTTAAAATCTTACCACTCGTCCATGTAAACAACGAAACGCGTGTCAGTGGATAATTATATTTTAAAAACAATATATATGCCGCTCCCCATATGGGGGTAGCAAATTGGTTAAAAGGGAAAATTATTCTTAACTCGCATTTAGGTAAAAATGCACTTTCGTAAATAATTGAATTCATTCAAAACGTAGTGCAAAAGCAAAAACAAAAACAAATAACACACACACACACACATATATACACACACACACACACACACACACACACATATATATATATATATATATATATATATACATATTTCTGTAGAAGTATATTTTCTTATAATATATACCAATCCTTATTTAAGAAGCTAAATGTAATTACACACACACACACACACACACACACACATATATATATATATATATATATATATATATATATATATATATATATATATATTAAGTAATGTGATTGATAATTTAAAATTTAAAAATCAAATTATAATTAAATTAAAAATCCGTTTCATAAGAAGGAACAACAACAAAATCAATTGATAATTGATTTTGTTGTTGTTCCTTCTTTTTAATTTAATTATAATTTTTTTAATTTAATTATAATTTGATTTTTAAATTTTAAATTATCAATCACATTACTTAATATTGAATTAGCTCTAGGATATTTAACTATCGAGCTTATTATATATCTAAATTACAACGAGCACTTTCTCTTTCCTGTATTTTAATTAAACTAGTAATTTCACTGTTACATTAAAATACACTCAGCTCTTTAGACTATTGTTCTAATCTCCTTTAAATTATATATATATATATATATATACATATATATATACACATATATATATATATATATATATATAT